>NW_019154091.1:31533641-31763660 GCF_002288905.1 Enhydra lutris kenyoni | reverse complement strand
AGTAAAGTCATCCTTCTAATGACCCAAGAATGTAATCTTATACTGCTATTAACCTAAAGCTAAAATTGAACATCAAAACATTCCTCCATATGAAAACTGAACTGTACTGTTATATCATTTAATTGAATCTTTAAGATCTACTTCCAGTGTATCACTTCCCAACTGCACTGGGAAGTTACTGCCAAATTGCTCCTATGATTCTGAATTTCTTTCTTACAAAATATCCTGATGGGTATAATGTGATCATCATTTACATGATCCAAGATTAAGATGATAATAAAAAGGAATTAGATCAAAACACCAGCTAAAGAATCCTTCAGTATGTATTTCTTTATAATAATAACCACACTATATTTGTAGTAGTCTGTGAGGATTCTGATAATCTGTAGATTAAAGGCTGAGTAAAATTCATTAGATGATCCAACAAATATTTACTGAGCTCTGATTAGGTGCCAGGCATCAATCCTAGAGCTTGAGAAGCAATGAACAAGGAACATCAACTCTCTGCTTTCATGGTCTTCGTATTGCAATGGTTGGCAGACAGACCAAAAGCAGGTTTAAAAAAAAAAAAAAAAAAAAAAAGAACAGATTTTGTTTCTGGTGGTGATACGTGTTGTGAAGAAAATCCAGAGTGATGTGTAAGGGAAAACTTTGTAAGGGGTGGTCAGGGAAGGCATCTCACAGGAGGTGATGCAATCTGAAACTCTGGATCAGAGCATTCCAGTTGGAAGAAGTATCTGATGACATTGAATCGTTTCTTTAGGTGATGTACCATTAATTTTTTATAGCTCTAAAATTCTAAAACACACCGTAAAACATTGTCAAATATATTTTTGTTTCTTGGTTTACACAGCAGTACTCTAGATTTGATCCTAGCACAGATATGATGGTCATGTGCAAAGGGTCAAATATCTTGACTTATCTTCACCTATACCTTAGCAACCTTGGCTAACCACAAATCCCTTGGGAATATTAGGTATCCGATTTATCTGGTTCTGAATTCTTTCCTCATTCTCAAGGATTCTGAATTGATGTCGGAAAAACTGGTGGTGTTGGATGTTTATGAATTCTAAGACTAGGATCTTCAAGTCCTTTGTTATTCTATGCAAGATTCGTTATTTTCCATCAACCAGCCTCTTAAACTAAGATCATTTTGAAGTCTAGCCAGTTCAAAGACTCCAGAATCAACGATAATGCTAGGTGTTTATAGAATCATGTTTCCAGGTACCTGCCCGTGAAGTAGCTTAAGACACACAGTAGCTTTCCACCAATGAAGATGGTATCACAAAGTAGAGGTTTCCCATAAAGTAGCTGGACCAACATGCCATAAAAGGCTCTCTTACCCCCCTCTTAACCCCTCAAAGATTTCAGTAAACCCATCCAGATCTGTGTCTAGAGGCCTCCCTACGGTTTGTTTTTTTTTTTTTTTTTTTTTTTATAAATTCCTAAATACTTATTCTCAGAGGTTTTTCTCTGCTTGGGTCTATACAAGTTAAGTCCTACTCCGCTGATCTGCACACAAGCCCTCCTGATGCAAGTTGAAAACAAAACAAAACAAAACAAAACAAACAAACCACGTCCACCAAATATGAAACCAGTTCCTTCATTTCAGCGGAGATTTGTGCGGGAGGGAGGAGAGGAAGCGCCAGGACAGAGGGAAGCCGCTTTCCGCCCTTCCATTGACTGCAGCCCAGCCCGATCTCTCGATTTGCTGGGCTGGGAAGTTCCTGCCCAGTTGCTCCCTTTGTCTCAGAAACATTCCGCCCACACCCTTAGCCCCTCGCGGGCTCCCTTCTCTCCCTGCTCCTATCAGGGTCCTTTTCAAAGTAAATCCATCCCCCTTTCGGAGAGAAATTCTGGTGCAAACTGGTAATAAAGTAACGTTCCCCCACCTTATGTCACACGATGCCCCAATTCTTATCTTGGGGCCACTGTGAGTTGGACTAGACCTTAGGAGGGTTCGTGCATTTCTGAGCCTTTATCAAAAAGAAAATAGTTTGAAAACAAAGTGGAGCCACAGGGAGGGGTGCTTAGAGGGGAGGAACTAACAAGTGGTTTCCCACATTTGCTCAAAGGGGAGGCTGTTGATCTGTGAGGTTTGTCACCACCGGCTTTCAAGGGCAAGTTACCTACAGAGAAGAGCGGACCTTTTCACTTTCTATAGGATCGTATTGTGCTGCAAACTGCGACGGCTTGTAGTGAGCTTTTGACACATTTCTTTCAAGTTGCTCGGTATACCGAGGGGTTTTGCATTTTCTGATCCTCCTCTCTTGAGAGATTGCCACACACAAGATGACATCAGGAATTCCTGCGTTTCATTAGAAACAGCCTCTCCTCTATCCACTTAGGTTAGACGGTGAGGATGGCTTTTCTTTCTTTTTTTCTTTTTTTTTTTTTTTTAAGATTTTATTTATTAGGTGAGAAACAGCCTCTACTCTATCCACTTAGGTTAGATGGTGAGGATGGCTTTTCTTTCTTTTTTTTTTTTAAGATTTTATTTATTTATTCGATTTATTATAAGCAGAGAGGGGGAAGCAGGCTCCCTGATGAGCAGAAAGCCCAATGTAGGACTCGATCCCAGGACCCCGAGATCATGACCTGAGCTGAGGCAGAGGCTTTAACCCATTGAGCCACCCAGGTGCCCCAGGATGGCTTTTCTGAGGGAAATACATTTATCGGAAAGTCACCTAGAATTTCTAAATATAGGGTAACTTGCCGAAACAGCAGGAGCTCCTGCCTTTGGATATTTTATTTATGTGATATAATGAATTCTGATTTCTTTGAAATTGACAAGTAAATATAAATAAAGGAAAAAATGACTTTTTTTTTTTAAAGATTTTACTTATTTATTTGTCAGAGAGAGAGAGGGAGAGAGCGAGCACAGGCAGACAGAATGGCAGGCAGAGGCAGAGGGACAAGCAGGCTCCCTGCTGAGCAAGGAGCCCGATGTGGGACTCGATCCCAGGACGCTGGGATCATGACCTGAGCCGAAGGCAGCTGCTTAACCAACTGAGCCACCCAGGCGTCCCAAAAAATGACTTTTTTAAAAATGGAAACATTACATGACTATCTTTGCTTTCACCTCATATACATGTGCCCTGGCTAAGTTGATCATGAGCATGTAAACTGTTTTATGCCGTTGAAAGGAGCATAATTTTCACATAATTTGGAGGTGTGATTGTTACTCAAATGTTTATGCTCAATTATGATAAACAAATGCCCATAGAATTAATTCAGCTGGGCCTGTATTTCTATGATCAGCCGCCCCCCTCCTTTCTTGACCCCTGACTAGTAATTTCCTCCTACTCGCTTTAATCATGTTTTATCCTCACAGTGCTTCTTAATAAGGTCCATTTTTGCCATCTCTCTGCAATGAAATGCTGTTTGTGTAGTTTGATCTGCGGGACCTAAATGATCTCTGCAGTCAGTGCCACAGATTGTACATCCCACGTGGACAGAGAATGATCGATTTTTTTTTAATTCAGACTGAATTTATTCAGAGCTTACAAAAATGTTTTACACTGAGCTCTTTCATTTGCAAAGGAACGGAAAGAAAGAGAACACTCTCTCCTCCTAACCCAGAATAAAAGGACACCAGGAGAAGCTTGGGGAGCAGAGGGAACAGAGGGCCCAAAGAACAATGCAGGAGGGGTGAGCATCTCCTTCAGCTTCAGCAGGGAGCTGAGAGGGGGGCTAACTGGAGGAGGAGGATGGTGGCAGGGAGCCTTGTTTCTTGGGCCAGGGCCCCTTGCAAAGAGGGGTGTTGCAGCAGCTGAAGCACTCTGGGCTCAGTTTCCCAGGGGAGGGAAGCTGTTCTCCTTAGCAAATGCCCAAAATGGCTTCCAAAGCTATTAATAATAATAGAGATGACTCACCTAATCAGTTTTCTCTCTGCCTCTGTTTTACCATCTCATGGAAAAGCAAGTGCAAGAATGCAACCCAGACAAAACAGAAAGGACCATTTTCCCAGCCACGCTGCTTGGAACTTTAGTTGTCTGGTTTCCACAACCGTGAGTCTCTTCATGCACCCAGGGCCCCTACCAGCTCTGTAAAAATCAGGCGCCCTGGGAAGACGACAGAACAGTAGGATGCAAACTAAGTAGTGTATGTTTAAAAAATAAGGTGACATCTGAATGTCTAAGATATTGAGAAATACACCATGAATTTTCTTTTAGGGCAGTGGAGCATTCAAACACTCAACCTGCCTCCTGACAGGCATCTTTTCGAGAAGCCTGAGGGTCAGACACAACACACTGAGTATCATTAACATGTGGATTCTGTTCCCTTACATAGACAGTTATTAAACACCTACTGTGTTCAAGATATCATGAGGATCACAACATGAGTAAAATCATTCTTTTCCTCAAGAAAGGCATATCCTCACAGAGAACGGAGAGGTTGTTAGTGTTAAAAATAACTCTGACAAATATTGACTGAGTGTGGACCAGGTACCACTTGCTCCATATACATTATCTCATGGAATCTGCATGACAACTGTCTAGAAAAATGATGAAAGAGGACAATTTAGGTGAAACAAGGAATTTAACACTTCATGAAGCGGACAGTCTCCTGAGGCTAGCCAAAAGGGGGAAGAAGGCAAGAAACTTTTACAAGATGAAGAATAAAGAACTAGAAAGAGAAAAATAGAAAATATCTGATTGTCTCAGGCCACATAGTCAACTGGTTTGGGGTAAGAAGGCCCGGAGTTGGCTTGGCCAGGGTTTGGGGCTGGCTGACTGAATATACTGGTTTTGGTCAAGCAGAACCATTTACAGAGACACAAAAGCACTCTAAGTTTGGGTTTGCTGATGGGACACCTTGGGCAGGAGTGGCCCTACCTTGGGCCTAGAAATTTATTTCAACACAACCGTAAGATATAAGGACTGTTATTCTCTTTGTTTGCAGATGAGGAAACAGAAACAGAGAGGTTAAAAAATGTACCAAACCCAGAAGAAAGTAGCGAAGCCAGAATTCAAATGCTGAGTCTGCTGTCAGCATTTCCATCCCTAAGTCATTGTCTACACTGCGCCCATGATCATCACGCTGGAACAGAGAGCGGGGAGCACACGAGTAGAGAAAGCTAGGAGGGAAACTTCACAAAGTTTGGAATGCTCTCCACCCCCCCACACACACAGTCCTTTCACTTGAACTAGAAAACTGAAAGCATGATTCAAAGAAAACATGAGAGGAAAAAACATGTCCCCGTTCCCATTCTCACCTCTAAATATCACTGATCAATTTATTTTAAGAAAAGGGTTTTAGGGCTGAATTACCCTGATCATTGTTTAGATTTACCACTTTATACACAGAGCCAAAACTTCCCTAACCCAGACTCACACTCAGACAACTTATAAGGAAAATGAGCTCTATGAAATAGAAATCACTTTAATCATGCTCATGTTATCCCAGAGGTGTCAGCTATCCAATATTTTAGAATTGTCAAGATTTTATTTCTAACCATGGTCCCCTATTTTAAGGCCAAAATTCCCAGTGTCTTGAGCACAGGTGACTCTCATGTATTGGGTCTAGCCACTGGATCGCTGGGCTGCCTTTCATGAATTTAACACCCAAATAAATCAAGGTTTTTCAAAGTTGATTAAAATCCTCATTAGGCAAACATTGGTAACATAGAGAAGAAAATTAGATCTCTTTCTATTGCTTCAATTCCCAGATTTGGTACTGAAGTCCTTTATGATTTTTAGTTGGACTCAGATGGAGACACACAGATAACTAGTTAAGGCAAACAGTAATATCAACACGTGATTTAAAAAAATAAAGAGAAACAAGATATGAGAAGAAATCAGCCCTAGCAACAGAAAATAATACAAGTAAACAAGGCTAGCGGTAGTCTCCATGCTCCCCAGTCTCTACAATTTCCTTTGCAACACAGATGCACATTTCCGCCAACAACAATGTCAAAACTGGGGCTACATCCTAACAATGTCCTACCATCCTCTTTCCTTCCCTTGCCCCCCTACTACAGCCACCCCCGTGCGTGGTCCTATATCTCGGCACAAACTCTTCCCCAGCTTAAGCTCTTTTCCTGCACACAGCTGAGGAAGAGGCTGCCAGGTGTTCCCTGGTTAACCCTGACCTTGCTCTTACAGAGCCTCATCCCAACAGGGGGAGGAGCAGCCCCACTGGTCTCTGCGGGAGCCCAGACTGCATTGTCACACAGCCTCAGATCAGCACGGAGATCTGGACTCTCACTTCCTATGTGGCCATGGGTATAGCATTGACACTCTGTCTGCCTCCGTGTCCTCACAAATAAAACCTAGACTGTGCTTACCCCATAGAGTTTTCACGCGGATTAAATCAACTTTGTTTAAAAAGGTGAGTATCAGAGGCATGGTAATGTTCACCAGTGCATCTTTCTTTCCCTTTCTTAAGGCTGCCTCCCAGTTCCCTGAGATTGTGGACTGTACTCAGGGATGTTTCCTTCCTATGCTGTACTACCTCTTCTGGATTTTTCCTACTCTGTCCCCACCTTCTTTCAAAATGACCTATCCTCACACTCCCAGACAATCTGGTCTCTACTATGGAGGCTACTTGCCTTTCCTTTTCTGCATTTTGCCTTTGATAACTACACCCTGCCTGTGCTCAGCCTCTGCTATGGTCTGAATATGTGTGAACCTCCAAAATTCACATGCTGAAACCTACCCCCACCCCCCGTGATGGTATTTGGAGGTGGGGACTTTGGGAGGTGATTAGGTCAGGAGGGTGGATCCCTTGTGAACAAGATCAGTGCCCTTCGAGAATGGACCCCAGAGACAGCCCTCTGTACTTCTGCCGTGTGAGGATGCGGCAAAAAGCCACCTATGAACCAGGAAGCAGGCTCTCATCAGACCCAGGATCTGTCAGTGCCCTGACCTTGGACTTCCTGACCTCCAGAATTCTGAGAGATAAATTTCTGTTGTTAATATAAGTCATCCGTCCAGTCAGTGGTATTTTTGTTACAGCAGCCTGAAGGGACTAAGCGGCCCCTGGCAGCTGACAAAGCATCGTCCTTGTCAAGCCCTCATTTGTTCCTCCTCATGTTCCTGTAACAGAAGCAAGACGAGTATTATTTCTCCTTGTTTTATATTAAAAAAAAAATCAAGGGGCTAAGCAATGAGAGGATCTGCTCAAGGTCACATCAAGAAAGAAAGGGGTAGAGTCAGGGATGGGTGCCAGGTGTTCTGCCTTGAGATCCCTTTCTCTTTTCCACTGTTTTGTTCATCCAACAGCTCTCGGTTGAGTGCTGGCTTTGCCATTCCAGAGCTAATTTCACGTCGGAGAGAGAAGCAATGTCTCTGCCAACATGAAACTTCCATTTCGGTTACAAAAGACTTATTGAAAACAAATTAATTCTTATGTAATAACATAAACAATTTGTAATGTCGGATAGTTATAAGTGCTAAGAAAAAAATAATGAAGCAGGGTAAAGGGATAAACAGAAAGATGGATGGGGGCAAAAGAAGGAGCCCCTTTAGATAGGATTGTCCTGAAAAACATCCGTTCTGCAGAGATCTGAGGAGACCAGGGGAAGAGTTATGTGAACATCCACAGAAACAGCATTCCAGCCAGAGGGAACATCAAGGACAAAGATCCTGAGGTGGGTGTGTCTTGGCGGGTTGAAGGAACAGTATGTCCATTGAACATTAATTTTACTGGTTGTTATTAGGTGTTACTTAAAAGAAGCATGTTGTGGTCCAGTAAGTTTCCGAGGCTCTGGGCAAAGCAGAACTTCCGAGAGCCTCTGACATACAAATGCACTCCCGCGAATCTTCTGGAGCAAGCTACAGCGCCCACAACATTGCACAATGTTATTCGGCCATGGAAACCTTTCCTCAAGGAGCATCTCAGGGGATTATTGTTCCACAGAACACTCTGGAAAATGCTGCACCACACCCTGCTTTTACTGGAAAGAGGAAGTCGGGCCAGGAACTAGAACTCCAGGCCCTGTGTGAAGCCATCGGAGGACACCTAGAGAGGCACCGAAATCATTATCAGGCGGTGGCCGGCTCCACTTACCATAGAGGAGAAGGTTCAGGAGATTCTGGTTTTTGTCGACTATCTGAAACTCCTCTTGGCCCCTATTTCCTGTCTGAACCTCCGGTGTTTTCCATGATTTAACCCTGGTGAGTTGATTCCAGGCTCTGCCAACCTTTCTTAGTGCTCTCATTTGTGGAAATAGGAGCAGGGCAGAGCAGGAATGGGGGGTGCTCCCCCTTCCGGTGCACCTCTGGGGGGAAGTTAGGACATGGGCGATTTCTAGTTCCCTGAATGAAGTGTGCCCTCCGTCACCTCCCCTGCTGCTGAGGGCAGGAATTCAGCTCCCACCCTTGCGCCCTCGTCCCTGTGCTCTGAGCTCTGGCTGCCATGGACAGACACATCCAGAAGCCATTCAGCTGCAGACAGGTGCGGATGCGTCAAGAGGAAGACTCCCATTTGGCAGGAAAACTGCCAGCTGTGAAGAATGCTAATCACTGCTTCACTTGGGAAGAATTCCCAAGCCCTCTGCAAGCGAGGAAGCCAGGAAATGAATGGGAAGCAGCTGGAGTGGGCCAGGGAGAAGGGACAGCCCAGAGAGAGCAGGAGAGGGCCAGACAGTGGCCTGACCCCAGGGAGCCCAGCAGAGGTCAGCGGGGCCAGCTCCTCCAGAGAAGGCTATGAGAGGGAGAGGTTGGTCCCAGGGCTATCACCCAGCAGCTGGACCAAGTCATGTCAGAAAAAAGTGCCAGGGGCACCTAGGTGGTTCAGTCCATTAAGCGTCTGCCTTTGGCTCAGGTCATGATCCCAGGGACATGGGGTCCAGCCCTGCATTTGGTTCTTTGCTCAGCAGGGAGCCTGCTTCTCCCTCTCCCTCTGCCTGCTGCTCCCCCTGCTTGTACTCTCTCCGTCCGTCAAATAAAATAAATAAAATCTTAAAAAAAGAAAAGAAAAGGAAAGAAAAAAGTGCCAGCAAGAGTCATCAGTTGGCTTTAAAAAAATAAACTGTATAAATAAATGTTAATTCCAGATGTTGATTACTCCTAAAATACATAAAATGTGAGTGATCAAGTGAAAAATAGTAAATGAATTCTTTCTTTCAGGACTTTCAAAGAAATCTTGCAAGAAAAGATTTGGCTAAGAGCTTGACCACAGATGAACAAATGTATCGCAGGTAAAACAAGAATTTTTTTTTTCATTGTGATGCCTTGTCATTGGGGTTTTAAAAAGAGTCGACTTAGAGGAAGAAAAAAAAAAGTCGACTTAGGACCGTGATCTATACACAGCTGAGAAATTCTACTGAACACGGCAAATGCCCCAGGCCAGAATTTGTGGGCATTTACTCTTCATGTGACAGAATAGATCAAATTAAAGATAAAAGAACTGTTATAACTTGTGTGAAGAGTTAAGAGCTTGCCGAGCACCAGACGTGTTACACACATCACATGTAACGTGTACAACAAGTGAGCGTTACCGTGCCTGTTTTACAGAGGAAGAAACCGTGGTTATGCAACATGTGTGATGCCACAAGGTTAGTTAAGAGGGTGGTGTAGAATGCAGAGCCAGACCTCTCGGACCGGAAAGTCAGGCCCTTTCTGCCATCACATGCCACCTGCATTATTGCATAGAGAGCAGTCTAAGGCACCCGGGACTGAGGGCTCGCAGTGCAAAGGATCATGGACCTCCTCTCCAGCGCCCCCTCCCACCCACTATCAATGTATAAGATACATCTTTTTATTTATTTATTATTTATTTACTTGAGAGTCGGGGAGAGCCCGTGGGGGTGGGTGCGAGAGGCAGAGGGAGAGGGTGAAGGGGAAAGGCAACTACAGGGCAGATCTCACTCTCAAGACCCTGAGATCATGACCTGGGCAGAAATCAAGAGTCGGGCCCTCCAGCGACTGCACCACCCAGGCACCGTACAAAACACATTTTTTTTGGTATCCTTTTTGTCAGCTGTCAGGAAGATCACTAAATATTTGCCTGATGCTTTGAGAGAATTAGAAGGAAAATCCTAGATTGAAAAAAAAGAATTACTATGTCATGGGATAGATGGGATAGATCAGACATAAACTTGGACTGATGTGACTGCTCTAAGTCACCCACATGTTGGTATCTTTGAACCCTTATGGGAAGCTGCTGGGCTAGAGCTCCGTGAGATAGTAAAAGTAATCACAGAGCCTTGGTCACTCCCTTGCCAGCTTCTGGGACACTTGGTATTCTTACTCTTCTACTGGCCAAACCGCTCTTTAATTCTGAAGACCTTTCCAGAAGTAGGTAGAGATTCAATCCAGTAACTATCCAATTGGACTTGCCAGGGTCTATGTGAAACCCTTATACAGCCTCATATACTTGATCACTTAAGCGATAAATTTGTTCTGCTCCCTCCAACAAATCTTCCTAGAGGTAAATGTCACTCATGTTCTTAACTAAAGATGAACAAAATCCTTTCTGTTTAATTTGCTTTCATTTTAGTATCCAATTGTTCAATTAATTAAGCCTACTAAGTGTCCCAGCCACATGTCCCCACAAAAAAAGAGAAAGAGGATTGGCTTCCAAGAGCCATCGGTCACTGCTGTTACCTATACATTTTGTTCTATGGACAACACTGTGCATTTACACATTTTTCAGATACATATCTGGTGATACATAATCGGGGCTGAAAGTAGTGCCTCAACTCCCCACCTCAGAGATAGTTTCACCAATACATAATTCATGTAATCCCTTAGGGTTGCCAACTAACCTAAATAATCTAACTTCAGTTAACAAATGGTAGCTGTGAGGGGGCACCTGGGTGGCTCTGTGGGTTAAGCCTCTGCCTTTGGCTCCGGTCATGATCTTAGGGTCCTGGGATCGAGCCCCATGTCGGGCTCTCTGCTCAACGGGGAGCCTGCTTCCCCCTCTCTCTCTGCCTGCCTCTCTGCCTACTTGTGATCTCTCTCTCTGTCAAATAAATAAATAAAATAAAATCTAAAAAACAATCAAACAAAAAACAAATGATAGCTGTGTAAGAAAAGAGAATACGTGCTTCAGCCACATCAGTATAATATGCACAGTAATATTATCATATCTTATAAAGAGGGAAGCTTTATGAAAACATGTTACCATAGGTTTTATTAATGGTCTCTGTTCCCATACCATAACCCACAGATTGAAACTATCTACAATTGGAAGAGAAATTGAGGTACAAAATTAATCCACATCCATAAAACCACCAAGAAAGTTAATAAGAGTATGCAGCCTAATATCTTGTTCAATTTAAGTTCAACATTAAAGCTACCGCATGAAAAGTCCTTTGTAGTAAAATGAGCTTTAATTTTTAGAGGTTTTGTAGCCATTCTTGTAATCATTCAAGGTCAAATGCAAAAAGAGCAAAAAAGAACAAAGCTGGTCTATGTTTGGGGAAAAAAAAGTGGCAAATTTCCTTTCAATATTGTCCTTATTTCAGCAAACTGAAACCATGCCATTCCGGACTGGTTGTATGCAACCATAGTCACACTTACTTGCCTACCATCCAATTTGTTGCACCTTTAAATGATTTATTTTAACATGTGGGCCCAAAGCAACATTTGTTTTATGCACAGGTAGAGTTATTTTGTGCTCTGAGGATAGTAGAGCAACTTCATTTATGTCCTGGATTATCTGAATACCACTACCCCAAAATGAATTTCTTTGGGTAAAGATATTGCCCCCTATTCAAATATAAACATGCATATTTTTATCATGTATTAGGATCACCTGGAGGACAAGTATCACTACTTACAACTTACAATTTGGATGTTTGATAAAGGACTTTACAGGAAGGAAAATAGTTTCCCTGGTGTTAAGCTTGAGAATACTGTTTGGGGTCCAAGCACTAAATGCCTTTGTGTTTTGCTGAGAGAGGACCTTCCCAAGTTAAACAAGAGAGAATGAAATACTCAAGTGTGTCCTAGTCAATGCTTGGATAATCAAAAGGTGAACAACTCTTCTTGAAATCATGGCTAGCTAATGTTTTATTTTGGTATCTTTAGTCCTTTCTCTTCTTCCTTTTCTTTCCTTTATGTATGTTTTTAGTTCCAACTTCTCCTCCCTAACTGCTCTGTAAGACTCTTCCCTTGACCTTCTTTATTCCTCTAAAAAACATAGTTATGTCTAGGGGGAAAAAGTCATTTAGGTCATCAATCTTTTTTTTTGTTTTTATTCTCAAAGCCTCTCAGAGACCAAGAAAGAGCCATTTTCTTTTCATTCTTTCTTTCTTTCTGGTTTTGTTTTGTTTTTTGTTTTTCTAGCCTCTTTTTTAAAATACTTTCTATTTTTTTAAAGATTTTTATGTATTTATTTGAGAATGAGAGAGAGGGAGCTTGAGAGGGGAGAGGTCAGAGGGAGAAGCAGACTCCCCTCTGAGCAGGGAGCCCGATGTGGACTTGGCCCCAGGACTTGAGGATCATGACCTGAGCCGAAGGCAGTTGCTTAACCAATTGAGCCATCCAGGCGCCCCTGTTTTGTTTTTTAAGCCTCTTGTCACTAAAGAGGAAGATATACCTGAATGGGGTTACAAAAATTAATGTTAACATTTGGCAAAGTAATGCTTTTAGCACTCTGCCCACCCCAAACCCCACAAAACAATGTCATATTCACAGGATAATGACAGGGTTTATTAAAAAAGTATTAATTCATCATGATGTAATCCAGTAAGAAGATGCACATTTGAAGGTGGAGGATCTGTTGTATCTCCGAGACTCTACATGTGACCACATTTAGAGATAACACATCAAAGAACCAAATTTAATGTCATTTGTGTATATGACTGCTGCCAGTCATGATAAGACCTTATCCCCTAGGGGGAAAAATGTTTGACAATGTGCTTTCTTCTAGAACAGGGAAGGAAAGGGGAGATGAGATTTTGGATTGCCTCTTTGACCATTCAAATCTCAGAAAAAGGGAGCTTAAGTCTGAGTTCCTTTGAAAGCATCATCCCAGCAAGAAGAATTTAGTAAGTAATGCATTATTTCTCCCACAATGCCCAACCCAACAGTCAAAGTCCTAACAACAGAAGTCCCAACAGACTGCACTAGTCCTATCAGCTATGGAGCACAGAAGCATGTTCATACTCTTCAGTCATCAAATGTTACAATAGTAGCAACACAAAAAATTTAACTTAATAACCTAACATCTTTTTTAAATTATTAAAATACAGTAGTATTTTACAGTAGTATTTTAAGAGTGGTTTAAAATAAACTGCTCATGAGGCAATTTTCAAAGAGGAAACAATTCTAAAATTTTTGTGGCTCTGGATGATTTTCAGAGTATCTGTCAGGTAACGCATATCACTGATCTACCTGATCACATACACTTGACCCTCATGGTTATGCAGTGGTTTCTTTAATTTTAAAATACAGTGAACAAGTGATTTTTCATCCTAGCTCTAATAACAGAGTTAACCTACCACCACATTTCTTCTGCTGTTTACAAAACATATGGTTTATTTTTTTTCAACCTTTCGGCTTTGCTTGAAATGCTGGGCAACAGAAAAGAATTGAGTTCATGACTCATCAGCCTATTAGGCCACCCTTCTCAGTGACTAGAAATGCTGCCGTCAGTCTCCTTTTTATGATGCTGATAAAGGAAGGGAACCTGTGTGAAGGAGTTAGTTAAATGATTCGAAATGTCATTGCTCAACACTGGAGATGTATTAATTTGTAGTCCTATAATTGGAAAACAGGATATGAAGTCGTTAGGGGCTGGCTGGCCAGCTGGTCAACCAAATAGTATATCATTATAAAAGCAAAAGGAAATGTCAGACAGCTCTTCCCTAAGTGCATCATAAGACTTATTTTGCAAATGCTTTTCTTTTTCATTGGTTCATTTGTAGCTTTTTATTTGCTTTAGCTTCTAGCTAAAACATACTTCACAATGACTCTGTCCTTTCTGAAAATTATCTGTACTAATTTCCAAAGGACAGTTTCTCTGCTTAGCAATATGAAGTAACATTTGTGGTTGCTGTGGAAAGTAGTACAGTTAATGAGATTACTGTTAAATCAATAACACTATGAAATGCAGGGAGACTCCAGTTCTATGCGTTTCCCTCTTGTGACATTGACATGTTGTTTGATCACACTCTATGATCACACTGTTTCAAATAGCTATAAGAGCCACATAATATACAGAAATCATACAAACTGAGATTTATATGCATAGAAAATAAAAGGTATTAGGAAATCAAAATCTGTATTTAGCAATTAAAGCAAAAAATATTTTGGTAAAATTACAAAAATGATGTTGAACATGACTTAACAGAAGTACCAGCTGATGAAGCATTTTTCTGCATTTAGTGATCATACCAACCAAAGAAATACCATAGGAAACACATTTGATAAGATGAATATACTTCAGAGATTCCCTAAAAAAAGAGGAGTGAAAGAATGTACATATAACTGCATCAGGACCTAGACAGAAATGAACATACAGTGTTGCATAGAAAGCTGTAAGTTTAAAGAGTTAATTACATTAATCCTTGAAAATGCAAGAAACATTGTTTTAAAAACACTGGAATAAAATTAGGGGCACCTGGGTGGTTCAGTGGGTTAAGTCTCTGTCTTCAGCTCAGGTCATGATCTCAGGGTCCTGGGATTGAGTCCCACATCGGGCTCTCTGCTCGGCAGGGAGCCTGCTTCCCCTCTCTCTCTGCCTACTTGTGATCTCTCTATCTCTCTCTCTCTCTGTCAAATAAATAAATAAAAATCTTTTTAAAAAATAAATAAAATAAATAAATAAAAATACTGTAATAAAATTAAATATTTACTATGGAAAAGATGTAGCTTTGAGTAAGATAGTGTATTCAACTAAATAAAGGTGTGGACACAACATATTTCAGTCATCTTGTGACCTTAACTTTAAAGAAAACCTGAACAAGACTTTTTTTAAAGAGAGAGGAAGGAAGAAGAATAGACCAAAGAAAAGATTTTGATAAGAAGTTTTCTGAAATATCAAAAGATTTCCATAGTCAACACAACCAGAGTCCTCTGGGTGATAAGTCAGAAACATTGTATGTGGAGACCAAATTCTCCTCTGCTTCACACAAGAGGACTTTAATTTCAAGGAGTCTGCAGTAGATAAATCTAACTTGCTAAAGTAAATTCTAACCATCGAGCTGTGAAATATTGAAGACTCTTCACACTCAAGAAATAATTTCTGTGAGTTTCTAAGAATTCACAAGAAAAAACATAAGATTAGGAGAGTTTACTAATGATACTCTTTCAGGATATACACCTACTTTAAAGATTTTTTTTAATTAATTTATTTGACAGAGAGAGAGTATAAGCAAGGGGAGCAGAGGAAGAGGGAGAAGCCGGATCCTAGCTGAGCAGGGAGCCTAGTTTGGGGCTTTATCCCAGAAGCTTGAGACCATGACCTGAGCTGAAGGGAGACATTTAGGCACCCTGGGCATATACCTACTTTATTTCACCAGTCCCCAAGAAGCTTTCGCAAATATGCCACAACATCAATCAATCCCTGGTGGAATTCCTAATTCTGCCTCTTAACATCTACTATTCAGCTGTACTTGAGAAATCTGGGATGAAAATCAACCCAAAGCTGGGTTCATGGCAATCATGAGCGCCTCAATCTCCAAGAGAGTGCTATTTAACAGGCTTTCCCAGATATGCAAAAGAAAAGGATTCTCTTCAACTTTTAGATTCCCCCCTCTCTCTAGGACTCAGCTTAACGATAAGATTTGCCCAATCCAACCCCAACTACATCCAGCCTACCCCAAGCAGCTGGAAATCACTATATACTAGAACTTTGTCCCATCCCCATAAAAAAAAGGAAACTTTGTGTGAAGGTAAGTGATATTCCAGTTGACCCCATCCCAACTCGAGGACCCTCTATTATCCATTGCACAATGTTGCTTCCACAAAGGAAGTAGGTAGATGAAACCCAACTGAAACACAATCACATCTAGAAAAAACTGTGAAATTATACTGTATAAAAATGTAGCCTTATTCTGCCATGATTCTTTAGTTATGCTGATATAGAATCATATAGAATACTCCCCTCTAAGCAAATAGACATGAAAATTTTTATTCTTTTTAAAAAATTATTTTACCCAATAAATTTTACCCAATAATATTTTACCCAACTGAACAATTAGTTCAGTTGTTGTTGTTGTTTTTTTCCAAACCAACACCATGAAAAGCACCAGAGAAAGAGATGAAAGTTACTTGACAAATCTGTACTAAAAGATGTGTCCTGGAGAAGACAGGAAAGATCAGTGATAACTCTACAGCATAGCAAGCACCATCCTAGAGTTATGTGCAAGGAGTTGTGGGAATATACTAGAGGGCATAGAATGAAGGGTTGGATGTGTCTGCTGAGTACTTCTGCTGAATATTGAGGAGTAAGTGTGATACAGCCAGACAAATGACAGGGAAAGAATTTCTATGCAAAAGAACTACATAAGCAAAATTACCAAGGTAGGCAAGAGTACGGTATTTTGAAGGTATATAAGCAGAATTTTGTGCCTGGGAGCACAGAGGGCATGCTGGAAAATAAGATGGGAAGGAAACAAGATTAGATACTAAAGGATCCTGTATGCCTTGTTGATTTTCACTTTCATCTGGAAGGTGCCAAAGAAAGATTTTCAGCAGAAGAGTTACATAGTCACTCTTGGCTGTAGGGGGCAAAAATATTAGTATGTGTAAGAAGAAATGGATTGTAGTAGGACAGAGAGATCAGTTAGAACACCAGAGGCAATTATCCAGCGACTCGCAATGGACCAGCAAGTTAGCAGGATAATTCAAAAGACAGAAAATAGAGTCAACAAGGTCTACGGGTCGGTTAGTTATGAAGCTGAGAAAAAGAAGAGTCTAGGATTTAATTGTAAATTTCTGGCTTGGGCACCTAAGAGAGGAGCTAGAGAAGGGGCAATAGATTTCAGAAGAAGGCGTTCACTTCAGAACATTTTGGATTTGAGGTACCTGAAAATGCCCGATGGAATGTGACAGAGAAATGGTTGGAAATGGTCACTCAGAGCTCAGAGGTACCAGCTGGTAGAAGTACAGGTCTAAGAGTCAGCTGTGTACAGAATGAAAGCCAGGGGCATGGAGCACCTGGGTCACTCAGTCAGTTAAGTATCTGCCTTCGGCTCAGGTCATGATCCCGGAGTTCCGGCATTGAGCCCAAGTCGCATCAGGCTCTGTGCTCAGCAGGGAGTCTGCTTCTCCCCCTACTCCTTCTCTCTCTTGCAAATAAATAAATAAAATCTTAAAAACAAACAGAAAAAAGAGTGAAGGCCAAGGGTTGGGATGAGATAGCCCAGAAAGAGTATGTACCATTAGAATAGGACCAAGGAATGGGCGCCTGGGTGGCTCAGTTGTTTAAGCTACTGCTTTTGGCTCAGGTCATGATCTCAGAGTCCTGGGATGGAGTCCGGCATTGGGCTCCCAGCCCTGTGGGGAGTCTGCTTCTCCCTCTGACCTTCTCCCCTATCATGTTCTCTCTTTCTCTCTCTCTCTCTCTCAAATAAATAAAATCTTAAAAAAAAGAGAGAGAGAGAGAGAGAGAGGACCAAGGAAGAACTTTGGAAACACTAACAAAATTTTTCCAAGCTAATGAGTTTCTTTTGGAGCACTGTTCCTTGGGTAGCAATTCATGATTAATATTAGCAATATTCAGATGATAACTTGAGATTTTTTTCAATATTTCATGCACTGGGCTAACACAAGATCATGGCTTCCTCAATGTGAACCCAAATGGCCCTGTCGAGGACAATTACCCCAGATCCCAATATGCGACCTACGTAGAAACCATCAATTCAAACACCACTGCAGAAGTATTTCAGGGAAACCATGAAATCAAATTTATTTTCATGACAAAACTAGGCATTATTTGTCTTTCTCACTCTTGATATTTGCGATGACATGAAACAAAACTTCTGACACTTTAGCAAAAGGCAACCAATTGGCAGTAATTTTATGGGTAGTTACGGCATTCTTCACCACCATGCCTTCACATCAAAAAATTAATGCTGCTTTCCTTTAAAAATATCTTTCCTGAAGCAGTAAAAAGTATTAGTTTCTTACATCTCAACTCCTGGGTAGAGCTTGGGTGATAAATCAGGAAGTACACATAAAGAGCTTTTGTACACCAAAGTATACAACGAGTGTCTCTAGAAAAAACATTTGTACAATTGTTGAAGTCTCAAGGCTGAACAAGGCCCTTCTTCTTTTTACGAACAACCATTTCTACTTAAAAGAGCAACTGACAGGGGTGCCTGGCTATTCAGTCAGTGGAGCATGTGACTCTTGATCTCAGGGTCATGAGTTCAAGCCCCACATGGGGTATAGAGCTCACTAAAAAAAAAATGTTTTTAATTAATAATATAAACAATAAAAGAGTAATTGACAGAAAATTTATGATGACTCAGACCTGGATATCAAGTAGACATTTTCTCAAAAAAATGAGTGAAGTGAACCTGTCACTTCAAGGGAAATACCTTACAGTATTTGTTGCCAATGATAGAATTCAAGGTTAAAGTGAAAATTAGAGTTAAGGAAAATTTATGTCCACCACAGTCAGTTTGACAGCTTCCCAATGCTTGAAGACTTTTCTGAGGACGTCAGTGGTAACATTAACAAATGTAATTTTTTAATATATATGATATATTGGGTCGACTTTTACATTTATATTACTCAGTGAGCTAATATTTTCCAAATGATGGATGAATGATGCTATAAAATCAAAACATATGAAAGATTCATTCAAAGTACAAGATAGACCAATGGATTTTAATGTAACTCAGTACAAAAAGCTCATTGATGGGCATTTAGATTGCAACTAACTGTGACATTAGCATGTCATAGTATTATTATTGCTGTTTTAAATAGTTTAAAATCAGGGCACCTGGGTGGCTCAGTGGGTTAAGCCTCTGCCTTCAGCTCAGGTCATGATCTCAGGGTCCTGGGATCAAGCCCTGCATTGGGCTCTCTGCTCAGTGAGGAGCCTGCTTCCCCCTCCCTCTCTGCCTAGTTGTGATCTCTCTCTCTGTCAAATAAATAAATAAAATCTTTAAAATAAATAAATAAGTAGTTTAAAATCTCTCAATTTTAATTTTGAATACGGTCCATTTTTTTTAAGATTTTATTTATTTATGTGACAGAGAGAGCAAACCAGAGAGCACAAGCAGGGGGAGTAGCAGAGGGAGAGGGAGAAGCAGGCTCCCTACTGAGCAAGGAGCCAGATGAGGGGCTTAATCCTCAGACCCTGGGATCTTGACCTGAGCCAAAGGCAGACACTTAACCAAATGAGCCACCCAGGCTCCCAGAATATGGTAAATATTGATTAGATATAATCTATGTAAACAAAAGCTCTTTGGAGGCCTCAATAATTTTTAAGAATTTTTTAAAATATTTACTTATTTGAGAGAGAGAGTGAGAGAGAATGCATACCTGTGGGTGGAGGGGAGGAGAGGGAGAGAAACTCTAAACAGATGCTACACTGAGCAAGGAGCCTGATGCCGGGCTCCATCTCCGGACCCTGAGATCATGACCTGACCTGAAACCAAGAGTCGGATGCTTAGCTGACTCCACCACCCAGGTACCCCAATTTTTAAGAATTTAAAAGAACTTTGAGACCAAAAAGTTTGCAAACTATTCTTCAAGGAAAAACAAAACAGGTTTAGAAAAAGGATATTCTCACTGCTCCTTTGCACTCCAGACTTCTCTTCTCTCCTACCTTCTCCTCAAGCCCTGCCTAAGCAGTCTTAAGAAATGTCAGTCTAATTCTTCTATCCACTGACCATCTTTGTCTACTTCTCCAATTCACCATTCAGTGACAGGTCATGGTTTTATCGTAGAAGAAATTTTGCATTCTCAAATCAAGAATATGCCCTTCTCAGAAGCTGTTCTGACCTACAATAACAAAACTATCTTCTCACTCTAATGGATAATTTTTTCTTTTTCACAGTATTTTTAGATTCATTAAAGACTGTGGTCATGTTTCTATGACTCTAGTCCATTCTTATTTTTGAATACCTTATGTTTTATTAGCTAAGCTGTTCAAGCAGAAAGATAATTATTGGGAACTCTCTTAGTCAATAAAATTTCATTAGATCATCTCTATGCACATCTTGAACTTTAATTATTGTGGTTTCATCATGATGTGTAAATACATTAAAATGAGTAAGTTATTCCAATCCTAATCAATGGAAGTAAACAGAAATTTATATTTATGAGCAAAGAATATTCTTAATGAACCATCCACATGCCTAACTTAGGTTTAATGCTGGTGCAAATGTTTTAACTCAAGAATAACATGCTACTGATATATGTATATGAGCGTTTCCTATGCTTTCGCCTCTTCATTGAATACACACTTGAGTTAAATGAATTCCTTCTACCCTAATTATATTACATTGCACTGAAATCATTTCGTTTCTAAGGCACGTAGCCAGTGTTTTGGGGACCTAGCAATTTCCATTTCATAAGTACACATAAAATGCATTCTGACAAATACTGTGGACTAACAAGTAACACAGATAACATATATTCCAATACACTTCTAGCAGAGGTTGGGGAGGCAAAAGCTATATTTCTTAGACTCTTTTGAAGCTAGGGTCTGGGTTGATGGAGGATCCACCAATCAGATGCCATCATGTGGGAACTGCTTTTGGAATGGTATTAAGTGGGGTGAGAAATACCACCATTTGGGTGCGGATCAGGCTGGATCTGACTGAGGCTGCAGCCGTGTGACTCTGGACTGAGGACCTCAAGCAAGACTCCTGATTTAACAGATGGCTTCTCAATCACGGCAGCAGAAGCCGTGCAATTCTCTGGATGCTTTGGGGTTGCCTGTGGAAGCTCAGCCTCTTTCTTCAGCTCTCTGCCTCCAATGATTCTGTAAGCCATTTTAATTCTGTAATACATTCCATTCTACTTCTCTTAGCTAGACTTGATTCTGTGCTTAACAGCAACCAAGCCTTCCATTTAAGACATTGCTCATCAGACATGATACATACTATCAGTGAAAATTACCTTCTTTGCACATATCACAATTACAGTACATGTAGCTGGCTTCACTTAATGATCCGATGATACAATAGTCTAATTTCCACCTCAACCTATAAAATGCAATTATCAGGAGGTGAGAAGACAACATAGAGATGGGATTGTTTCTTGGCTCAGGGTTTTAGATGTGATTGGTTTACTGGGAGATCTGTTAAACCTACCCTTCTCTGATTACAGGCCCCAGGCATCCTGAAGGTACAACATACCTTGCATTCACAGAATGCTTTTATAGTTGTAAATGTGCAGTCACATATATTGCCTCAGTGAAGGTTAACAACAACTGGAAAGCAGAAAGAAAACAAAATGATCACATCCACATTAAAAATGAAAGAACTGAAACTTCAAGGAAGCTAAGTTTGCTTAAGGTGTTGTGGGTATAAAGTAGAGGCAGGACTAAGACCCAGGACATCTGTCTCTAGTCCAGTGCTCTCTCTTGAGCTCTTCTCTGAAGTATGTATATCCTTAAGTCCCTGTGTATATACCATTGCAGGGACCGTAGCTGCTACCGAATATCCATTCCCTTCTCTTTAGAAAGAGAACCCCAGGGACACCTGGGTGGTTCAGTCAGTCAAGCGTCTGACTCTTGATTCCGGCTCCCATCATGATCTTGGGGTTGTGAGACTGATCCCACCATAAACTCCTCCCTCATCGTGGACCTTGCTTAAGGTTCTCTCTCTCCCTCTACCTCTGCTTCTCCCCACTCCGTCCTCTAAATAAATAAGTGAACAAATAAATAAATAATAGAACCCCAGTCTGGCTGGAGGCAACAATATACCTAATTATGAGATTATATTTCCCATTTTCTCTGAAACCTAGGTGAGACCATGCGACTAAGTTCCGGTCAATGAAATTTAAGCAGAAGTATCAAATGGCTTGCTGACCTCGAAGGCGCTTAAGAAGAAGCTAACTCAGTTGGGAGAACTCTTATCCTTCTGTATTTAAAAAACAAAGGAACAGTTAATTTTGTTAATGTTTCCGAGATTCTCTCCTTGGCCATCTTCTAACGGTATTCACTTCCTCTGTGCCATCTCATCCACATCCTTCTGTGCACAGTTGACTCCTGGGCTCTGAGCCAGCATTTTCCAACCATTGCCCTGGCCTCTTCCCTTCAGTGTCTTCATGCACCTCAAATTCAGGTGTCCCAAGCTGAACATCTTTCTCCTCAAATCCTTCCCGCTACTTAAATGCAGGTGTAATCATGAGAACTCCATCAGCCATATTGGATCAAAGATGTCACTTGCTAAGGTTCAAGTAATAAAAGAAAAAAAAGTGGGGTGTGGGTCAATGACTTTACAGAAATATGCTACTCCTGGACTTCTACCTCTGGACATTTTTTTAGATGAGAGAAGATAAATATTTATCTTGTTTGAGCTACTGTAATTTGGGGTTTCCAATTATATGCAGCAGATCTTAATCCTAAATGATACACACAATTTTCCCAAATTATTTCTATTCTAAGGTTACATTCTTTTAAATAAATGCTTTCACCAATGAGCAATCAGAGAATGGAATGATTATCTCAAGATAATAGCTGTCCCAAGTTACAGAGCCAACATCTGGATATACTGTTAGATCTATATTCCATTTGAAGAGTAAGCTAGATTCTCCTGAATATACCTTTTAGAATGAAGGCTTAAGTTGCATTAGTGTGTTTTACACATTATCTACCCATCCATCTGGACACAGGAGCACTTAACAACATAGGTAAACTTGTGCAGAAATTGTATGGGTGGTTACTTCACATAGTCCATAGAAATACCACAGTCCACCTGGGTTCATGTCTGATAGACCGTGAGTAGAAGCACCCTTTGCTATTGACACCTGGGACCTGCTCACATCTCCAGCTACTGGCTGGCTGGTCTTCTCTATGTCCAAGGTTTCTGACTCAGATCTGTTGTACTGAGGATCAGTCATCCTTGCTGAAAGCAAGAAAAGCAAATGAGGTTCTCTTCCTCTTTCATAAGATTCTCTGGACTCCACACCAAGAATTTGGTTTTGAGGCTATCTTTGAACAGATCCCTTCACTCAATATACCTTCATACCAACCTTTCAGGGGTTCTTTTTTTTAAGGATTTGTTTATTTATTTGAGAAAGAGAGAGAGAGCATGAGTAAGAGGGACAGAGGAGAGAGAAACTCACTCATTCCATGCTGAGTGTGGAGTCCAATGGGGGCCTCGACCTCATGACTCTGAGATCATGACCTAAGCCAAAATCAAAGTCAGACACTTAACTGACTGTGTCACCCAGGTGCCCCCTTTCAGGTGTTCTTAACCTATGCTGTGCCATTCACTCATCTGACAGTCTGGTGGATCCCTTTCAGAAAAATGTGTTTAAGTCTATGAAATTAAATTAATAGGATTGCAAACCAATTACACTGAAATACAGTTATCAACATATTTTGGGGGGTTGGGGTTTTTTTAATTCCAGTATAGTTAACATACAGTGTTATATTAGTTTCAGTTGTACAATATAGTGAGTCAGCAATTCCATATATCCCCCAGGGCTCATCATGACAAATGCACTCCTTAACAGTTATCAACCTATTTTTTTGAAATTGATATGCTAATATATGCACTTCTTTAAAGCATTAAATTTTGATCATTAAATTTTAAGATGTCACAGATGTCTAATAATCACCATGACTTTAAAATTGAGGGGAGGATAAGTGATATTTTGTGACATCAGTAGAAATTGTAGTATAGAAGGAAAATAGTTGTGATTTCTATTAGAGACAGAATCACAGGTATCATCAGTAGGTGATTCTATTGTGGTCTGTGGCCTACATTCATAAGGGAAGGAAAAACTACACTCTAGCAAGAGATCAGTGAAAATAAATATGTGGATTTTTTTTTCCCATCAAGTATATGGATCCCTCAATCTAAACACAGATGCCCTTGGATTCTATGAATTCCAGGTTAAGAACCCTGCTTTAAATCATGAAAGAATCCTCGTGATTTCTTCACGCCATTAGAGACCACATGAGAGGTCTGGTTTGTAATATGATTAATGTCTGACAGGGTCAGCCCTGGATTTTAGTAACTTTCACAGTTCAAGAACCTTGTGGAAGCCATAATGGATATCTGACTCCAGTCACTGTCCTCCACAGAAGTCTGTGTTGTAAAATGCTAATTCCACTGCCAATGACAAATGACATCAGGTTGCAATTATAGGCCGATGCATGGATTACAGGAAAAATGAACTATGAGCTAACCCCTTGAAGATCTCTCATTGGAGAATTGAGACCCAGGAAATTGGCTATATGTTTATTCTGTACAGATTCTATTTTGGCCAATCTGCAGATAAAAGATCTCAGTCTCAAAGTCCTTATTTAGGACATCCTTCTGAATACTAAAATTAAATATGAAACTAAGAAAAATGATAAAAATCAAATTCCTCTGAAAATTCGCCATAAACATTAAGCTCTAAGCTCTCCCCAAAATCCAATTTAGTGAAAGAAAGTTCTACAATACAGTGGTGCTTGACAAGAACAATTTAAGGAAATAGTTCTGGTGTCTTTGTCTACTATTAAAGAGACATACACAAGTAAAATATGATGCTGTGTTCACCACAAACAGTATATTTTGCAATTTTTTCAAAACCGTAGGAGATTATAAAAGACAGCCTCAGTGTTCATGAAAATGGACTATCAGCCAGGCTTGAAGTAATTTCTGAAATCTATATTCAAATCAGTTCAGTGGAATTAAGGAAAATCAAGAGAAAATATTTGTAATTTATAAGATACTTTTTGAGGGGCACCTGGGTGGCTCAGTGGGTTAAGCCTCTGCCTTCGGCTCAGGTCATGATCTCAGGGTCCTGGGATCGAGCCCCGCATCAGGCTCTCTGCTCAGCAGGGAGCCTGCTTCCCCCTTCTCTCTCTGCCTGCTACTCTGCCTGCTTGTGATCTCTATCTGTCAAATAAATAAATAAAATCTTTTTTAAAAAAAGATGCTTTTTGAGAGAGTGATGCCACCTCTGTGTGTGTGCATGTGTGTATGTGTGTGTATGTGTGTGTGCATGAGCTCTGGGGAGGGACAGAGGGAGCGGGAGAAAGAGAATCTCAAGAGGGCTCCACACCTTGTGTGGAGAGTGTCACAGGGCTCGGTCTCATGACCCTGGAATCATGACCTGAGCTGAAATCAAGAGTCAGACACTTCACTGACTGAACCTACCCAGGTGTCCCTCATTTAAAAGGTAATTTTAAGTGGAGCAAAACTTGAGGGTAAAAATCCCTTTTTAACAAAATGGTGTTTCTGTGGAGACAATTTTTTATTAGAAATTTCTTAATAGGTGCCCAAAGCATACAGAAAATTTACAAACGCCTCGTGGCAATGCTAAACGCACAGATGCACCATACAGTACAAGATCTAGAGTCAGAGAAAGCTGTTTTATATCTCTGTTCTGCAATATATTTAACAGTGCTAGCTTGGGCAACTCATTTAGCCTCTCCGATCTTCAATTTCCTCATCCACGGGAGTGACCGTCTGGTCATTTGTAAGAATTAAGTAAGGAAATAACTGTAAAACACCTAGAACAGTGCCTAGTATATACTAAGCAATATTTTATCATCAAAAAAAAAAAACTCTTGTGAGGATTAAATGTGATATTACCCACACAGTCCTTGGCACAGCGTCTGATACATACTTAACACTCAATAAGTGGTAGTATGTATCAGAAGTAGAAGTAAGATTTTAGTATTGGCATTTAATAATACTGGAATTAGTACTGGCATTAATATTCATGGTGTATTGCTATTAGTATTGTAATTGGTATTGGTTTGGATAGCAATCGTGGTATCAGCATACAGTATGATGTAATCCAAGAGATCATGCCAAGATGAGGGGCCCCTCCTCAAGGTGCCATTGCATTGTGGAACCCCCTTCTTGTCTTGTCTGAAAAAAGTTCACAACTGGGGCCCACCATCTTTCTTTGGGCCTATCCTAGAAATGGATTCCAAACCAACAATTCCATGGCTACGTACAATGACAGCCAGAGACTTAGTGCCATTATCCTTGGGTTCAGGCAATAGGGCCATGCAATACTAATAGGACAGCTCTCTCTCTCTCAATAACATCCACCAAAGAACTCACTATATCTGCAACAGATACTGCCTTTGGCCCCCACAGCCACCAGCCCAGCTCTGAAAAGGCCAGCTACTTCTGTGCTCAAGTTGGGTCCATTAAGAAAACGTTCAATAGTCCATGGGTGTCAGGGTGGCTCAGTCAGTTAAGCCTCTGCCTTTGGCTCAGATCATGATCTCAGGGTCTGGGATCAAGTCTCCGTCAGGCTCCCGACAGAGCAGGGGAGCTTTTCCCCTGCCTCTGCCATTCCCCCTACTTGTGCTGGTGCGCGTGCTCTCTCTTCTCTCTCTCTCAAATAAATAAATGAAACCTTAAAAAAAAGATAAAACATTTAATAGTCCAATGATTTATTAATTTGTTAGTGGTGAAAAAACTTTCCATAAAATCCCATTGTCCGGAATGTCTAGAAATAACTTCTTGAACTTAGCTACATTCCTTGGGAACAGAAATTACCCTAGAACCATCTAAAAATCACTGACCAGCTATGATAACGCCATGAGAAGCATCCTAGTTTTCATGTTCACCTCAGAAATTCTGAGCTATCTCACATGGAGTGAAATAACTTTGCCCATTTAAACAATGATCTCAGTCACCATTAACTAAATGCCTACTATATGCCAAGTGTCTTTCATAAAATACCCCTGTTTCTCATAGCAGTCCTGTGAAGAAGTCATTATTGTCTCCAATTTTTGAGCAAAGAAACGAAGTCCCATTTTTTCTGCAATTTTCACCAGTTCACAAGGTTACTAGGTAGATGAACTAGGATTCAAACCCAGGTCTTCCCAGCTCCAGAATCTTCTTTATCCTCCACTTAAAGCTAGACTTGCCAAAGTTGATAGGAAGAGCCGTCACCTTCCAGGGGTAAATCTCTCTTCATATTTCAGGGTCAGCTGAGCAAGAGCGACAATGCTGAGCTAGCACATTAGGGCTGACAACAGAGGAAAAGGGGAATAAAGCAAGAACAGTTAAAATGTCAGTCTGAGTGACAGGAACAACAACAAGGCAAGCAGGACAGTAACAGTAGTGGTGGGAAAGCCAAGAGGTCACCAGGCCTAAGGAATGCAGCTCAGAGGCCCAGAGTGCAGAGTTATCCTGAATGCCAGAATCGGCCCTCCCTATGCCCCACTTACACACACACTGACTGCCTGACCTGAATAAAGAAGGCAGACCTATCAATGAGCAGGCACACCAGTTAGACTCAAGTAGCAAGGGACAAGGGAAATGTCACAAGGTGACAGAGCCAGCCAAGCTGCACCCAGACCCAGACAGAAAATAACTTCTTACACTTTTTAAGAAATTTATACTCACCCAGAAGCACCTGGGTGGCTCAACTGGTTAAGCATCCAACTCTTGGTTTCCCACTCAGGTCATGAGCTCAGGGTCATGGGATCGAGCCCCCCATAATGCTCTGCACTCAGTGGGGAGTCTGCTTGAGATTCTCTTTCTCCCTCTCCCTCTGCCCTTTCCCCTACTCTCGCTCTAAATAAATAGATAAAATCTTAAAAAGAATGAAAGAAAGAAAGACAGAGAGAAAGAAAGAAAGAGAAAGAGAAAGGAAGGAAGGAAGGAAAGAAGGGACTCGTCCGAAGGTTGTCTTGGACCTGTCTCTGCAAAGACCTTTGTTCCAATCATCCCTAAGTAAACAATTCCCCAACCCAGCCCAGCAGTCCCCAAGAATAAGGTGCACCAGGGAATTGATCAGATTTAAATATCAACTTTTTTTTCCCCTTGAGGTAGAGTAGGGGGAGACAGCAGTGAGGGAAAAGGAGGTCCTAGGGGATTTTGTGATGCACATGAAGTTTGTTTCCAGAACCTCACTTCCTTCTCTGCATTTACACCTCCCCATCTCTTGGCACATTTACTCTTTCATCCCTAATATCTGGCTGATGAAAGTTCTCCCATCAAGGACTCCCTGTAAAGGTTTCTTCTCCCCAAAAACTCCCACCCCTCAAAATGTATCTCTTTATTCTCTTCCCTCTCTTCCCCCCTCTCTTCAGAGCTCCCTCTCCTTCAGTTTAAGTATTAGAGAAGCGGTCTGATTAAACTCATCAATTCCAAGTGGAAATGAAAGATCTCCAATTTCAGGGAACCCTCTAGATGAGTGTCTGATAGGAACCATGTGAACACTGTGGAGAAAATATCTCACACCGGAGAGCCTTTTCCTCAAGCACACCTTGTTTTTGTTTTTGGTGTTTTTGTTTGTTTGTTTGTTTGTTTGTTTGTTTTTTAAGATTCATTCATTTATTTATTTATTTAAGAGACAGAGAGAGAGCATGCACGTGTGGGGGGAGGGGCAGAGGGAGAGATTCCCAAGCAGACTCCCTGCTTGGCAGGAAACCAGACTCTTGGCTCGATTCCATGGCCCATGAGATCACAACCTTGAGAGCATGAGCCTTGAGAGCATGACCCTAGCTGAAACCAGGAGTCAGAGCCTCAACTGACTGAGCCACCCTGGCGTCCCCTTAAGCACATCTTTGAGGGAGTCTTGATAAAGAGTGGAAAAACAGAGGTGTTGGCGGCGCCTCTTGGGAGTAGGAAGGAATTAGAAAACCCTGGGTTCTCTCCAATGACCACAGGGTAATAATGTAGCCAAACTGGGTTTGGCTGGGTTAGGGAGTGCTCCCTGACCCAGGTGCTCTTGGACGCCCTCCAGGATATCAGTGCAATGACTACAACGTGCTGGGAGTCAGAACGCGGTGATAACAGAAAACAAGCCAATTTTGCTAAAAGCAAAGCTATTCCAACACTCTGCTGTGGGTGTTGTCTCTGGCCCTGTTTACGAAGAACTGGATTCTGGGGTAGCTGACATGTCCAGATCCCAGCAACAGGCTGATGGAGAAGGAGGAGCTACCAGCTGATTCCTCCCTCAGTGGGGAAGGAGGTGAGCCTTTGCCCCTCCTCTTAAGAGAAGAATTCAAGGGAATCTCTCGTTCCTCCTACTCTCAAAACCACTTCTCTGTTCCCCACCTTTCACTAGAAAAACACAGCTATGAAGGCCCTTGAGTAACAGATTCAAGAGCATTCAAAGAGGCTCTGAGAGCAATTTCTCGCTCTTCTTCATTTTAGTTTTTCCTGTCTTGGCTTGGCTGTACAAAATAATTACAATGACACATTAAAACGAACTACTTACCATTTATGCCTTGTTATCATGCAGCACAATAATTATTATGGCTATCATTAAATATATGTCTAACTTCATTAAAGGTGTTATTTGATTAGAATCCTAAACTCTGTTCACAGACACTCATATTTTATACTTTATTGCTCAAGCGGTATGATCATTCACTCACAATTGTTAAAACATTAGGAGAACCATTAATTAAGAGACCAGGTTTCAGTCCCAACTCTGATTATAATTAGCTATGTGATTTGGCGCGACTCCGTTAGTCTCTTTAGGTCTCAGTCTCCTCAAACATCGAAGGAAGTAATTGGAGTAGAAAGCTCTCTAATTTACCATCTATCTCTAAAAGTCCGAACTGTTGTGCTTATGATAACATTTTAACATTATTAAGGAGACTTTTTAGAACCTTATACAACCTCAAATATTTTTTATAGAAGCTACTTATGTTATGATATCCTGCCATTCACTGAGCATAGTATCTGTCCTAGGCACTATCTCTGGCATTTCCCATCAAGGGGCTCATTTAATCTTCTTAACAAACCTATTAGGTACATACTATTGCCCTGATTTTAGAGGTAAGAAGCCTGAGGCTCAGGCTCCCAAAGCCAGCAGAGCTAGAATTCACATAACAAGACTCCAAAATCAGTGTTCTTCAAGCCATATCTTGATGTCTCCAAATTAATTTTGCACGGTGTAAATGGAGTAAAAGATTGGTTTTAATTATTCCCAAATTTGAAATACATCTTGGAATTTGCATGTATGTATTTTTCCTCTCCCAGACTTCCCTGCCCCCATCTCCTTCTCCTTCCTCTTCTTCAGCCAATTTTCCCTAAAAATTGACTTTTAATCATCTGTTTCTTTCTCATAAAATAAAAATTTTAAATGGCTGCAAGTGTGCCTATTACCGGAATTAACTGGTTATTGAAATACCTGATAAATTCAAATTTACTGACTTATGCTAAAAATCAAAAATCACACAGAAAATGTCCTATAATGATTTGTAATCTATATGCAGAGAGAGAATGCAGTGCAGTGAGGTGCATAGGCTTTGGAACTAACTAGATAAAGTTCAAATACTAGCTCTGCCAAGCAAAAGCCCTGTAACTTGAGGTTGATTACTCAACTCCACAGGTTATGAGTTTACTCATTTGTTAAATAGATGCAGTAATGCCTGACTCCCAGAGTAATAGTAAGGACCGAAGGTGTTAATGTAAGTGAAAGTAGTTACAATAGTAAGAATGAATTGCTGATTAGTACCGTGTACTGTGGTAAATATTTTGTTGTATCATCCCATCAGTCCTCACAACTGTGTATGACTGAGTCCTGCCATCCCCATTTTATAGATGACAAAACTGATATGGCAAGGTTAAAGAGTTTGCCCAACTTATGCAAGCAGAGAATGGCAGTGCCCAGATTTCAATCTAAGAAGTCCGTCTTCAAGACCTAGACTCAAAGTGAGGTGCCTGACAGAGAAGAGAAACTCAGTAAAGATATGTTTCTTTCACCCGCATAAATGTTTAAGGAGATTTATAGTAAGAAACTGGTCAACACATTATTTGATGGAATGAATTTAATTTCTAGCCTTAAAAGTTCTAGATTTTGTAGAGAATATCGTATCTGACTGTTGGAAAGTATAGAGTGACCTACTTCAAGCAAAGCAGCTTTAAATAAGGTCTGTTTTAAATAGCACGCCCTAGAGTATTCCCCACAAAAATTGCCAGCCATTTATCAAGTGAGCTACCAGTGTATGTGTATGTGTGTGTGTGTGTTTGTGTGTGTGTGTGTGTGTGTGTGAGAGAGAGAGAGAGAGAGAGAGAGAAAGGGCATCTCATCCACTGATTTGTTCTTCTGACATTTGATAAGTAGAATTTGTTTTTGATACCAAATAATTTCATCTGAACCTGAGCTTGAACACAATATGAATCAAGATTAGTCACACTTTAGGGGAAAATATTTAGGGATCTGACACTCTTATTAGACTTCTAATTTTTTGTTACTTGATTTCTACCAAATGATACAAATCCCACAAAGGAAAAAAAGAAAGAGGGAAGGAAGGAAGGAAGGAAGGAAGGAAGGAAGGAAGGAAAGAACCTCAAGCCAAGGCAAAAGGGTACAGCCACAAATACCCAAGTTAATAGGAGAGTATTTCAAAAATTAATTAAAACAAAAAATAAACTAAATGTACATCAAGTACTTCAAAGATAACAATAAATGGAACACCCTACAGAGACAAGAACACAACTGTTCATGTATTTATTATATACACAAAAATTCAGGTATATATTCTCTAGCTCTGGTGAAGAATGAATCTAGTCCTGCAAATGAGAAAAGAAGTAGGTGGTTTCTTCGGAAATAAAATGTATTCCTTAGTAGGAAGTAGTAATTGGGAAGAGAGTCTGTGAGCTTGGGGATGTGGGCAACAGACAAACAACGTGACATGACGTCATATGGAGCAGGGCAGAGATGCCCCTTCTGGTTAGAAATCACCAGTTCTAGGTTCTGTTTCAGCCCTGCTATGTAAGTTACCGTGTGGTTTACAGTAAATTATGTAAACTCCTTTAATGCATTAAAAATGATGGTATGACCACAATTAGGCTACATAGTGCATTTGAAACTCTTAATTTAGAAATGCAGTTTGAATGAAATATCAGTAACATGATGTCCTCCCATCTCTATTTGACTTTGTTTTCAATGCATTTAAGGTGAGTTGAGGCTAAACATGCATATTTCAAATGCGATAGTTTGCTCCACACTTGTGGTGAATAAGAAGAGATGTGGATAGAACATTTTTGCTAAAGGGTCTCTTCGCTTGGGGTTATCCTTCATGTTTTTAAAAAAAAAAATGTGTGTGTAAAATTGTGGACATATAAAGTCTGTTGGATGGGTTGGGGGGGTGGGGTATTAAGCCGGAACAAATAAAAGTTCCAGCAAATCACACAGCCCACATCCTCAATTCTGTTTCCTTGACTGACGCTAGATATGAAAAAATTGAAATGCTAATTACAGTGGGATTCAACAGCAGGGAGGAGGAGAAAGCAACTGAACTGATCACAATTTTATTTTCATTTAAATCAGTTTGTTAATTGGGTTAGAATCCTCCTGCTGAAAGACAGAGAAGGAGGAGGACCATAGATTAGTTTATTTTTAGCTAGTTGCTACAAAATTTTCCAGTGCATTTTTCAGCTGGGAGTCCAAAGAGGAGTAAATGTGTTTTAAGGTAACAAAAGTTTCAAGCTTCTTTCTCACCAGCCACTTCCTTCTCAGGAACCTGGAGTTTGATGTGAGGACATCAGACCCCTTACCACGCTTCTCGCTCTGCTCCCAAGCCTCTGGTCCACGTGGAAGAAAGTTTTACCTTCCCCAGTTTTAATATATTGCAGTTGAGCTCTTTATAATTTTACAACATAAACCACAGCCTCATATATATTAATTTCAAACTATTTATGACTCACCGTCTTTTTCTTCCATGAATAATGCATAAGAGAATAAAACATATGGAATCCGCCTTTTATTTCTCTACCAGCAAAAACAAAAATAAAAATGAAAAACACCTAGACCAGTCTTTGCTGAACACCTTTCCATCCAGAAGAAGGCTGACGGCTGAGAAGTGGTCAGTGATCAATCCCCCAAGACTTCAATTCTTGCGTTTCTCCCAAGACCCATCTCGTCATCTGCCTTGTGTTATTGTTCTTCATTCTTCTTCATTCTCCTTTGTGAAGTCTTGAATTTCTGGCGAACATCATCCTTGCTTATTCCATGTTTTCTTACTCCCCAGGACCAACCTCAATACATCACAGACAATATAAACTCAACATATTTTGCTATCATTTTTTCTTTTTACAGAAGGAATTACCCTACTATGTAGATAAGGAAATGGAGAAAGAGCAAGCCTTGCCCAAAGTCTGAGTTGGCTTTGTGGTCTTTGTCATTCTATTAAATGGGCCGATGAACTGATCCCTGTCACTAAGTTACTGTATCAGAGAACTTGAAGTGGAAGTTCCCAGAGTTGCCTGGCTACACTCACATGACTTCAGGCCATTCGCTGTCAGCCGCAGACCTCACACCCTTTGAGGTCCCTAAAAAGCTTGATCGCGGTTTTCATTGGCATGATCGGCATAGGGACGTTCAAGTCTGCTTACTCAGATTTGCCTCAAAACACCAGGTTGTCAGTTGTCGTAACGTGAATGGGGCTGGGCTGCTCCACCAGTATTTAGTGGATGGCTTCCCAAAATGGCGAGGTAATACAGGAAATGGCAGGTGACTCACTTCTAGTGGCCCACATTCTGAGTCATTGTCCGCCAAATTCCTCCAGAGAGTGCGAAGAAAAAGACCAAGCTGGAGCCTCCCAATCCCAGGGAACTGTGAAATAAGTCACTCTTGGCTTTTCTCTCGTCTCCGTTTTTCCTCCGTACTGCCTCTCCGGGCCCAGTTGACCCTCAGGGTGCCAGGCCTGGTCACTATCATTCTTGTCTTCCCCAGACTCAGACTTTCTCCCTCCTGATTCTTCAGGACCGGGTGTTCATCTCAGAAAAAGAGTTCTTACTCTTGGTCAAGGCAGTCTCTTCCTTGCCAAGAAAAACGTTTTCATTTTGTGACAGCCTGTGACAGTTAATGCCCTTGCTTTCATTCTCTAATCCAAGGGTGGCAAGTGGATTTCATGTCATGTGTTAAAGGCAGCGGCCTGGTGGTCGAGCCTGGGATGCTGGGCTGAATGCTGGGATGCTGGGATGCCGAAGCCATTCCCAGGCTCAGCAGTGAAGAGGGCTCTGCTGGAGAGCAGGCGCTCTGGGTATGGGCATGTCTGCCATGTGTCCGTCATCCCTGACCTCAGAGGAAGTGTTTCCAATGGTAGGAATCTCCAGAGAGGCAGGATGAGAGGAACCATCACAGCCGACTCCTGGTGACTGATACAGTTAAGCGGATCAGACACTAGGGCATTCTGCAAATTATGTCACTTAAGAAGCTTCAGACTTTATCATAGGCAGGGTCCGTTTCAGCCAGAAACATCATCCACAAATATAATATTTTATGAGTTTTTAACTCATTTATATTATGGAAAGTACTGTTCCAGTTGCATATAATTTTTATTGTTTTGTTCAAAAGTAAAATGTGAGGGGTGCCTGGATGGCTCAGTCATTAAGTGTCTGTCTTTGGCTCAGGTCATGATCCTGGGGTCCTAGGATGGAGCCCCACATCAGGTTCCCTGCTGTGCCGGAAGCCTGCTTCTCCCTTTCCCACTGCCCCTGCTTGTGTTCCCTCTCTCACTGTGTGTCTGTCAAATAAATAAATAAAATCTTTTAAAAAAGGGGGGGGTGTGAAAATCTACCTTTTTGTTCTAGTTATAAATTGGCTGATTACTTCTATCTTTTTTTCTCTGTAGAGTTCCAGCTGAACACTTTATTTTTAATATCCCTTTCTTTTTTCTTTTTTATTTAAGATTTTATTTATTTACTAGAGAGAGAGAGAGAGCACAAGCAGGGGAGCTGCAGAGGCAGAGGGAGAAGCAGGCTCCCCACTGAGCAGGGATCCCAACATGAGGCTCAATCCCAGGATCCTGGGACCATGACCTGAGCTGAAGGCAGATGCTTAACTGACTGAGCCACCCAGGCACCCCAGTATCCCTCTCTATAAGCAATGTTATCTAATGTTATTGCCTAGCTACCACATACCTCGGAGCTGAAAATACTCCAAGAGTTGAAAAGTAACCTTGATTTCCCATGTATTCAGAGAAATATAAAATGTTTGAGAAACAAATGAATTCTCACCTCTACCTTACAGGTCTGATGGGTTTCCAAGGAAGTACAGGACTCATTACTTGCATTTGACTTCTATTTAATTTGCAGAGGAGTCACCTCTGACAATGGCAAAGATGCAGCTACCACCATCAAAGTTCTTGTGGGGACCCCTTACACTGTTGCACTTGCCATTGAAGAGGAGCCTGCTTCAGGGGCACCTGGTTGGTTCAATTGGTAGAGAGTGCAACTCCTGATCTTAGAGTTGTAAGTCGAGCCCCATGTTGGGTAGAGAGATTACTTAAAAGTAAAATCTTGAAAAAAGAAAATAAAACAAAAAGAGGGCACTGCTTCAAAGCCTATTCCTCTGGAGCCTACCAAAATGACCATTGCCTGTGGACCAAAGCCATTACCAGCAGCCAGGAGCTCTTTGCCTCCACTATCACGGCTACCATATAGACACCAAGTCACCTGAGATGCCACCAGCGCAGCCTCTAGAGGAGTAAAGCCAGCCCAAGAAAACCTGGAAAGTGGAAAAATGTGTCTTCTGTGCTAATCTTTCACTGTCATCTAAGAAAGACTCCAAGCCTTGACGGGGTGGAGACCATGACTTTCTTACTCATTTTTCCATCCCTAATATCTAGCAGAGTTTGTGGTACCTCACTGGTACTCAAGAAATCATTGTTGAATGTGTGGATGATGGATGGAAGGATGGATGGACAGATCGATGGACAGAAGGTTGGGTGGATGGATGGATAGATAAATGAATGTTGTTCCCTCCAGATGACTTATGTTAACATGTTGATGTGAAACAAACAACAAACCCCCAGATGGTTGTAGTCAGGGGAAACATTTGATAGTTTGACACAGGAAATAACTATCAAGCAAATGAATTTTTTTTTTTAGTAACAGGAGAAGGCTTTTTGATGCAGCACTCAACCTGAAAGTTGTTTTCTTCCTGTCAAGGTTAGGGCAGTATGACACATTGAAGAAAAAGAAAAGAGATTCCTGGGTATTAGCAGACAGCTGTAGAAATCAGCACTGGAGAATTTTCCTTGGAGAATGGTTTTTTACACTCCAGGAAAGCTTCAATAGTCTATACCATAGCGAATAGGAATGAGATTAGCTAGAGCTCTTTAAACACAGTTCATAAAGACACCCTACCTAAAGTCTCAGGGCAGAAAACTCAAACTCCATCGCTTATACATGACTTATCAATCCTGATAATAGAAAGTCAGCACTCTACAGCAGATCAGTGGGGGGATAGGGTGGGACTGGGCATAAAACATTATGAAATCCCCAAAAGAAGCTCAGCAAATAGTGTTGGACTAAGAGATTTTTTCTTTCTTAATTATTTTTAGCTGTGGTTTTACTGGTGGTAACTCAGTCAAGATGACTGAGTATAGGGCAGAAACAGCTTTATTGAGGTATAGTTTACATACCATAAAATTCACCCATTAACAAGTATACATTCCACTGATTTTAATAAGTCTATGCAGTTTACGAACATTGCTACAACCTAGTTTGAGAACAGTTCTCTCACCCTCAAAATTCCTGTCATCACCGCTTGCAGTTAATGGCCACTCCCATGCCTAGCCCAGGTAATTACTATTCTGCTTCTCTGTTTTTGTAGATTTGCCATTTTCAGAAATTTCATATAAATAGGGTCATGCAAAATATAGTCTTTTGTGTCTGTCTTCCTCAACTTTGCATGATGTTTTTCAGGTTCACCTATGCTGTCCATAGATCAATAATCTGGGTGAGAGGGTTGATTGCTGGTTGGTATTTGTGGTACAATACCACATTTTGTGCAATGGGCATTTTGATTTTTTCCATTTTTAGCTATTATAAATAATAATTCTATGAACATTTTTATACAAGTCTTTCTGTGAGCATATGTTATTTGTTTCTCTTGGGGTACATACCTAAGAAAAGAATTGCTGGGTCATACACTAAATATATGTTCTACTTTTTAAGATGTTGCCAGACATTTTGCCAGACCGGATGTGCCATTTTACATTCTCACCAGCAATGCGCAGGCGCTCTAGTTTCCCCATGTCTCCCACAACTGATAAATCATTCCTTTGAATCATAGTGGAATAGCTTTATAGTGGAATTTTATTGTGATTTTTAATTTGCATTTCCCAAACCAAGGATGTTGAGCATCCTTTCTTGTGTTTATTAGCCATTCAGTGAAATGTCTTTCAAATCTTCTGTCTGTATTTTTAATTAGGCAGCTTATCTTATTATTATTGAACGGTAAATGTTGTTTTTTTTTTTCCTGGACACAAGTCCTACATCAGATATATGGTTTACAAATATTTTCTCCCAGTCTGTGGCTTATCTGTTCATGCTCTTAACAGCACCTTTTGAAGAGGAAACTTTTAAAATTTTGGTAGTGGCTGATTTATCAATTTTTTCTTTTATGGGCTGTGCTTTTGGTGTTGCAGCCATATTTTTTTGTTTTTATTTCCCTTGTTTTGCTTCTTAATGTTTTTATATCCATATTTTTTTAATTTGTTGCATCTATATTTATGCCTAAGTTAAACTAAATAGGTATTTTATAACAAATGTTTATCTGATGGCCCTCCTCTTTCTTTCATAAAGTTACACATAAAAAAGAGTTCCACTGGGTATTTTTAAAGTGAGGTGGACTGTTTGACAATTTCAATAAAAATTATGATGCCTCAAAAGCTAGAAAAGAGGGGCGTCTGGGTGGCTCAGTGGGTTAAAGCCTCTGCCTTCGGCTCAGGTCATGATCCCAGGGTCCTGGGATCGACCCCCCACCCAGCACTGGGCTCTCTGCTCAGCAGGGAACCTACTTCCCTTCCTCTCTCTCTGCCTGCCTCTCTGCCTACTTGTGATCTGTCTGTCAAATAAATAATAAATAAAATCTTTTTAAAAAAATTTTTTTAAAGCTAGAAAATAATAGAAATTTGTCAAGGGCTTACTGTGTGTCAGGCACTGTTTTAGGCACTTTGCTGATATTAACTCATTGAATCCTAATGGTCTCATGTAGTAAGTACTTTATTACCACCATTCTAGAGGGGAGGAAACAGACACAGAGTATACTTACTAAAGTTGCCCAAGAAGTGGCAGAGCTGGGATTTGAGCTCAGGCAATCTAGACCCAAAGTCTGAACTCCCAACTGCTATGCGATCCTGCCTATAAGCAACTTCCCCTATAGAACGACTCTCCGTGTAACATCTCTTTCTGTGGGGCTATGTGGAGGGTATCTAATACGGTGTCACCCTCGCCCCTCGTCTCTGCCCACAGGGAGGGCTCCTGTTTCTGTTCCGTGAATTTCCCGCTGCACCAATCCCTTCCCCTCCCCTGCTCAGCCATTGCTGAGTAAGCCAACTGCCAAGGATAACCTAAGCCAAGCACATTCTAGTTTCACTCTCACTTGAGGCTTAAGAAACACTGGAACCAGGAGTCACATCAAATTACTGGATTTCCATAGGTGGGGACCTTCACCAACTGCCACTGCAGTCCCAGGACGTGCCCTGACTCCTCCCTTTCTGCTCTATAATTCTATAGTTCCCTGAGGTACCTCTGTATTCTTCTCATACTTTCCCCTTTTGCTTAAGGAAGCTCAGGTTGTATCTGTTACTGACAACAAACAGACCGTCACTACCGCAGGCAGCCATGTCTGTCCAGAGTCCTCACGCTGCCCCTCACTACGTGGGTTTCAAGACCTCTGCCCAAACCTGCCAGCTTCACTGACCCCCCTCACTGAGCACTAGTCACACTTGTCAAGTGTGTCTTTGCTGAGGCTATGATCATCTTTCCAGGCTTTCCAGGAGATAACCAGCTTATCTCATAAGCTAAAGAGTGCTAATGAGAGAGAGCTGAAAGAAACCCAGTCTCTCCTTCCTGCTCCTAGGTAGCCTGTGTGTGCAATCACACTTTTGTTTTCCAAACCGAGTGGCTTTAATAGTAGCCACTTCGGGTCAGAAAAGAGGAGAAGGACTACTTCCGGGCAAAGGGGCTTTCTTGTGCCCCCTCCATTTGCTTTCCCTGGGCAGTAGCTTCTTCCCTCTTAGCAGAGGGTGGGCTGGAGGGCAAAGAGCCGCCATGACATTCCACCAGTGGTAGCCATAGTTCCCAGGGGTGACTTCAGAACCTGCAACAGCTCCAAAAATGACCCTCGCCCTCAGGACAGTAAAAAGTGGCAAGACGTTGTAGTTTGGGGCATGTGGTTTGAGATAAAGAGCATGGACACTGGAGCCAAATCAACCTGTATTGAAATTATAGCTCTCTGCGTGCGCACGCGCACACACACACACACACACACACACACACAGGCAAGAGTCGGTTTCGCCATCTTTAAAATACAGTTGAGGGGGTGCCTGGGTGGCTCAGTGGGTTAAGCATCTGCCTTCGGCTCAGGTCATGATCCCAGAGTCCTGGAATCGAGCCCCGCATCAGGCTCCTTGCTCAGCAGGGAGCCTGCTTCCACCTCTTCCACTCCTCCTGCTTGAGTTCCTGCTCTCACTGTCTCTCTCTCTGTTAAATAAATAAAATCTTTTTTAAAAATTAAAAAATAAATAAAAATAAAATACAGTTGAGGACAGTGACAACGTTGGTAGGTCAAGGATTGATTTGTGTAAATCGTGGCACACCGTCTTCCCTATGTTATTCAGGTTTACCCTTTTTTTTTTTTAAGATTTTGTTTATTTATTTGACAGAGAGAGATCACAAGTAAGCAGAGAGGCAGGCAGAGAGAGCAGAGGAAGCAGGCTGCCTGCTTAGCAGATAGCCTGATGCGGGGCTCGATCCTAGCACCCTGGGACCCTGGGACCAAAGGCAAAGGCTTTAACCCACTGAGCCACCCAGGTGCCCCCAGGTTTACCCTTTTTAAAAACAGCAACCCCATAGCTCTTTCTATTGTTTCTCTCTCTCTCTCTCTCTCTCTCACACACACACACACAGAATAATTCATGAAAGGATCATAACTGAGTATTAAATTAAGACATTTTACAATTATCATTCTGTAATTAGTCGAGTCAGTAGACCCACACCCAGCGCCAGTTTTCTAGAAAGACATTGTAGGCCAGACAAAATGTTCCTGTAGTTGCAACCTGGAGAGTATCTCCTGGATTCTTCCACAAATGTTACCAAACAATTAAAAAAAAACTACTAACATTTCAGAATATTCAAAAATTAATATTAATTTCCTTGCTACTTATTTTTGAGCTGTTGAAACTGGCTGAAAATTGCCCTTCCCGAACATGAAGAGGTTCTTTTATATTTATTCCAATACCTTTGCTCTTTCCACCAAACAGCACACTGGAGCTTCATCCTTTCCATCAGACTCTCTAGATCTACCTTTGTTGCTGATGTGGGGTACCCCCCCGAATCACATAATTCAGACATCTCAATCTGGAGGGAATTCCTCAAAATGCATCAGAAAATCTATGTAACTAAATGGTAATAAAATCATAGTGGCTAACATTTTTTGAGTAGTGGCTATGTGCAAGGCGGGGTGCAAAGTATTTTAAGTAGATTGTTTTATTTAATCCTCAGAAGTCTGTAAGATATGTACTATTCTTATTCCAATTTCTAGGTGAAAAAACTCAAACTTAGGGTGTGGAAATAGCATAGGTTCTCACAACTAATGAGGTACTGAGTCAGAGTTTAAACCCAGGCTTTCTGACTCGGAGCCCAAGTTCTTCACCAAGACGTTTTTGTACTGGGGTGAAATATACATAACCCCAAACTGACCATTTAACCACCTTTAAGCGTACAGTTTTGTGGCATTAAGTACATTTACATTGTTCTGCAGGCATCACCGCCACCCATTTCCAAAATATTTTCATCTTCTCACACTGAAACTCTGTACTCATTCAACCCTAACTCCCCCTCACACCGTAGCCCCTGGCAACCACCACGCTACTTTCCATCTCTATGAATTTGACTACTCTAGGGACCTCATATAAGTGGAATCTTATAGTATTTCTCCTTCTGTGGCTGGCTTATTTCATTTAGTATACTATCTTCAAGATTCATTCCATCTTGTAGCAAGTGTCAGAACTTCCGTCCTTTCTAAAGTTGAGTAATATTCCATTGTATGTATATACCACATTTTGTTTTGATGGACACTTGGTTTGCTTTTATCTTGGCTATTGTGAATAATGCTGCAATGAACATTGATAGAATAAATACCTGCTCTTGTCCCTGCTTTGAATTCTTTGGGGAATACACCCCATAACCAAGGTATTTTAAATACTTTTCTTCTCTTTGCTATTGGCCACTTATTCTTTGCTTTTGTTTGTTTGTTTGTTTTTTGCAGATGTTTCCATTTATGAAGCACTTATCAACGTGTAATTACCTACACAGATTCCTCTGCCATCTTACGCAGGAGGAGGTTGGACTGACTCACATCTTTGGTAAATGTAGACACATTCAGGCAGGCTAGTGAAGCAGACAGAATTTTTCAAGCCAAATATATTTTAAATACAATTTCCCTCCCTTGGCTACCATGATCTTTTGACACGCTTTCCTAGGCATTAAGGACATGACAAGCTGCTGAAGAATTTAGATAGAGACAGTTAGGAAAGGGATTCTAGTGAAAAAAAAAAATTGTGGTTCTGAGGTCTACTGAGAAGCAGGAAGGAAATGTATAAGCACATTGGTGATGTTCAAGTCTGTCTTTAAAAAGGCAAAGATATAATTTAAAAAGAAAAAAGAATTGGATAGGATCGGTTAGAGTGGGTCACTGAAAAATACTCGCCCTTAGAAGGCTTCTTCTGCCACTGTTAAACTTCTTTCAGACTTGAACCAATTCTTATCAGAATCCCACTAAATAATTACTTTCTCAAATATATTTACCTTAGGCCAAAATAATCTATTCCCCCTGATAATACACTCAGGTAGGACTCTGTTTTTTCTTTTCCATCTGGACAAAGAAACTACTAGAATTTCCTTTGGATCTTCACCCCCTCCCCCGCAAAACCATCCTTCGTTACTCCATCACTATCTTTTTTACTGCCACAGTGTAGCCAGGCTGGGAGACCAAGAGCCCCTCAAAAAGACAGATCTCACCCTGCCTCAGACTAATACTGTAGCCCCATATTTTTCCATAGTCTCCCTCAACTTTCTTACCATAACTCCCTCTCTTTCTTACCATAAAAACAGGCTAAAACAAAACAAAACAAAAAAACCCCAACTCAAAGAATTTTTCAAAAGATGAAGTGAGATAACTTCTTAGTATGTAGTGTAGGCTTAAGGCTTATTAACTGGACTTCTTGCCTGTATTTGGGGATGGATGAATAGTTTTCAATCCATCTTCTATATTTTCTTCACATAATGTAAATATGTGAAAGCGAGGTCCTTACTTTCTCAAGTTTGTATTTATAGATAAAGATGTGTAATGAAAAGCTATAAGAGTTTTGCCACAGAATGCTTATGAAGGCATTGACGGAAAGTGATGTCATTTGTACAGAAGTTGAAGGATAAGGAAAGGCACATTGCAAGAGAAAAAATACAAATAGTCATTCACTCAACAAAAGGAAGAGAGACTATTAGAGATTAAGAGAGATTTAATAGGGGGCGCCTGGGTGGCTCAGTTGGTTAAAGCCTCTGCCTTCAGCTCAGGTCATGATCCCAGTGTCCTGGGATCGAGCCCCACATCGGGCTCTCTGCTCCGAGGGGACCCTGCTTCCTCCTCTCTCTCTGCCTGCCTCTCTGCCTGCTTGTGATCTCTGTCTGTCAAGAGAGATTTAATAGGCAAAATAATTAAATGTAATGTTTGGACTTGTTTGGATGATAAACTTAATAAACCAATAGTAAAAATTCATCTTTGATACAATCAGGAATTTTTTTGGACTAAAATATTTATTAACTCTTCAGGCTCTGGTTTCTACTTCTTTCTTTCTTTCTCTCTTTAATCAGGGTAAAATTGGTATATAACATTATATTAGTTTTAGATGTGTAACATAGTAATCAAATATTTGTATACATCACAATGGAAATATTTTTAATTTTAAAACGTTTTATTTTTCAGAGAGGGAGGGCAGGACAGGCAGAAGGAGAGAGACTCTTAAGCAGATTCCATGCCTAGCACAGAGCCCAGGGCTCAATCTCACAACCCTGAGATCATGACCTGAGTCAAAATCAAGATTCACACACTTAACGGACTGAGCTACCCAGGTGCCCCACAGTGGAAATTTTAAATACGGACTGGCTACTATATTTTGTTAAGGAATCCTTTTAAAGTTTGCTAGGTATGATAATAGCATTATGGTTATATTTCTTAAATGTTCTTATCTGTAGGAGATGTATACTGAAGTTTTTACAAGGTTTTCCCTAAGGGAAAAGACAGATGAAACGAGAGTAGCAAAAATTAGGATAAATGTTGAAATTGGATAAGGGGACTCATTAAATCCTTCTCTCTATGTATATTCAAAACTTCCCGATATAAAAAATTTTTTTTTTAATCTTTAAGACCACTATTCAGAGAATAGATGGGAGGAGGGACAAAAGTGAAAGCACATAAACCAACCAGACAATGGAAATGGAGAAGAGTGGTCATATTGTAGTGATTTTGGAAGTAGAATTAAAAGGACTTGGTAAAGAATTTGCTATGTGAAGTAAGGTAGAGGGAAGTGTTAGATTTCTGTTTTAGGGAGCTGCTACCATCTATTGAGATGAGGATTACTGGAGGAAGAGCAGTTATGGGGGAGGTCAAACAAGGAATGTTTTCGAGAAGGCTATTGGCTCTATGCATCCAGAGTTCAGCAGAGAATTCTGAACTGCAGACATAAATCTATGAGCTGCCATCATTTAGATGGCATATAAAGCCATGGGAAAGCCTAGAACTGCCCAGAAGAAGGTGTACAAGAAGAGGGTCTAGGATCAAGCTCCAGGGGACTTCAACCCTTAAAGTTCAAAAAGAAGAAGAGATAGTCCAAAGAAAGTGAGAAGAAAAAAAAAGCCAGAAAGAAAAGAGGAAAGCCACAAGAAAAAGGTGCTGTGAAAACTGAGGGAACAGTGTTATAAATGCTGATTAGTAGTAGTGGAAAGACTACAGGTATGCCTTGTTCCATTATGTTTCACTTTATTGAGCTTCACAGATACCGTGTTTCTTACAAACAAGGTTTGTAGCAACCCTGAGTCGAGCAAATCTTTTGACACCATTTCTCTAAAAGCATTTACTCACTTTGTGTCTGTATCACATTTTGGCAATTCTCACAATATTTCGAACTTTTTCGTTATTATCATGTTTGTAATGGTGATCTGTGATCAGTAATTAGGACTTGCTGGAAGCTCAGATGAGGGTTAACACGTTTTAGCAGTTAAGTATTTTTATGTATTTATGTGAGAGAGAGAGAACACGAGCAGGGGCAGAGGGAGAGAAAGAGAAACAGACTTCCTGCTGAGTGTAGAGCCCAATGCACAGGGCTCCATCCCAGGACCCCAAGATCATGACCTGAGCGGAAGTCAGACACTTAACCCACTGAGCCACCCAGGCGCCCCAGCAATAAAGGGTTTTTAAATCAAGATACATACATTGTTTTTTAGACATAATGCTATTGCACACTTCATAGACTATAGAATATGCGTAAACATAACTTTGTATGCACTGGGAAGCCAGAAAAATTCAAAATTGACTTGCTTTTTGTGATACCCATTCTACTTTGGCCGTCTGTTACAAACTGGCAATATCTCCGATGTCTGTCTGTACTTTTAGAACTGCGTTTTAGTATCTATGGATTAAAATAGGCTTTTTAAAGCTTCCTTAATAATCAAGTCATATTTTAAGATACTCATGTTGTAAACTTTATAACAGTTTCCACTGCATATGTATCTTCAAGTTATAAGCTACTAGCAGGAAGACACTCCAGAACACAACCAATCCTTAATGGAGAACTGTCATAAGCAAAGCAAAAGGAAAGTTTAACTAACGCTTGCTGAATTCTTACTATGTTTGCACAAAATTTTATTGTGCCAGAGGCTGTAGTAGGAACCAACATTTATTGGTAATCTTTTAGATGACGACAGCTAACATTTATAGACTGCTTGCTTTGTGGTGGGCACCATTTGCATTGTTTACTCTTTTAATCCACCCAGTAATCCCATAATGGAGGTTCTATTACTGTACACATTTTACCAAGGAGGAAACAGAGTTGCCATTCTAATACGAATGGAGCCTGTGTTCAAACACTTGCAGTCTGATTCCAGAACCAATCTACTTCCTTGCTGCTCTGTGTTACTTTCATTTTTGTATCTGCTCTCTTATTTTTAAAAAGTTTAAAGCCTTACATTATAGATACAGTTACTCGCCTTTTGAAGATTCCTGCAAAGGAATTTGGAAAGGTGAAATAACTGCCAGAGGTCACAAATCCACTCTGATCAGCTTGGAGGGTCTAACCAAGATTAGCAAGACCCTCCCAACTACATTTTATTGCCACTGTGTGATGCCAGGCAGTATGGTAGCTGCAAAAAAGTTGGAAGATAGGTCTTGGCAATCTCAGGATGGAGGGAAGACAAAAGCAACTTAAATAAGGTCATGTCTGATAAGTACCAAATGAGTGATACAAACAATAATTATTAGGGAAATTCAGAGAAGCAAGAAACCACTGGGTCTTAAATAATGACTAAGATTTAGATAAGAACAAGAGACAGGAGAGATTTTCTGGATGAAAGAACAGCATTAATAAAAGAATAATTGGACAGCATGGTGCCAAAAGAAGGCAGACAAAGATAACAAATTTCAGCTCTGCCTACATAGTTCCATATGGCTGTGGCCACTTAGCCTTTCTAAGCTTTAGCCTTCTATCTGTGTAATGGGTTATTAAAACCTAGCTCTCGGAATTTGGCCATTATTATTGAGGTATGTGATTCAGACACGGGATTCAAGGCTAACTTGACTAGAAGCCAAGTACTTGTCTGAGGGGATGCCTAACTTCAGAGCCTAATGATTACATTAGCTGTTTTATGTGGAGACGCCCCAGATTCTGAAAGTACTTGTATGGGGTTTTTAAAGACTTTCTTCATTTAAATTTCTTTTGAAAATTTCATGACAGGGGATATTTCATGAAGCTGGTTCTTCCAGTGGTTTTCTCCCTTAACATTCATTTACATGCCAGCTCTGGGAATGTCCTTGTCATTTGTATGGTTTTCCTTAGCCACAGCTTAAGAAAGGGGAAAATTTTAAGTGCAATCTATCTGTTCCTTATATCATAGACTTTAGCAATGACAAAACTATAGAATTGTTAGATTTATTTAATGTGGCATAGGCAGGTTTGGTGGTCAAGCCTCCAACTGCTAAAATAGAATGCAGACAGAATTTGAAATGTATTTTGAGACAAATACGTGGTTATTACACAGAGTAGAAAACATGCCAAGCTGCCTCATTTTTTTCTTATATATGAATACTTGGTTTCCCCAAAACAGAAATCTTAGAGGCATACAAACTACCCTTAGAGAGTATGAGTTCTGAGTTGTTTTCCTATAATAGCAATGGTCAAATAGGCTCTTACCAGGTCTCTCGTGTGATAAAGGGCAGAATTTATAAAAATGACCACACAGAGTTTGGAAACAATGTTTGACAAAAAAAACCCAGAATGAACCTAACTGGAAAGTTAAGCCATGGTTTTTTCTCTTTCACATCAATAAGCAGCCTTCTTATCCTTCTCAACCTCCAACCCCAGCTATGCAGGACACGGCAAAAGAATAGAACTATATTTATCCACTAAATATTATATATATTGGTGTATATATATTATACATATACATACATGTTACATATACACCATACACATATATATTATATATATGTACACACACACATACATACATGAATACACACAACAGAGGACAAAAACAGTAAGAAAGTGCCTTAAAAGGATCAAATTTCACTATTGTTCATTTGTGAATGAAATAATATAATAATATTTAAGGTTAATGACTTTCAAGCCTCTGGATAACATACTTAATTGGAAGTTAAACAGCATGACTCTTATTAATGCTAATAATCATTAACTGTTAATTAGGAAAATTATAAATATGAGGATTTTTGAAATCCAATTTTGGACTTGCAATAAGACCTTTATTTATGTGGACCTTTTTCATAAGATTTTATTCATTTATTTATTTATTTATTTAGAGAGAAAACACAAATGGGGGAAGGGGCAGAGGGAGAGGGAGAGAATGTTTCAAGCAGACTCTGCATTGAGCATGGAGCCCCATGTGGGGCTCGATCCCACAACCCTGAAGTCATGACCTGAACCAAAATCAAGAGTCAGACACTTAACCAACTGAGCCACCTAGACGCCCTTTCCTTTATGTGGACTTTTGAAATTAAACTAGGCATAGATGTTATTTGAAGTATAACTTTTAGGGAAGCAAAGCATGAAAAATCAGAAATACCGTTAAATATGGTATTATACAGCTCTATACAGTTAAATAAGCAAGAGTTTTGGACAAGCATCCTATTAATTCACTTCCCCTAAAAGGGAAAAAAATAATTTTGAGCTTCATCCACTCCCAGGGGCTAAGACATAGCTATTTTCTATATTCAATCTCAACAGTTCCATAAGGCAGAGATTATTATCCCCAAGTTATAGATGAGAAAATCAAGGCTCAATATGTTAAGGAATTTGCTTAAGACCCTACAGCTAATAAGCAGTGAAGCTGAACTCTCTCCTGTTCTCCACTATTCCACAGTGCCTTAGGAATAAAAAATTCAACAAATACTTTTTTTTTGAGAGCCAAAGGACTTTATTACTCACAGTAAAAGCAGTAACCAGAGCATCATTCTTGCTTTGGTTCTATATATCCCCTAAGTCCCCTGGGGGCAATGAAAGTAGACTTCTGTGGATGTCTACACCTGCAGGTGGTTGTGATACAGGAGGGGGCCCCTGAGCTTAGGAGATGCGCTGCTTTTATAATGAGCAGAAACAATTCTGCTCTTGCAGGGGTTGGGGGGGGTGTTAACTCATTCTTCAATACTGCTCAATGCAAACACAACCCTGAGAAATCTCTCAACTAATACATTTTGAGTGCCTATTATGTGAAAAACACCATACCAAACATGAGAAATATACATTGTATGGATTTTTCTCTTCTAGTACATGCAGGACCCAGCTACAGAATTTGAGGAACCCAATGCAAAATGAAAATACAGTCCCTTTGTTTAAAAATTAATAAAAATTTCAAGATGGTGACATTAGAGCATTCAACTGATCATTGAGCCTTTCTAAGCATCGGGCCCTGTCACAGGCTCATGAAGCTGGTCCTGAGCACAGCAGGGCAAACATGGACAAATCCAGCCCACTACCTGTTTTTGTACAGCTATGGGCTAAGAATGGTTTTCACATTTTTAAATGAAAGAAGAGGAAGAAGAAGAAGGAGGAGAAGAAGAGGAGGAGGAGGAGGAAGAAGAAAAGGAAGAAGAAGAGTAAGAAGGGAAGGAGGAGGAGATTTGTGACGTGAAAATTATATGAAATTAAAATTTTAGTGTCCATGAATAAAGTTTTATTAGAATACAGTCACACTCATTCATTATGTATCCTATGACTGGTTTTGCACAACAAAAGCAGAGTTGAGTAGCTACAACAAAGATCATCTGGCCCCCAAACCCTTAAATATTTACCATCTGGCTCTTGACAGGAAAAGTTTGCAAACCCCTACTGTAGTAGGATAGTAGAATACCAGTGACCAAAGAAAGGAGCAATAGAGTGTTATGGGAATTCCAAAGAGAGGAGACCACATTCAGTTGAAAATATCGGACCATATTTGACTGGAAAGATGTTCTTTCTTAGAGAAAGTAAATGGACCTTGATTAGTGGACAAGAGTGGGAAGGAACACTTCAGGCAGAGGAAATCACCTATATACACCAGAGCAGTAAAGCACTGTATTTGGGCAAGATGAAATATCCACTCTGACTGTAAGGCAGTTTTAAGTGAGAAGGAGGAGTAAGATATTCTACAAGGATTTTAACTTTATTTTGGTAGGGCAACAGAGTAACTGAAGGCTCTTGGAGGAAGATAGTGACTTGCTCAGGATGCTTTAAGATAATTCATCTAGCTACAGAATGGAGAATAGATCACAGCAAGACCAGACAGAGGCCACAAGGCAAGGTAGGAAGGTGTGGCTAAAGTCCAGGAGTTGAGAGGTAGTGCCAATCTAAACAAGTGTGGTACTAGTAGAAATTAATTACTGGGACCCCTGGGTGTCTCAGTCATTAAGCATCTGCCTTCTGCTTAGGTCATGATCCCAGAGTCCTGGGATGGAGCCCCATTATCAGGCTCCCTACTCAGCAGGAAGCCTGCTTCTCCCTCTCCCGCTCCCCCTGCTTTTAGACCCTCTCTCACGGTCTCTCTGTGTGTCAAATAAATAAATAAAATCTTTAAAAAAGAGAAAAAGAAATGAATTACTATCTAATAGATGTGCTAATTCACTGACGATTTGAGCAAAGGCAGAGAAAGGAATGTCAGGTTTGGAGACTGGCTAATTTAAAAGACGGTGATACAATTAACAAATGAAAAGGTGGAGAAACTAGTCTGGTAACAAAGATGACCGTTCAGTCTGCAAACATGACCAGTTGAGGTTGCCAGTGGAATATCCTGGTGAAGATTTCAAGAAGACAGGAACCCGGGTTCCAAACCCAAAAATGAGTTTGGGGCCAAGACATGAAGATTCTGGCATTCTCTGTATAAAGATAATAGTTTAACACAAGAGTAATGATTTCGGGACACCAGGGAGGCTCAGTCGGCTAAGCTTCCGCCTTCAACTCAGACCATGATCCCAGGGTCCTGGGATGGAGTTCCACTTTGGGCTCCCTGCTTACCGGGAGCCTGTATCTCCCTTTCTCTCTACCTCTGCCTTTCCCCCTGCTCGTGCTCACTCTCTCTCTTTCAATTAATAAATAAATGCTTTTTTAAAAAGTGTAATGATTTCTAGTCTTTAAGAAAAGTATTCTTAATTAAAATAAGTATTCCTTTAAACTCTAAATAATCCTAACTCCAACCTTCTAAAACTGACTTTGGGGGTGCCTGGGTGGCTCAGTCGTTAAGCATCTGCCTTCAGCTCAGGTCATGATCCCAGAGTCCTGGGATCAAGACCTGCATCCGGCTCCCTGCTCAGTGGGAAGCCCGCTTCTCCCTTTCCCACTTCCCCTGCTTCCCTCTCTCGATGTCTCTCTCGCTCTGTGAGATAAATAAATAAAATCTTTATTTAAAAAATAAATAAATGAAACTGACTTTGAAAAAAAAAAATCAATTGCCTAAAGGTCAAAGAGAGATGAAAGAAAGAAAAAGAGAAAAACACAGGTATACCCCAGTAACATCTGCTTCCATGAACTTAGAGTTTCAGGCTTTCAGACTTGATCAAAGTTCCATGCAATAACTGAAAAGTCAGTGAAGTCTCATTTATTTAAAATTCATTCATTTATAATAATTCCTACAGACTGGCGTGCCTGGGTGGCTCACTCAGTTAAGTGTCTGCCTTAGGCGCATGTCCTCATCCCATAGTCCTGGGATCCAGTCCACCTGGGGCTTCCCTGCTGAAAGGGGAGTGTGCTTCTCCCTCTCCCTTTGCCCCTCTCCCTGCTGGTGCTCGCTCTCTCTCAAATAAAAAATAAAATCTTTTTTTTTTTTTTAAGATTTTTATTTATTTATTTATTTGACACACAGAGATCACAAGTAGGCAGAGAGGCAGGCAGAGAGAGAGGAGGAAGCAGGCTCCCCGCTGAGCAGAGAGCCCATTGTGGGGCTCGATCCCAGGACCCTAGGATCATGACCTGAGCCAAAGGCAGAGGCTTAACCCACTGAGCCACCCAGGCGCCCCCCAAAAATAAAATCTTAAAAAAAACAACAACAACAACAATAATTCCTACAGACTGCTCTGAAATTTGCCTTTGAAATTTCCATTAAAAAGGGTTTTCTAACAAAACAGAAATTGCGGAAATACGTAACATTCAATTAACGTAAACTGCAAGATACCTAGAAAGCACTCACCTACAGAAAACTTAGGATAATTATAATTCATTCTTATCTATTCTTTAACTTGGTTAGTTTTCAATTACTAGTATTCTTTAAGGGAGGGAAATTAATCATACTTTTTTTATTAATCTTCAAAGTTCACCAAAATGTATTTCAAGAATAAAGTTAAGCTGAACTAAGCAAAAGTTAGTTTTCAATTACTTCCCAACCCCAACTTTCCTCTGCATTTTGCTCTTTCTTGAATCTCTTCTTTCATCAAAACTTTGTTTCATAAAAGAGCTGATGTTCTGTACTAAGGGTAGATGTATTTCCGTCTTCTCTCTAATAATGTAAGTTCCTTCGTTAAGTTTCCACCGTTTTTGGAAGAAGGCATTTTTGGAACAGAAGGTATTTTCTGCAGCCCAGCAGTTTCACCATAAACCTACCTACGAGTAACCCTTTAAAGTGCCCGACTCGTGTATTTAAATATGCAATTTGTTTTATTTCTACAAATAGTTGATTTAGTCAGAGTACCAAGTTGTTTGGGATCATCGATTTGTTAACTGAGTTTGGAACGGTAATTTGGAAAGAGTTCACCGAGGTTAAGACACCAGTGTATGAAATACTTGTCAGGAGAAAAACCCTTTCAAGAATGAAAAGGACCTTGCCCAATTTGGCCCCAACCCATATTACTCTCAGCTATAGAAGGTCCCTGGCCTGGTTTCCTTGGTGTGAGATCTAGGTGTGTGGAAACTGTACGCTCTGTTACTTCCCCAGCCACTTTTCCCAGCACAAAGGAATACGCGAGCACCAACTGTTGGGTGGCGTTGGTGAGTGAATTATTAGTTTCATTAGAGGCACCTTTTAAGTTTCGGAGGGCTTTTAAACCATTCGCATCACTGTAACCCGCTGAGGTCAGGGAAGTCGACAGGCGCATCTGTCCCGAGCCTGGTGGCCCAGCGAAGCTGAGGGGGCACTAGACGTGGGAGAGAAACACCGCCCAGAACTACCCGCGAAAGGGGCCGCGTGTGTCCGGCCTGGGCTGCGGCGACGCGGAAGGCCCCGCCCCTCGACTCCCCTCGCTCCGCCCCGCGGCCCCGCCCCTTCCCCGGCCGCGCACCCGCGCGCCCCGCCCGCGGACGGAAGCGAGAGCGAGGCTGAACGCCTGACGTCAAGGCGACACCGCCAAACCTCGCCCAGAGTCAGGCGTGTAAACCAGCCGGAGCGGCGGCGGCGTCGACAGCGGCAGGACCGCCGTGGCGCCGGGAGCAGCGACCCGGAGGAAGCGCGAGGCGCGGGGCGACGCGGGCGGCGGAGACCCGGTGACAGCGTGAGAGGTTGGCAGAGTGCGTGCGTGGCCGCTGAGGGGAGCGGCGACGGCGGCCGCGCGGGGCGGGGGCCGGGCGCCGGCTGAGGGGAGCGGGTGGGGTGCGGCGCGGGCCGGGCGGGGCGCGCGCGGCGGTCAGGGACCCTGGCGGCGGCGGCGGAGGCTTCACGGCGCGCGGCAGGTGGTGGAGGGCCCGGCGCCCGGCCGGCGAGCGCGCTGTCTCCGGGACCGGCGGGGACGAGCTGCCGCCGCCACCGCCGCCGCCGCGGGGGAACAGCGCGCTTTGCGGAAGGGGTCAAATGTCTGAAATATGGCGGAGGAAGTGAGAGCCCGAGGACCCCCCCCCCCCCACCACGCACACCCGCTCGCTCCCTCCTGCCCGCGGCCGCCGCAGCTTCTCTCGCTACCTTCCGTCCCCCTCCGGCTCCCCGGAGCACTCGTCCGCCGCCCCGGAGCCCCCTCGCAGGCCACCTCGGTGCCCTCCTGGGTGTGGGTGGAAGTTAGAACGGAAACCAGAAAGTTGTCCTTTGAGAAGACGCAGCTTCCCCCAGCCCCGAGCCAGGACGAGGAGCGTTCGGGGGAAACCACTCCCCGGCGCCCTGCAGGCTCCAGCCTTGCAGGGAAAAAGTTTGCCTGAAACGGGACTGGTTTGCTCCATTTGTTGCGGGAAGTGGCAGGAGGAAGGCAGCGGAGGGAGCCCCACCTAGTCTGGCAGCAACCACCGCGTAGGGAAAAACTGTTAAAGGGGCCTTTCCCTTCGTCAGCAAGAGGAAATCTCTTTTCTTTTACAGAGGGAGACAAAATCCAGGAAGTTTGTCGTCTTCTCTTTTTCGCCATCTCGATGTGTCTAATGCTAAAACTGTCAGCACCATGAGTTTTATTTAAAACTACCCCAAATTAACCAGGCCATTTGGATTTTTCTTCTAAAAAGAACTGATGACTTTTGGAGAAAAGATCATCCTGGCGAGTTTAAGCACAAGATTTGCTTACCCTTCGCCCCCCCCCCCCATAAGTTTAGCAAAACATTTTTGCCCTGCAAAACGTCTGGAAGGAACGTACGCAGTTTTGTATTACATTAACGGGAAATTACATTTTTAACCCGGTAGAAAGTTGACACTAAATGAACATTGTGATTTTAATATTTTAAGATTAATTCAGTCTAACTGGATTTTCGTTTTGCTGGTAGCATCTAATATATATCGAGTGCTTACACCGTAAAGCTTCTAACTCGCAAATTTTTTGACTCTTTTGTAATTACAATGCTGTTTAGACTTGCTCAACAAAACCTTATTTTAGCAAGAAGTAACTGTAAAAGAGGAGGACGTTCATTTAACTTCAAACTCCTAAAAGCTGACTTTTGAGTAGTATTTGAGTCATAATGGAGTCATGGGACTTTTTAAGGGCCGGAAGGGACTATTTAGGTCATCCAGTCCCACCCTCTCATTTTATGGAGGAGGAAACTGAGGCCTAGAAAAGATAAGATTAGTTAGTGGCCTTGCTGACTTTTTAGGACAGTATGTAATAGAGAACCAGGAGAAGGAAATATAATATTTTTATAGTGAATTACATTTTTACAGGATAACAGTCATATACAAAATGTTAGTATCTTAGTCAAATAGTGTGGGAGAACCACATTCTCAGGTTTTAGGAGAGGAAATTGATACTCAAGGAGGTTAAATAACTTTAAGGACAGAGCCCTGAATAATGGTCTTATTTGAGCCCTTCCTGCTTTTAAACTCTACATGACACAGTGTTTTCACTTGGATTTTCTTTTTTGGAATTATCAATAAATTGTGAGGTTGCCTTCTCTGAGTAAGCCACAAAGTAAATCTTTAAAACGCCTGTAGCCCATTTAGTTTTAATGTGCAGATAGCCGAATACAACTGAAGAACCCAATAATAAACTGGCTTAATTTAAATAAATGTGATAGAGGGCTTGAAAACAATTACTCTGTCTTTTGCGTTCTCCCCATAACACCCCCAGCTTCACTCCATGAAACATCGTCTCTTTCTTTCTAGACACCTGTCACTTCCAACATTCTGTTACTGTTCTGTCATCATTATTCATTTGATTTTTGTTACCTAGTTCACTGAGTTGTAAAGTCCAAGGACAGGATGTCTTCCTTGAATGCCCCAAAGCACTGGCACGGTACATTGCACGTAGATAATACCTGTTTGTTAAATGTAAGCGCAATGAGGGTAGGGACCATTATATTCCCCATTGTATTCTTAGTTCCTAGAGTCTTATCTGTGCAGATAGCAAGTGTTTAGATTTAAGAATTAACTGTAGTGAACATAGGAGAATATTATTTGAAGAGAACTTCGTCTTCCTTCAAAAAGAAACATTTCCACATTGGCTTGGAATCCTTTTAACTTTACAAATTGATTTTCATTTTATCCTCAAAACAATCCTTACTAGATTTCCAATATAGAATTCCAGTATTTTCTCTTAGCCATATAAAGGGAAAGTGAACCCCCATGGTGAAGAGTCATCACGTAAGGAGCATCTATTGAGATGTAATAAAAAAATTACTCGTAAAACTTTGATCATGTACATAAATACCATATTAAGTGCATTTTCTAATGTAATTCAAGACTAGTAGAAGGTCTTTCCAGAGGTCAGTAACATGGTAACTTAATATACATGTTGTTTTAAATATAAAGTCTAAGATTTGGATGAGAAATTGCTCACGTTCAATTTTGACTTTTGTAGTAGGTACTTGATGAATATTTGTTAAGGGGGTAAAATTAATCAGTGAAACTAGATCTCAATACAAAGAAAATTTGGCGATTTTATGCAGGTGTTTATTTTTTTTCCCAAATGTGTAATTTTAAATAAGCAATTTTATTATTGAATACCAAGATCTCACTGACAGGCACGCGTCATTTTCCTAGACTTATCAATAATGTGGTCCTGTGTGTGTATTGATAAAGAGGGTGGTTATTGATCTGTGCTTTCTATATATGACTTACCAGGAATAGTTTAGTATTTATGAACTAAATAGTCAAAAGTGCTTTTTTGTTGTTGTTGTGGCAGTGATGTCACGTGTCTATAGAAAAACTTTGATAAGATCTTAAAACTTTGTAAGACCACACAAGGTTGTGATTAAATAAATGTCTTGATTATTTTTCCCCTCTTGTCATTTTTGAGGATTCCTTAGTCTTAGAGATTAGGGTGAAGTTTTTACTATTAGCCTTTTCAAGTTGAATTTCTTGTAGAAAAAGTTAAGAACAGACATTTTGGCTGATGCAATGATTCATTGTAACACTGGACAAATTTTCAGTAAACAGGAGTACTGTACTATGTGCTGAAACACTGTACCATGTGTAACGCTGTACCATATGCTGAGAGCCTAATATTTTTCAGTGTTCTTAGATATTTTGCAATAGTATCCAAAGGTACTAATTACCATTTGAGGACGGTTGTTAATTTATTAATTCTATGGAAATCTCATGAATACATTGGAAGCAGTAGCTATAAAGAATAGAATTAATTTATCCATTTGCAAGAAAGACTGGCTTGCTATATATAAATATATATATATATTTATAATCTGTTGTACTTTGAGTACTTTGAGCCTAGTTGAACTCTGGATTCTAAAACCAATCCCTTTAGTCATAGAATTTCTATTTTATAAGAAGAAAGGTTATGAGGAACTTCTGTGCTGCCTTTAAAAAATTAAAACCACTTTTTAAAATGTTACACAAACAAAAAGAAATACCACTATTTCATTCCTCACACTGGTGTGTTTATTCCTAGTGTTAGTCAAATTAAGGGTATACAGCAACTGATTATTATTTCAGTAGCAATTTAGAAAGAATTTTTGCTCAGCATTAAGAGAGGATCAAGAATTTTTAAACTGTTTCCAAAGAGCCTTAAAACTTATAAAAGAAAAAAAATGAACATTTAGGGAAATGTACCCATGTTTTAAATAATATTTAAATTACTTATCAAAAGAAAAAATATCTGCAACATGAACTGAAGAATTTCCACCTGGTTTTTACTGTACAGAACAATATTCTGGAATATAACTATAATTAAAATAGATGGTATTTGAGTTACTTGAGTACTAGAAATATGTTCACTTTTAAATTAAGAACCCTAGTCTCTCTAACCATAGAGAATAATTCTCTAATGTTCTGATTTTGGAGTTTACATTGAGCTGGTTTCTAAAGCTTACCCTTGTAGTTATGCTATTTTATAATTTTATAGTTAAGCTGCTTTATATACTTCATATATTTTATGCATATAACCAATGAGACCATTTAAATTTAAACCAGATTCTGATCTCATGAGATAATTTGCTAGGTAATCTTTTCCAGTGGTGAGGAATTGAATATTTTTAACTGTTGTATAAGTAGACTCAATAAAGATTTTTTTTTAAGATTTTACTTATTTATTTGAGAGAGAGGGTGAGACAGGGAGCATGAGAGGAGGGAGCGTAAGAGGGAGAAGCAGATTCCCTGCTGAGCATGGAGGGTCCTGGGACTCCAGGATCATGACCTCAGCAGAAGGCAGTTGCTTAACCAACTAAGCCATCCAGGTGCCCCAGACTCAATAAAGATGTTAAGGGAAGAGAGCATTTATTTAAAGCAGTTATAATTTTGATTGCATTCAGTTATTGACTTCTTGGAATCATCACCTTCACTACATTATAGATCTTGCTGAATTTTTCAGTAGTTGTTTTGAAAGTTTATTTCAGTAAATATGTACTTTTAATAGATTTTTTTTCTTATATTCAAAACTTAGCATTTTATTAAGTAACTTTATTTTAAAAATATACAGTGAACTGGTTGTCCCAATAGTGGATTATCTCTACCTGTTCCTTTCCTCTTCTTTGCCTTGTGGAAAAGAAAAAAGATGAAAGAAAATCTGTTTTGTCCATTTAATAGCAATTTTTGGCAAAAGCTTCTGGAAAGGAAATGGAAAATGTTACATAAAATAAAATCCTAATTATTTGTGTCTTCTAAAATTTATATTTCTAAAGTTTATACATTGGAATATATTTTTCCAAGTCACTTTATTCTAAAAAAAAATTGGGAGACTTTCTGAGAGTTCTCAGTAAATGGGACTGAGTAGGTCAGTAAAATAAAAGCTATAAATATAAACTCTTTAATTAGTAAGTTTTGGGTGTCAAAGTAGTATGCATATTGCATCCAACTGTTAAACGTGTTTTAAGGTTATAGTGAAAATATTACTATTACTACTTAATGATAGCAAAGTTATAGCTGCTAACTAAGATTGATAAGTTACGGTTACATTCCTTGAAAACAAAACTCAGGAATCCCTGGGTAATCTTGAATTCTGTACTGGACAGATAATAAAGAAGGATAGGGATGAAGCATGTAATATGTGTCTGTTTTCTTCTCCTGAAATTGTGCAACTTGAGATATTGCATTGAATTTGTATGGGTAAGACTGGCTGAGTTTTTAAGTGTATGTCTTTTGAATTTTTTTATTAAAATATTTCAAACACAGAAGAGTATAAAGAAAAAAATTAATATCACTTTTAATACCACCAGTACAGTGAATTTCTAGGCAAAATTCATACCTCCTTTTTCTGAACCTTTCCTACCTCCTTGGTTCCTTAGTGGGAACAGTGGCATATACTTAAAGAATTGTTGGATTAAGTGGAGTATTATCCATAAATGATTATAAAAGAGATACTAATAAAGTATTAGTTTTTGTTCTATGAAACTTTTATTTCTCTCTAGCATTGCTTCTCCCAATTGAAGTTATTCATTAAGGCATGAATAAGGACTAAGAAAGAATAATTGTGACTGTGAACAGCTTAACAAATTGTCTGGTTCAGGGATTTTCAAAATTTTCAAAATTTCAAAATCCTGGGGATTGCCTGAACATTTTCAGGAGTCTGCAAATACAAAACTATTTTTACAATAATACTAAGATGTTCTTTGCCCTTTTTCACAGCGTTGACATTTGTACCAATGGTACAAAAGCAGTGGTGAGTAAAACTTCCTGCACCTTAGAACAAATCAAGTCAGAACACCACACTGTATTCATAGTCATTGTATTCTTCACTGCCATGCCTTAAAAAACAACAAAAACTTTCACCTAAATGCACTTGATGAAGAAGTTTAAAAAAAAATGTGTTTGTTTTTTTTTATCAAATCTTGGCTCTTACACATAATATTTCAACATAATATGACAAAATAGAAAGTATGCTTGAAACACTATTTTGCTGCCATATTGAGGGTGAAATGGTTGTCTATAGGAAAAGCATTTGTGTAATTATTGCAGTTGCAAGCTGAACCAGCCGCTTTCTTCATAAATACTTTTTTTCCTTGAAGGAATGACTGAAAAACTATTCAGAGTTATTCGGACCTGGGTATTAGGTTGACATTTTCTTGGAAATAAACAGAATAAGCCTGTTGCTTTAAGGAAAAGATCAACACTATTTATGGTCAGTGATAAAGTTCTAGTTTTCAAGTGAAAATTAGAATTTTGAAAAATTTGTATCATCCACAGTGCTCTTGACTGCTTCCCAATATTTAGAAAATTTTTCCGAAGATATTTGTGATGTTAATAAACATGGTTTTTTAAAAGTAATATATAATGCGTCAATATTTGAAGATCCACATAACTCTTTATACAAGTATTTTCCAAGTGTTCAGTGAATGCATGATGTTACAAAATCATGCATGCATAAGAAATTCTTCCTAAGTTCTAGCTAGACCTATGGATTTTAATGTTAAAGCAGACCTCAAGTTTATTGGTAAGGTTTTCCTTTCCAATATATTGGAACCTGTTGTCAAGCTTTGGTATAGTATCAAAGGAGAATATCCACATTTATCTGAAAAGGCTACTAAAATATCCCCAGCTGTGTGTTTACAATTCACTTTTTTGTTTACTCATTTTTCCATGCTTTGCTCTCAATGTATAATGTCTTTGATTTATTTAGTTTATATTTTTGTTGGAGGGGAAGATAAGAATAGGAACCAGAGATACACGTGAAACAGTATTTTCATGCACTTCATCTTGAAATCTCTTATTAATACATAATCATTTTAGGTTGACTTTTTTTTTAAAGATGTGTTTATTTTAAAGAGAGGGTGCGTGAGCATGAGTGGGAGAGGCAGCGGGAGGAGAGAGAATCACAAGCAGGTTCTCTGTGCTGAGCATGGAGCATGATTTCATGTTCCCGAGGATCACAACCTGAGCCAAAACCAGGAGTGGGAGACCTAACCAACTGGACCACGCAGCACCTCCTAGATTGACTCTTTTAATAGTCTTCTCCTTGAGCATTCCATTCACCTTTTGAACTGTGTAATAAATTAGGTGATTGGTATTTTTTAAGCCTATTTCTTGGTTTTAATACTTGTACACCTGATATCTCATGCACATAGATTACTTGTGTGCCCAGATTTTGACATAACCTTAAAAAAGCTTTTAATAGTTGACTTTCTTAGGAGTTCAGGGTATTTAGTAGCTTTCCTGTAGTAAAAGCTATGGACTTTTTCCCATTTCAAGTTTAATAATGTCTCTCCGACCTGAGTATTTGCTGTGTTATCTACCTTTAGTAGATATTTTTTAAACAAATTATAATATCCTTACCTTTTGGGAGAAAACGGTTTCTTGTTCGTGCTTGTTTTAGAATAGTCATAGCAATCCTTGTTAACAACTATTTTTTTTTTTTTTAAGATTTTATTTATTTATTTGACAGAGAGATCACAATCAGGCAGAGAGGCAGGCAGAGAGAGGAGGAAGCAGGCTCCCTGCTGAGCAGAGAGCCCGATGCGGGGCTCGATCCCAGGACTCTGAGATCATGACCTGAGCCGAAGGCAGCGGCCCAACCCACTGAGCCACCCAGGCGCCCCAACAACTATTTTTATAAACCATTTGTTATAGCACATTTCTGAATTTTAAAGGATTTTTAGGCTAATCATTCAGTTCATCTAAAAAGTTTCAGAGTATGAGAGAAGATAGGTAAGTTGTAGATTATACTGTACTTAGTTTCTTGGAAATATAGTGCCATTTATTCCCCTAGAGGTAATAAAATGAGTTTGTTCTGTGAAGAAAGAGTAGTTGAGTCTGAGTTCTATTGGTTGTAAGGACAGCATTGACGGAAGAGGCAGAGTGGTTTAGAGGAGTAAGTGTAAAAATGCTAACTTTGGGGTAGCTTTGAGGAATAAGCATTATGGAATTCCTGCCTGCCTGAGCTAATCCCACAGTGAGGGAGGGAATTTAATAGGAAGCTTGCGTTCTCTCTATATTAAACAATTACCTGGTCAGCTGTTCTATCTGTTCTGAATTAGGGAACATACTGAGGTCGTATTTTATGTTCAGGACATTCAAATTAGTCCGAAGGTTGTCACTGGCTATTGCTTGTTCAGTTTTAGTTGCTAGCTGAAAAAATTGTATGTAATTTCCTCTATTTTAGATTTTTTACATTTAGGCTTTTTTTTCTTTCTTGCAAGAGTCCTGTCACCTTACTTCATCATCCTTCAACAAAGAGAAGACAGGATATGCAAGCTTTTAAGGACAAAAGAGCATTCATAACATTTTTTTATTGTTTACATGAAAGTGATGATGGTAATAGGAAGTGGAGAGGTGGGAGGGCAGGAAGTAGAGCAGAAAAGAATAAGGATGATGATAAAGAGATTGTCTTTCTAATGAGCAAAGCTACTGTTAACTGCACTCACTTTAGAGTTCAGATTAACAGGAATGATACACACTTGGAAAAGCATTTGTGATACTCTAGTGATTGATAAATCTTGTCTACTGAGAAATGGTCCTGGGTGGAAGATAAATTGATACTATCTATCGTGAGATTATGGGGTTAAAGTAAAAGTTTCATCAGTAAACAGTGTAAATTGAGAGTATGTTTACTTTTACTCCCCAACAGACTCTTAATGATGCACTTTTCTCTGAACCTTCAGTGCTTAAATTGGACACTTATTTTTCTCCTAAGTTTTAGCTGATTACTTTGAGCATGAGTAATAAATCTGAGAACAAGTTAATGTCTCTGTCTCTCTCTCTTGGGATTTATCTTTACATAAGCCAGTTTGATTAAATGGCTGTTTAGGTCTTCTTGAGCTCTAAAATTCTGTGTTTCTGTGATACTACCCTTGTTTAAGCCAGTCATCTCTTGTTTAGACTCCTTCAAGACCTTCCTGACTTGTTTCCATTCTTGTCCTCCTCTACCTCAGTCCTCACCTAGATTTTAAAAATCATCTTCTAAAAATGTAAATCAGATCATATAATACCCTCTGGTCCAAGCTCCCCTCCCACCTACTCTAGTGGCTCAAAGTAGAAGCCAGATCCAGTTCTTGCTTACTTCACAACTTTATCTCCTCTCTCCATTGTTCACTAAGCTCTACCCATATTGGCCTTCTTTCTGATCTTGACCCAAGAAGCCCTTTACCATCTTTTTTTTTTTTTTTTTTTTTACTTATTTATTTGAGGGAGAGGGCGCACCAGCCAGGTGAGAGGCAGAGAGAGAAGCAGACTCAGAAAAGCTGAGCAGGGAGCCTGATGTGGGGCTGGTCCCTGAATCCTGGGATCATGACCTGAGCCTAAAACAGATGCTTAAGCGATTGAGCCACCCAGGTGCCCCCGCCCACCATCTTTTGAGGTTTGGTGTTTACAGCTGCTCTCTAGCATGATCTTTCCCTAGCTCTTTGCCGTTCTGCTAAGTAGCACTAGATCTCGGCTCAGATGTACATTTAGAGGGAGGTTTCTCCTGATCACCTATATAAAGGAGCATCCCCTTCATTATCTTCTTAGCTCTTATCATAATCTGTAATTACATTTACCCATTTATTCTCTCTTGCCCTCCAAACTATTTGTTTCAAGAGAGCAGGAATGCAGTGTCACTTCACCACCACAATCTCAAGTGGTTATCCCAATAACTGGCATACGGTGCCAAACGTTTTTTATTTTAATGAAAAGAATATATAAGGTGTTGAATGATTTCTTTATCACTTCCCATCATAGGCTACTAATTTTTTGAAGTGTTACATCTATTTCCAACTATAATTCCTCATTATTTAGGGCTTCTGTCCCTGGTGACTGCATGTTTTTGAGAGCTAATTGTTCTCAGTTACTGGATGTTGGGATTAACTTGAGTAATTATGCACAAAAGGTTTTTAGCAAAGGCATTAAAAGTTAATATGAAATTTAAATAGCAGTTCAAAATAATAATAATTGATACCCAAATGAGTGATATAGATGAATGCTTCTAGAGTCAAAGGAATAGCAAAAAGTCGTAAGCTCTAGCAGTCAGAGAAGAAATTATAAATGAGGTGGGATGTGTACATGATATCAAGAGTATATAAGTTTTAGACTAGCAGTGAATCAGGATGGGCAACAATACAGAAATTAGAATATGCAAAGTATGTTCAAAGGAGTGTTTTGCTATGGTAGATGTTTATGAAATGGATTATAGGTCCCCTTAAAATTCTTGGTCTCAGATCTTTGGAATTCAAAATTTTGTGGAAAGATTTGTTTTGAATTTTAGTAAGAATAATCAAATTAATATTTCTAAAGTGAAACATAAACAGTCACACTAAATGAGATGAATAAAAACTATAAATAGCCTCATAATAGTGCTTAAGTGAAGTTTTGCTGTATAAAAAAAAATTACTGTGAGAAATGGATCTGAAATTGTTGGAAATGCTTTACTCTTTATTACTTTGTGTCTTTGGGGAGGACATCAGGGTCTGAAAATGTTACTTTGAAGCAATTAGCCTACAAACAGTCTCTGCCAAGGAATTCTTCTTGACACAGATTCAGGATGGAATGCACTGCTTAGGCTTGTGAATCTTTAAGGTTATGGGAAAACCAGCTAATTCCTAGGAGTCCCATTAAATGTTTGGAAATTGTATATTGGTGTATATTTGGGAAGTGTATATTGGTGCCTGGAACATAATAAATGGTTTTTTAAAATGTTTAATGATTGAGAGTTCATATTTTAGCCACAATTTCTGAATAGATTTTTTAAGTCTTTTAAGATATTCATGCGATTTGTCTCCCAGTTCATAAGGGTTCTAAGAATTATATAATACATTTCATTGTTAAGTTTGAGTACAGTAGAAGATTGAAATAAGACTATTACAGGACTAACATAATCTCTAAAGATTCTTGATGGAATCACTCATTTTTGACATGGAAGGAAGTAAGTATCTGAAGATGCTTCTTTGAAACTCAGAATTGATTACAGAAAGTGCCTGCCCACTTTTTGTGGTTTCCCCATATGTTCTCCTTATTCCAACAACCTAATTAACACCCAGACTTTGGTTCTCATTGCTTTTATCCATTCATTTGGTACATACTAATTTCCAGGAATGCAAACATGTATATACTATTTTTTGGATACTGACCTCTATTTTATAGAATTGTCAAGGCAAGTTCTGAAGTGACTTAAAAAAAAAATGCTTACTGACCTACTAATTTTGCAAGTTAAGTGGAGTAATGTATCAGAAAGCCAAATAGAAGCATTATTTAGGGCTTCAAAGTGTGGCATGCATTTTATTTTTCTGAATGGCCTTTATTTTATTCGATCAGTGTCTTTGAAGAAACTGAACATGGTAAAGTGTAAAAGAAAGAACTTAATCAAAAATAACTTTGTAAGGCAGTTAGTTGTATAAGCCAGTGTTAGCACTAAGTAGCTAGCCTAAACTGCTGCTTAGCTTGAGATACTAAAATTACCAGAGAAAATTATGGGAACTACCTCTGCTTCCACTGCTTTTTTGTTAGTTGGTTAATTTTTCTCCTCTGAACTTTTGGCAGGTTTACTAGGGAATTTTCCATTAGGAATGTCCTGGCCTTGAAATTTGGTTTAGATTGTAATTTAGTCATGCAAATTATGAACCCACAGTCTAAATCATGGCTTTCTTAGTATGGTTTCTCATGCATTTGGGGGCAATCATACTAAGCTTTGTCATTTAATCCTAGTTAGGAGGTTATCAGTAAAATGAAATAAAATATTTTTGCAGTCATTTATTCCTTCTCTCATGGAACACACTAATTCTGTTTATTTCTGAATTCAGGCTTATGTTGAAACAGATTGTAAAATTAGGTTTTAAACAATGTTCCCCTCCCATCCTTGTGGAGGGTGGCATTTTGTAAAATCTGAGTATTTATATTAAAAAATATTTGTGGTGGTCTTCCGTTATGAAATCAGGTGTGGTTTATTCTGGAATCTTTACCCATAAATTCTAATTTACCTGCTAGTACTAAAGTGTCTCACCTTTGATTTCTTTTACTTTTGCCCTAACAGGTCATAAACTGTACTTAGTATATATTTGCTTAAAATATATAAAAGCAAATACTTTCCCTAATAGGGATATTTCTGGTTAATGTAGTTCTCTCATTCTGCATCCTGTTCAGAAGACATTACTGAGCACCTTTGGTGTTAGTGTTAAATTCTTAAATGACAAATCAGCAAACTTGTAAAAAATACGACTTCAGCTTGGAACAGAAAAATAATGGTTAGCTTTCTTGGTCATCCCTTTGAAGTGATCGTATCTCTTTCTGTGACTTGGCGGAAGTTGAGACATTAAGAGCAGGTTATTTAAATTTACTGAAGAATCTGATTTCTGCAGACCTGACGAACAACAGACCCTCTTTTTCTTTATTAAATTGCAGGACAGTTATTTGAAAGCAAAATGATGAATATAATGGTCTCTGGTGAACCCTGACTTTTCTTTGCTAGGGATATAGGTCTTAGGGTCTTAAGGAGGAATAGGGAGGTGTTATCAGAGTCTTCCAGAGGTACTTTTAAAAACTTAATGAGCGGGGCACCTGGGTGGCTCAGTTGGTTAAGCCTTTGCCTTCGGCTCAGGTCATGATCTTAGGGTCCTGGGATCAACCCCTGCATCAGGCTCTCTGCTCAGCAGGGAGCCTGCTTACCCCTTCTCCCTCTGCCTGCCTCCCTGCCTACTTGTGATCTCTCTGTGTGTGTTAAGTAAAACTAAAAACCTTTAAAAAAAAAATGTGTGGCGTGTGTGCACGCATACGTAATTCCTACTATGATAAGAGATGTCACTGATGACCACTGCTGTGATATCTCTTAGCTTTCCTAGGCTTCTTCGTCTTGAGAGTTAAATGTGATCTGACTTTGAGACCTTCCTTCCTACCAGTCCCAGCAGTGGTTTGGTCACCTCTTCAGATATCCCATGCATGGCTCCTTGTCAGGCTAGGGTGTGGCCCATATGGGCCAGACCTTATCTAACAGAAACATAGTATCTGCCTCAAAATGTCTTATATAGACGTATGGATGTGTGCGTTCACATTTATTTTTAGAGAGACTCACCAGTGTCTGAAAAGACACAGGTCTAAATGAATCTTGGTCAACAACCTTGCTTTGTAGAAAGTAAAAATGCCAAGAACTAGCTTTCCCAGCCTCCCTTGCAGCTAGGGTGCAAGTACTTGAAGTGCATCCAGCAAACAAAGGAATTTTCTAAAATTAAAGGGAAACTTTGCAGGGCTCCAGTAGCATGAATCCTTCAGTGTGAAACTGTTTACTTTATTAACTACTTCCAGAACCAAAGTGGGCACATTTTTAATAGATTTAGCTTCTAATGTAAAAGTACTTACTCAGCATGCCCTTCTTTTACAGTTTTATCTATAAAGGTTGATGGAGTTTTAGGGCATGTTGGGGACTTACCTTCTTGCCATAGGTTCCCCTAATAATACTGTTTAATCATTCTCAGGAATAGTTTTAAACCACTGAATCTGTTGACTAAGTGAATAATGAGTGAATATGGAGTGAATGAATGAATATAGTAAAAATGAGCAACATCAACTGTGCCAGAACCCAAACCATTGTTTTTGGTAGACAGTCTTTAGCATTCAGGCAAACCCTTCTCAGTGATTCCTTCAGGGTTGGGGTGGGTGGAGAGAGATTTGCATATTAGTTTGCAACTAATCACCTTTGTAAAACTATCAGACAACACTGCTAGTTCTTTAAGATGAAAGTATTCTACAACAAAAGTTTTTGAATGTTTGAGAGTTATAACCCTATTTCTCCTTCCTCTAAACCCCTGTAGTCATTGATAATTGAGACTATACTCTTTCCCTTTGGGACCAGAGTTGGTCTCAGAATCATTCTCAACACTGCACTCCAGGTAGCTGTTTAATTTTGCATTGGTGTTTGAGCTAAAACCCATTTGCCACCTGTGAATAAATAGACAAGATTTATCTTTATTTCTTCTAGGGTCTGCCATATAGGGTAGATAATAAGCAAACTTTTTCTCTAAAGGACCAAATAATAAATTTTTAGCCTTTGGGGACTGGACCATACAGTCTGTCACAACCATTCATTTCTACCAGAGCAACAATAAACAGTATGCAGTTGCATGGCAGTGTTTCAACAAAACTTTAATTACAAAAAAAAACAGGCAGTAAATGGGATTTGGTCTGAGGTCTGGAGTTTGCCAGCCTCTCCTCTAGGGCAAGAAACTGGTTTTGATTCATTCAACAGATAATTGCCTTCTGTATGCCAAGTGTGTTAAGTGCTGGTTATGCAGCAATTAACTTTATACTTGTATCCCTTGCCGTGAGATATTGAAGACTTTTTTTTTTCTTTTAAAGAGAAAGATAGTGGATGTGGGAGGGGGGAGTTGGTAAGGAAGAGGAGAGAGAGAAGAGAAAATCTTAAGCAGGCTCCATGCTCAGTGCAGAGCTTGACATGTGGCCCAGTCTCAAAACCCTGAGATCATGAGCTGAGCCAAGATCAAGAATTAGATGTTTAACCGACTGAGCCACCCAGTCCCCCTGAGATATTTAAGTCTTAACTGAGTATTTTTTATGCATGTGGACAGATCCAAAGCAGTTTTTTGAGGAAAAGTATGGCCTCCCCCATAAATCTGCTCCATTTGTCCACATAAATGAGATCTTAGGCAAATATGCTAAGTGATGCCATGTTATGTGGTAATGATATTAGCTAAAGGAGATCTCGGTATGCTTTGGACATCACATGGTGTGATAGCTAATACTCTGTTGTGGAAAATAGAGAGCCTTGATACATGCATCTGATATCTGCACTGTCTGCCCATGGTAGGTACACAGTATTCATACAGTCTTAGAAAAGAAAGCTAGAATTGCTGACTGTCTTAGCGATCTTTTTTCAGTCTCTTGCAATTTCCTTCTCTATGCGGTATATTGTTTCTGACTTCTTAATTTTAGTTTTTTCATCTCATTATAGGTTTTTGTTGCAAACTGTGCTATTTATTTATTTGTTTGTTTGTTTTGGTGGGGGGGGGAGTTGGGAGGAGGGAAGAGAATCTTAGCAGTCCCCCTGCTGAGTGAGTGCAGAGCCCGCTACAGGGCTCAGTCTCACGACCCTGAGATTATGACCTGAACTGAAATCAAGAGTCAGTCCCTTAACTGATTGAGCCATCCAGGTGCCCCCAAACTGATGCATTTTAAAAGTAAGCTGTATATTTGTTATATTTCAATAAAATGCTTAACATTTCTAGATGTATTGTCCAGGCTTCTGTTAGAACTGCTTTTGTTAATTTAAAAAGTAGTTTAGTTTTCTCAGTCTCAGTTATGTTTCTCTTCAAATCATCTAGTACTGTTGCTTATAAAATGAGACCACGTTCTTAACCAGTACTCAGAGATCTATGTTATGTTGACTGTAGACTGACTGTCTTGCTGGTTTTATTTACCTATTTGTACCCTGAGATCACTCAGTCTGTGCTTTCTTTGGTAGTCTAATCATACTCCTGCATTTTGCTGCCTTCTGTACTTTTGGCTTTCACTTTTCTTTTCTCTAATGTGTTCTTTCCTATTGAAATGCTGTGCCTTTTGTTCATTTGCCACCTTCTTCATAAGTTTGTTCTTGACCTCTCTTCAAATTTCATATTTTTGTTTCTCATATTTTTCATATTTTTATCTCATCTTTCCTACAAAACTATAAACTTCCTGAAAGCAAGTATGTTTTGTTTATCTTTGTAACTTTCATAGTGACTTGCACTTAAGGCATATTCAAATACTAATTAGATGAAAGGTACTCCTAATTAAGCAAGGGACTATGTTTCTTCCTGAGAAATGTCCTTAGTCTTGTATCCAAATGAGAAAACTCATGTCAAGATACACCATAAGTTGTAAATACTATATAAATAGTGTCTGTTACGGTAAACACTCAACGTAGCTCTTGTTCTAAGTGCTGCACAGTTTGGTTTTTAATTTCCATATTTTATTTCAGAGAAGAGTAGGATTCTGTTGTGGCAAAAGACAAGCTATGTAATGCCCCCAAATGTTTGCAAGATGTTTTTTAAGCCTTCCCAGTTTCATATCTTGAAGATTATGAAACATAAGAGGAAGCAAATTCCCATTAAGATATATTCCTCTTAAGATGAGCAACCATCCTGATTTGCTCAGGACCGAGGATTTCCTGAGACACGAGTCTTACAGTGCTAAATCAGGACTGCTGGTTAGACTCCACTTTATGATATAGCTATCTCCTTTGCATGTCTCTGTGTTGGCACAGTTTTAAGAAGTGTAATAAATGCCTAGTAACTGGGTGATTGGTTTGGTTGGAGGGAGGTGTTGGGGCACTTTCGCTTTTATTTAAGTTTCTGACTATGATTTTGAACATTTTCTAATGTTCAAATGAAAATACAAAAGTATATTGAATTAATTGATCCATTTAGGAATATATTTGTGTATCATTGGTGACCTTATCAGAAGGTGGTCCTACCCAACTTTTTAATTTAAAATTGCATATTCTGTCAGATGATTAATGCTTTATTTAGATGTAGCTTATTAGATAAGGCAAAGTCTGAGGTGGCCTGAAATTTTCCTTAGTTCCCTTTACAGCAGTTTAAGCTTTACTCATAGATTTGCTTTGCAGAGACCATGTGTCTAAAGAAATGTCTAGGATGGTCATACCTTTGCTGGAATTAGCTCTTGTATATGCTCATGTATAAAGATCAGAGAAGTCCATGGCTGAGAACTCTCTAATAGCAGGTGTATAACTTCCAAGTTACTAAAAATCCTTTTAAGTTTTATCAGCAGTTAGGTCATAGTGACTTAACTATTCTGGGAAATACACTATGCATGGTGGTATTGTTGGAAAAGTGCCATTAAAAATATTGATACTTTATACCAAAAAGGACATTAATGACCCAGTTCCTTCCCTCTTCCCCCCTCCTTTTGTTTTGTTTTGAGTTCCCTCCCATTTTGTAATGATTAAATTTTAACTCTACCTCTTGGGGCTATGTAGAATAGTAATAGCATCCTTAATTTGATTAATATTTGGCTAAAATAGACTCTTCTGGACTGGTTTGCTTGGTTGTTATCCTCTCGTTATTTTTCTTGTTTTAAGAATGTGAATAGAGGGGCGCCTGGGTGGCTCAGTGGATTAAAGCCTCTGCCTTCGGCTCAGGTCATGATTCCAGGGTGCTGGGATCGAGCCCCGCATCGGGCTCTCTGCTCAACCAGAAGCCTGCTTCCTCCTCTCTCTCTGCCTGCCTCTCTGCCTGCTTGTGATCTCTGTCTGTCAAATAAATAAATAAAATCTTTAAAAAAAAAAAAAAAAAGAATGTGAATAGAATCCTTTGATGTTATTTTAGCTTTTTAATGGTTCTTTTTGCCAACCTATGGACTTGCCAGCTTATGTCTTGGGCCACATTGTTGTAGAAAAATTACTTGTGCCTTTAAAACAAATGTATCCAACACTATATACCTATATAGAAATGTAGAGATCAGATTTGGGTTATGAAAAGACTTGAGAAGGCAAGACCATGGAAAAATTTAGGTTGAAGTTGAAAAAGAATGGTGTTTTTTCCACAAAAGAAGGAGGGAATCTGTACTTTGCTTATAGTAGTTCTAGTTGATTTTTCGTAGATAAGTTTTCTTTTAGACTAGATCTTAAGAAAAGAATGTAAAGTAAACATTGACAGTGGTGTCACCATAACAGTAGTTTTTTGTTTATTTTTAAAGAAATGAGAAAATAAGATCTAAGATAGTTACTGGTCTGTTTACAAAAGGCTTCCGATAAAGAGGAAAAGAGAGCAAGTGTAAAGACACTGTGTGGCACTTTGTGGGCAAATGATTTTTTTGTGTTATGGTTTATTGCACAACACAAGTTAGTCACTGAGTATTTTACCCTGAGATACTCATTAAGCCCAGAAAGGTTTTTGGTTTTGTATAGTAGTAATCTTTTCTGTTCGTATTTCCGTTTCTCATAAATTGGCAAAAAAACTCCATCACATTTCGTTTGATGAAGACTTAACAACTAAAACTATAAACCTTAACATTGAGATTTCTAATCATCTAAATAAATTACATATTCCACATTAATAAGCCAGGAATATTGAGTGGAACAAATTACACCTGGTACATTTATAATCTTGCTAAACAAATCAGTGTTCTGTTTTATGCCTGAAGCCTTTTGAATACAGACCGTGAGCATCTTCTTTCCAGTCTCTTTAGGAATAAGATGCTACTACCATGTCCATACTATTACTAAGTTTTTACCCTGCTGTCTTTGAGACCTATTGCAAAAATAAAAGGTACTTCCTGAACCGAGTCTGTTCCTCTTAAGTCCCCAGTCTGATTTAATGGCCTCACTCTCCATGTTTGATCATGCTGCATCATATTTTTCTTTCCTTACCTATCTAGTCAGTCACCATGTTCTCTTGATTGCTTCTGTCATTACCCTAACCTGGGTCACTGTCTCTCAGCTATGGCAACCTCTTACTGAATTCCCAGAATTCAGAAAACAAATACTTAGTTTCTGTGATCTTTGTAAAGCACAGATATGTTCATATCAATTTCCCAACTTGCAAATTCTTTGTCTCTCAGTTTCTGGTAGTATACAGGTCAGGGGCACCTGGGTGGCTCAGTGGGTTAAAGCCTCTGCCTTCTGCTCAGGTCATGATCCCAGGGACCTGGGATGGAGCCCCATGTCGGGCTCTCTGCTCAGCAGGGAGCCTGCTTCCCTTCCTGTCTCTCTGACTGCCTCTCTGCCTACTTGTGACCTCTGTCAAATAAATAAATAAAAATCTTAAAAAAAAAAAAAAAGAATACAGGTCAAACTCTTAAGCTAATAAGCTAAGAGGGTTCCCTACCTCTTCAGTCTACTCCCCCACTTGGACCCCATGCACTTCTCATCCTTTTCCCCCAGAATGCCCTCATTTCCCAGTGAACTCCCCTGTTTAAAATATCCACTGGTCTGGTTTAAATACCCATTTAGTGAAGCCTTGCTTGACATACCCTTTTAGGCAGAGAATTCTCTTACATGTATACATAGCACTTTGTTCTGTGACCCTGCTTGACTGTGAGGTAACACAGTCCAAACACTCCATTTTGATGTTTTATTTATTTTTTTTCATTAACATATAATGTATTATTTGTTTCAGGGGTACAGGTCTGTGAATCGTCAGTCTTACACAGTGCACAGCACTCAGCATAGTACATACCCTCCCCAATGTCCACCACCCAGCCACCCTATCCCTCCCCCCATTTTAATGTTTTAAACTAATGGTTTCTGGGTTGTAAAGGCCACTAAAATACAGTTGTCATACTGCCTTTTTCTCAAATTTCTAGCATGCCCTACCTCTTAGTGTTCACAGTCAAAACTAAAATATCTCTAATCTGGTCATTGAAATTCAAGTGTATGACAAATTAATATTTTCCTTCATATTTGCCTTCTGTATCCCATCCCCGTCTTTTCCTCTTTGGGAAATAATGAAGGCCCTTACAGGGTAATGAAGGGGAGAGAGTGCAGCTGATTTCAGAGAAGCCAAGGTAGAATGGATCAGACTTGGTAACGGAATGGAGAAAGTAGAAGTGTTAGTGACAATTCCCCCAGGTACACAGATTCCTGTAATATACTGTGCTTTTGAGGCACTGCAGGTGCTTCAGGTTGAACCCTGTAAATAGATGGGATTTTTAAAATAGCAAGTAACGCTGCTTACTGTGTGTTATGTGTTTTGTTAAACATTTTCATGGGATAAGTTATTTTATTTGAATCTTAAAAACTTTAAATAGATATTATTACTCCCATTTTCAGATGAGGAAACAAGGCACCTAGAAGCTAAATAGCATGACCAGGGTCACTTAGCTAATAGTTCGAACTGGCAGTCTAGGAAATCAGATTAAAGCCTATCCTCTTAACACCTACATTTTCCTGTCTTACCATTTTTTCAATTTAAAACCTTGTTAAATAAGGCATGTGTGTTTCAGATTCTAAGATATATAGCCAGTAGTAAAGCTAATCTCCATACTCCTATCCATATTTACCTAAATTATGTTTGGAATACACAGCTGATCTTTGAGTCACTATGTACACATATAGAATTACTGCTAGATCTGACAGACAAAAAAAAAAACAAACAAACCCTGACAGGCTAATTCTTAGGTCAAAGAACTCTTGGGAGCGGGGGAGAGTTCTACATAAATTATGTAGAGAGTTCTACATAAATTCGATATATTTAGAGGGATCTGGTAGAAACTAATAGGTCATTTTTGAGCCAACATTATTTCTTCTTATTTTCGAAACATGAACATGTTAGACTTTTCATTTTTTTGTCACTTAGCTACCAGCTCATCCCTTGATTTGGCTGAGAAAGCTAAGAAACAGGTTCTTTTGCATTTGTCATATTACTGATAAATTGTTGTACTATAATTTCTCAGAAACATGATCAAGTACTAAACCGAAAGGTAGTAACTCCAGTAATAAAGCTAGAAAACACCTTAACTTGCATGTCATAGTATATGATGGAATAAGCTTTATTTACTGGCAATATTAATCCATGAAAAGGTCAAGGGAAGAATTTTTTCCTGCTTGAGATATTATAAATACAGTCAGGTTAGAGAAAATGCTATGAACAGTTTGATAGTCTACAAATTCTACACTTGACAAGATTTAGAAATCTAGTTCACAGAGAAGACTTTTCTCAGCAGAATGTAAGATTGGAAGCATTTCCCTATTGTCCTCATTACGAGAGACACAACTCAGAAAGTAAATATGATAAGTAACGTTATTTTAACAGCTTTCTGTTTATTTTGTAGTCCATTGTTAGTTTTATTTTTAAAAGAGAGTATGAGAGGTAGTGTTTGGACCTCCAAAAATAATTTTTAAATCTGCTCAAAAGTTTTGAATTCTCTCATTGTCTCCCAACAGATTAGTACCAAGTTCTCCTGACATTTTAGTTAGTTAGTTTTATTTAGGAGGGCAAAGAGAACAAGTAATCCTCTTCAGCTGCTAAAATACTACTTTGGGAGTTGGAGGCGGAAAGGAGAAAGCAAATATCGTCTCTTCCAGAAAGTGTTCAGTGGGAGAAGTCACTTGACTTCAGGAACTAGTAGTTAAGTTTTTTACTTAGTCCTTTATTTATAATTTAAGATCACAGAATTTCAAAAGTGGATGGTTGGGGGTGGGTGTCGTAGGAAAATAACGAGGATAGGATTACTTGAGTTACCATAGTTTTGGAAATTTTCTAATTTGACTATAACTATTTGGAGACTCTATATGACATATTTTAATGGAGAGGAATTATGCTTTTTGAATGTCACTTACCACTTTTCAAGGATTTGACTCTTAGAGCCTTTTTACATTTACTAATGAGGTTGATTTAAAAGAATAAATCAGATTACGAGGTTGAGAGCAGGTGTCTCTGGAATCCAAAAGTTGCTGTTTTAAATACTTTTCCTGCTTCAGAGCATTTTCTTTTCTACTGGAATTGCATTCCTACAGGGCAAGTATAAAGACTTTTTTTTTTTTTTCAAGATTTGTATAGTTCATTTTCAGCTGAGATTCTTGACATTTGTCAGTAATTGATGTGAACTCAGATGGCGGTTTACATACAAAAGGTAACTTGTTTGTGGTCTTTTATTAAAGATCTAAACAGTTCTTTCCTTTGCTGGAACTGAATTATTAATCTCTAGTCATTCTTGATTCAACAAACATTTCTAGACCAAACTGAGGAAAAAATAAGGGAGTACTGTGCATCTAGTTGATGATAGTAATGACTAACACTTAAAACTCTTACAGACAATATATATTCTTACTTAATCTGTCCATTAAGTCTGTGAAATTGGTCTGTGTAGCGTTGTCTGTATTTTACACACTAAGACACAAGCCGAGAATAAGTGCCTACCCTCTGGTAAATTTCATAGGTAGTCAATTCTAGGGTTCCCTTATTTCCAGATTCCATGTTTTACCACCCTGGGCAAGAGAGGACCTTGTGTCCATCCCCAATCTTGAGTTAATTCAAAAGACCTTACTTGTACAAAGCAGGTTGGACTAGTATGCCAGAACTAAGAAGAAAATATGGAAAGCCTTTGCATCTTGCCTCGGTTGAATACCCATTAGGATCAATGGATTTTCCCACGTGAGAGCAGCCTATGAATTTGTAGGTTGCCCTGTATTTTCAGCCCCTTTATTTTAGTTTTATTTGTATTAAGTTTGAAAGATAATAATCCTAAAATGTCTGTAATATGAAACTACCATTATGAAGTTAGGGGGAAAAAATTTACATTATCATTAAATGTTAGTACCAACATAGAATTATATCTTTTTTTATAATAATTAAGAAGAGGGAATAATATAACATTAAGATACTTTTAAAAGTTCTGTCCATATATAATTCTTCAGAACCCTGGTATATGAAACAGTACATTTTGGAATTGAAAGAGACCTTAGAGATCATTTAGTCCAGAAGTAGAAAACTAGTGACTCACAGTCCAGATCATACCTTACATAGATTTTATTGGTTTTCACAATATTCACATTTTTTAGAATTTGAATGACTTTAGCTGTATAAGCATTCATTCCCCTTGGCCACAATTCACACTATTCCCTAATATTAACACCTTGCAGCTTCAGACATTGATGTCTCATCTAGGGCAACTCTGTGTACAGTACTTCACCCTTCCCTGTTCCCTCATTTTCCAAACAAGGAAACTGGAAATTGAGCACAAAGTGGTTTATCTCAAATTGTATAACTTTTTAAATAGAGCCAAGCCTCTTAAACCTTAAGATAATGTTCCTTTCTACAATTTGTTGTCTCTTCTTAGAAAACAATACAAGACAGTATTTAATCAAGTGCTGAAGTATTTGGTGTGGGTTGTCAGAAAGAGGAACTATCATTGTGGGCTGGGACAGTTAAGAATACTTTAGAAATCTTTCTTGACACTACTCTTGTAAGAATTGCATTCTAAGTATTTGCTAGTCAGAAACGTTCTATCCTGATCTGTGTATGTAGTATTCTTGCTACATAACAGTGGAGGGGGTGGTGCTGGAGATGGGATTGTGAATGTCTTTCCCTATAGAGCTGGCAAAGGAAATGACTGTGGGGCATTTTGTGCATATTGAATAATGGTACCTCATAAGACCACCTACATTTAGATTGCTCCAGAAATCCCATTTTTGCTCCTGGTAGGAGAGGAAGAAGGGGTATTTTAGCCATGAGCTCTCCAGTGGATTCTAGACAGATCTCTGTGACTTTCCCAAATCCAAATTTAACTTTAGCTACAAATTAACTGGCATATTACCTTACTAGAGATGTTGATTTGAAAATAAAAAACAGAATAAAGCCAAATGCTAGAAACTTTTTTTGAAAACACAAATTCAGTCTATTGAAAGGGGGCTTTGGGTACTGAGCTATACAGTTGATTCCTGAACAATGTGGGGATTAAGAATCAAATCCACATATAACTTACTCCCGCAAAACTTTACTAATAGCTTATTTCTAACTGGAAGTCTTACTGATAACATTGATTAACACATATTTTATATCATATATATTGTGTATAGTATTATTAGAACAAAAAAAGCTAGAGGAAATTATTTTAGAAAATCATAAGAGAAAATAGATTTACAGTACTAAACTGTTTTATTTACTTTTTCTCTGTATTTTATTTTTTATTTACTTTTCATTAACATATAATGTATTATTTGCCCCAGAGATACAGATTTGTGAATCATCAGTCTTCCATAATTCACAACACTCACCATAGCATGTACCCTCCCCAATGTCCATCACTCAGCCACCCCATCCTTCCCTGCTCCCCCAGCCGCCCTCAGTTTGTTCCCTGAGATTGAGTCTCTTATGGTTTGTCTCCCTCCTTGATCACATCTTGTTTCATTTCTCCCTCCCTTGTACTGTATTTTTTAAAAAATCTGCGTATAAGTGGACCCATGCAGCTCAAACCTGTGTTAGAGGCTCGCCTGTATAGTACCTTCACCTTAACAGAAGTCCTTTATCACCATATTGGTAAGATGATCCCTCCGTTCTCACAGTCCCCTTACCTTACTTTTATTTCTTTTCTCCATAGTGTTTATATCACTTCTAACATGTTTTATATTGATTTTGTGTCCCCCCACACCCCATTGTAAATTCTGAGGACAGTCTTTTGTTCACTGCTTCATTCCCATTGGGTAGAGCTGTACCTAATATGTTGTAGGCACTCATTATATATTGATATTTAATATTAAATGTTATAGTAATGTTGGTATAAGTCATCATTTCTTAGATTTTTTTTTAATCTTCAGGTACTAGCACAGCTCTTGGACAAGAGTAGGTCTTCAGTAAATGTTAATAACACTAAGTAAAAGCTATGAGTTGTTTGTTTTTTTTTAATTCCAATGTAGTTTGTTTGTTTGTTTTAAGATTTTTATTTATTTATTTGACAACGAGAGAGAGAGAGAGCGAGAGAGAGATATATCACAAGTAGGCAGAGAAGCAGGCAGAGAGAGAGGGGGAAGCAGGCCCCCCACTGAGCAGAGAGCCTGATGCAGGCCTCGATCCCAGTACACTGGGATCGTGACCTGAGCCGAAGGCAGAGGCTTAACCCACTGAGCCACCCAGGCGCCCAGTGTAGTTTTTTTTGTTGTTGTTGTTGTTGTTTTAATTCCAGTGTAGTTAACAGTGTTAAATTAGTTTCAAGTATACAATATAGTGATTCAGCAGTTCTGTATATTTGTCAGTGCTCATCAAGATAAGTGTATTCTTAATCTCCTTGACAAAAAATACAGAAATACTAATTTGAAGGGACATACACACTCCTGTGCTTACTGCAGCATTAGTTATAGAAGCAGCCCGTGTGCCATCAGTAGATGAGTGGATGTTAAAAACTAGAACTGTGTATATAGTTTGAAAATATATATATGTAAAACTTATACATATATATATGGGAAACTGTATATATATATATATATATATATATATATATATATATATATATATGGTTTTTTAAAATACATCTATCATTCTTTTATGCTTTATTTCCACAGTGTTTTTTAGAATTACTCTTATGGTTCATAATTAGGGTCAATAATATTTGAAGTTGGGTCTGTGTTAGGTCTTATTAATGAAAAATACATGTAATACAGAGTGGTAGATAATCAAGTCACTTACTTGCTTTGGGATATGTATTTTTATATAATGAACACATTTAGATTAAAATTTTACTGAATTTTTTTTTCTGATGCAAAAGTCTCTAGAATTTTCTCAGTATCATAGCATCCCTGTGTGTGTGTGTGTGTGTGTGTGTGTGTGTGTGTGTGTGTGAAAATTCCAGTTCATTTCTGGTTGATGAAGTACTATCTTGGATATATTTACTGAACTTCAGGTAGACTATGATTGCATCTGTTTCCTCAACTTTCATTTCAGGCAATTACAAAGCAGCCCATGAAACCTGACTTGGCAAGGAGCCCTAGAAGGTTTTGTTTTCTTGTCCCTTCATGTCTTTGCTGTGATTTTCTTTGAGACTAGAAATAAACAACTTCTTAAATTAACTGGAAAAAAAAAATGCCAGTAAAACTAGATCTGTAGAGTAAATGGAGGAAGTTGTAGAAGATAATAATAAAATAACCTTTTTAAAAAGTTAGTGAATAGGGTATCCAAGTGTTCTGCAACAAATACAGCAAAGTCTAAGATCTGTCAATTACTTTCATTGATCAGGAGTTGGTTGTAAGTCATAAAAATTTTAGAAGCTCTATATAAGTAATTAAAATTAGAAATCTTTACATGTAAATATGTAATTCCCAAAATTACCCTCCCCCAATTCTTTTAAGAGATTTTTTTTTAAGAATTTATTTATTTATTTGACAGAGAAAGAGATCACAAGTGGCAGAGAGCTAGGCAGAGAGAGAGAGAGAGAGGGGAAGCAGGCTCCCTGCTGAGCAGAAAGTCCAATGTGGGGCTCAATCCCAGGACCCTGAGATCATGACCTGAGCTGACGGCAGAGGCTTAACCCACTGAGCCACCCATATGCCCCCCTCGCCCAATCTTTAATGCAACTTTTACCTCCCCCCAAGTATTTCTTATTCAGTTCGTTTATTAAACCAATTGGTTTGCTTCATCTCTACTCTTAGATTGTTGGAGAAGTAATGTGAATCATGCTTCATATTTATAATTGTGCAAATGCCTGCTTGTTGTGGAAGTTACACTTTCTTGCTAATGAAGAAGTATAAATCAGAAATGGCATTATTGGTAAAACCACCATGCTCAATTTGTATATATACTACATTCTTTACCTGTTTAACTACCTGAAGAAAATAAGGATCTGAGAGTACCCCATTAATTAATGACTCAATAGGTAACTTAATAAATTAAAGCTTAGTTCAAATGCAGATTAATTTAGGCATATTATTTTTAATTAGCAATTCTTAACTTTGCTTTTAACTTTCAGAGTGCACCTAAATTTTACAAATAAATGCCATTATTTACAAGGAATACCACAAAAAAAGAACATATGTAAACCAACCAAAGCCCATGACCTGTATTAGAAAGTCAAACTAGAATGTTTCACAATTGACCAATAGCACCATAATTTTTGGCAGTGTTTAACCAGGACATTCCCATTGCTGATGACATTTTCATTTAACATTTTTTTCATGGTGTTGCCCTTAATTTCCTGAAAATTGCTACGATTTCTTTCAATATAGATTTTTTTTTTCAGTTGATTGTGAAATGTTTTTAACTGTACTTCCTATTTCTTCCAGGTGGCAGTAAAACCACACCTGGTTACCAGAACTCTTAGTAATTTCTAATATCAAGTACTCTAATTTTACTTTGTATCCTTTCTTGTGTTTTAATCTTTATTTTCTCCTGAAGTACAAGAAGGTAAACCAGCAAGCTTTTCAGAATACAATCCTTTGATTGTGGCATACCAGTTAAAGTACTTAGAACTTAAATTCTTTGCTACCCTACTTATCTTTTCTTTCTAGGTAGACTCTTTGGCATGCTAATTAATATAAAGATAAATTTTGCTTTGACAATAGAGAGGAAAGTGTTTAAAATTTCCTATTTACATTGTTAGAGTAAATATTGTCAGTATTTATGTTGATAATTCTTCTGTAGAGCACTTAAAACAATATGTTTAATTTTGTAATTTTCAATAAATATCTCTTAGCCCTTTTCAAGAACAAGCATACTAGTTATTAAGGTTTAAAAATAGGAGTAAAAATTGTTTCTTCTTTTAAGCTTGCCTGTTTGTTTTATTTAAACATGCACTGTCACCAATAGTATATTTATCTGAAAGATACTTCTCTCTGCCAGCGTAAGTATTATAATTACTACTCATTGTGAGTTGAATGACTGGCTAAACTTGGTGTTTTTTGCATTACTAATGACCACTGTATAAAAATGATTGGGGCACCTGGGTGGCTCAGTCATTAAGTGTCCACCTTCAGCTCAGGTCATGATCCCAGGGTCCTGGAGTTGGACCCCCCACATCAGGCTCCCTGCTCAGTGGGAAGTCTGCTTCTCCCTCCCACTCCCCCGTGTAACTTCTCTTGCTTGTCTCTCTGTCAAATAAATGAATAAAATATTTAAAAAAATAAAAATTAAAATGCTAATGATTATCAGCTTTCATAAATGATAATAACATGAGCTAATTACAAGACAACTCCACAACTCTTCTTTTATTTTTGGTTTCATTTGTATATTTTATAAATTGTTTATTAGTAATAAAACTCTCAAAAAAAACATAAAAGTAGAAGAAAAATGATCCCCCACATTATCACATATCTGTTTTACACATTCAAGGGAATTAAAATTCATTTTATATTACAATCTCAGGATTTTTCTCACAGTTCCTAAAGTGTACTGAGATTCTCCCTAGGCTGTCAAAATTACAGTCTGCAAAACTTGAGGTATAGTAAAGTTAATTGACTTGTGTAATTAATATTAAGGGTCAGAGATAACACCAATATTACAGAATTTTTTGTGAAATAATCTGTTTTTTAAAGACTTGCAAGAGGATTATTTCCCAGTCTTTGTCCCTGAACTACATCTTTAAATGATTCAGAATACTGATATATACTTAGCTTTTTCCTTTTGTATTGACATGGGAGGGAGGTTGTAACACATTCTAGTTGCAGAGATGTTAAAATGTATTCTTTTAAAGGTTTTGTTTATTTATTTGACGGAGAAAGAGAGAGTATGTACACAAAGGGCGGGGGAGCCTGATACAGGGCTCAATCCCAGGACCCTGCAATCATGACCTGAGCCAAAGGCAGACAACCAGCTGAGCCATCCAGGCACCCCTAAAATGTATTTTTTTAAGTGCCTCTTAGATTTAGTAGAATATGGTAGTAAACTTTTATAGAGTCTACAGCTAAAGAATTATAATATAGTTCAGTTGATCCAAACTGGTTATAGTGATAGGACGACTAAATACGGTTGGAAAATAGTTTTAGCCTATATATTGTATCTCTGCCTACCTAGAAGAAACTTCCTCAGACAAAAGCTGGACTGCAGTCTCCTATTTGTATTCTTTCTTACATGTTTATTGAGCTAGTGGATATATAAGAATAGAGCAGCGATGCTCAGCTGTGGCTGCTGGAGCAGTAGCTCAGACCACTGGTCCTATTATTTAAAAAGCTCCCTTTTGATTGTTACTATGTGCAAGGCACCAATGACTCTTAAAATTACTGCATTTCATTCCTTAATTTATTGAGCATGAACTGTGTGCCCCAGGCACTGGTTCATGTTCTAGGAAATAAAACAGACAAAACTCCCTATTTTTCTGGAGTTTACTTTCTTGTGTATCTGCCTCACAGCTTTATCATGTAGATATTATTGTTTCCATTTTCCCTATAAAGAAAGTGAAGCTTTTAATGGTTTCATGACTTGCCCAGGGTTATACAAAGCTAGGATTTGAAACTTGGGTGCTGTGAACCACTATGCTGTGCTGTCAATTGTCCCTCTTAGGATTCTGTGAAGGAGAACAGTTATTCTCAGTGTCTCAAACAACAGTTATCACAGATCCCTTTGAAATTCTGATGTAACTCTCCCCATCAAATTTGTGCCTGAAATTTTAGAAATTCAGACTCTCAAGTGCTCATTCGTGGGCATTAAGAGCACTTGAACAGGAAGGTCCTGCCCACAGCTCACAAATACGTAGATGCCAGCACCTTTTCCCTAATGACAGACATTACATTACTGAACAGGGTTATCTTTTCTGAGAAAACTAGATACAACCACAGAGTCCTTTTAAAAACAGAAATAATGGCCATTCCTAGTCAGTCACTGAAATTGAAATACATTATTTCAATCATAGAATCTGTAAACAATTTAAAGCTGATGGTAGTAGAAGGTACCTATTTGAAAAGCAGATTTTAGTCCAAATCTTACCTATCATACTGCTGTTTGTTTTGTTTTGTTTTGTTTTGAGGAAAAAAATAGCCTTAGCCTTGTTACTTATCAGGATTTAGATAAAAATATTTTAGTTTTTTAGACACGTAAGGAAATACTGATAAAAATTGAGTGACTTTGCTCAGTTGAATTTCCTTACCCCAGTATTGCTTGTTACAGAATTTCTTATTGGCAAGTTACATGTATTTTGCCACCATTTTTGGATTTGAAAGTTTATTAACAACTTTATCATATTTCTCTACCAAAATTTTTATTTTATTTTATTTTATTTTTTAAAGATTTTATTTATTTATTTGAGAGAGAGACAGTGAGAGAGAGCATGAGCGAGGAGAAGGTCAGAGGGAGAAGCAGACTCCCCATGGAGCTGGGAGCCCGATGTGGGACTCGATCCCGGGATCCCGGGATCATGACCTGAGCCGAAGGCAGTCGTCCAACCAACTGAGCCACCCAGGCATCCCTCTACCAAAATTTTAAAATTTCAGTTCTAAATTTCCTATGACCATAGGGCTCTCTGTAATAAAAGTTATTGTTTGAATTACTAAAATCAAAACAAACAGACAAGCACTACTGTTTTTATTTTAGAGAGGTGGGGAGAAGGATAGAGGGGGAAGCGGGGGAGAGAGAATCCCAAGCAGCCTTCCCACTGAGCGCAGAACTCAACACAGGGCTCAGTCTCAGGGCTACCTCCCCTGACACAAAATGCCCTGAACTGAAATCAAGTGTCAGATGCTCAACTGACTAAGCCACCCAGGTCCCGCAATAAGTATTATTTATAATATCCACAAGCCAGAAATAATCCACATGTTCATCACCTGATGAATGGATAAAGAAAATGTCATGTAGCCATACAATGGGTATTTTCTTTGGATATATATTTTTTTTATCATAAGAAATAGAAGGAACAGATTATTGATGGAAGCAATAATGTGGATGAACCTGATTCTAATTCTAGCAACAGGTAATATTTACTATAGATAAATGAAGCAATTGGGGAAACAGGTCTCAGTGATCTCACTAAGAAATGCAATTCCATAAATGTTTACTTTTTATAGTATATTTTTAAATGGTAATTTTTATGTTAATCATTTGTGTCATTGTTTTCATTTTGGGATTTTAGTAACTTTATACAGTTGTGTGTCATCACTACAACCAGTGTTAGAAGACTTCTATCACCCAAAAAAATTCACTCGTGGCTCTATGCAGTTAGTCCACGTCTACCTCCAGTGGAGAAAGGGCAGGAATTGTTGGATGCTCAAGTTTTCCTTTGAGCAGCATTATGGGACAGATTTTGAATCATTGTACTTCTCTTGCTTAGTAAACATGGAACATTGATCCTTCCTGTGGCTCTTCTCTTTGCATTATATAAGATGTGTCCTCACTCATAGGCTCCCATTTCTTAGAATATAAAGACATTTTGTTTTTCTTTCTAGCTTTTTCACTTTGTAAGGGTCTTTTAAAAATCTCACCCATTGTAGATTTCTAAATTGCTAGTTTTGTTTTTGTTTTTGTTTTTAAAGATTTTATTTATTATTTATTTGACAGAGATCACAAGTGGGGGGGGGTGTTGGGGGGTTCGGGAAAGCAGACTCCCCGCTGAGCAGAGAGCCCGGTGTGGGGCTTGATCCCAGGACCCTGGGACCATGACCTGAGCCAAAGGCAGAGGCTTTAACCCACTGAGCCACCCACGCACCCCTAAATTGCTAGTATTTTTTATTTCAAGTTTCCCATTCAGGTCTGAGCCCAGTTAACAGAAAGAACAAACATGTCTTCCTTTACCTCAGCTATTGGGTCTACCACAAAATATATTTTACAGTTTCCTGACATCTATTTTTATTTTGTTTCATATCCAGTCATTTTTATTTTGCTTACAATTTTAAATCTTGACCGATCTACCCTTAAGAAAGACTTCTAAAATAGTGTAGTTCCTAAGTAGATTCTTGGTCTCTCAAGACCAATTTTTAAATAATGCTGTGCTGTTTGAGTCTGGTCTTTCCTATTCTGCTTTTAACCATTTTTCTTTATGGAAAGAGGAAATTAAGTAATTTGTGATTAAGTTGAAATTCTGAAACAAATTTGTCAGTCTCCCTGAAATTGAAGAAAATCCTCACTATAAATTCAACTTAATCTAGACTCATGTCTAAACTCTGTTTCTATAGTTCTGCCTTTTAAAGAGGCTAATATAATTGTTCCTTTGCTGAGAAACCTTTAAGAAAAGTAGTTCATTTCAGAGGTAAGGGGAAAGAACAAAAGGAATAGGATTGTGTGGGTAGTTTAGAGATAGAATAATTCAAGGAGAGTAGGCTTCCAGAGGTTTGAGCAGGGGGAAATAAAGACTATCTTAGTCATTTTATTTTGAGGCCCCGGAATATCAATTAAAGAAGTTGTCTGTTGATTGTTATTTTGTCTCATAATTTTTTCTGTAGTTGCAGTTCCTCTTAAGCTACTAATTTTGGCATTTCAGAAGTTGGTCATAAGTCTGGTTAAGTCACACTTGACAATATCACAGTTTTTGTCATTTGCCGATGTAAGTACAAAAGTCAAGGTTATATTGGGAGCTTATATAAAAAAAAAAACATGAAGTTCTTCCTAGAAAAGGTTGTGGCTTTGACAAATAAAGCAGCCACTAGAGTCAAGAAAAAGGGTGTTAGGGTTAATTAACTGGGAAGAGGCACATTGGGAACTTTCTGGGTGGTAGAAGGGTTTTAAATCTTAATGAAGTATGGCACCTGGCTGGTATAAGCTTCAATGTGTGCAACTTTTGATCTCAGGAGTTGTAACTTTGAGCCCTGTGTTGTGTATAGAGATTACTAAAAATAAAATCTTTAAAAAAGAATCTTAATGAGGGCTCTGTTTATGGTTGTTACTTGTTACTATGACTACAGAACTGTCATTTCTTGATTAAGAAGATTTAGAGCCTGTTCTGGTGGCTGCTTTTGTCCCATGGCCATTGACCAATTCTTTCTTTCTAGGATGGTAACAGCTTTGTTATTATTTCCCTAGCCATGAAACTTTTAGGATCTTCTTTCTCTATCTTTCATGTACTGAAATTTGATGGTAATAAGCCTTGGTATGGGTTTTTTCTTTCTGGTTTTGTTTTGATTTCCACTATTTCATCTTCCTGAAAGCCATCGTTTTTCAGTCTGGGGCTCATACTCTTCAGTTCTATCTCTGATTTCTAACCATTTTCAGACTCTTTGTACCTCCCCCACTTCAGGAATAGATATTTGGTCCATTTTCTCGGCTAACTCATTTACCATTCATGTATCCCAGGGGTTGGCAAATTTTCTCTGTAAATGCCAGATAGTAAATATTTTAGGCTTTGTGGACCAGATGGCCTATATTATAACTACTAAATTCTGCCATTACAACAAGATAGCAACCACAGATTCTACACAAATAAATGGACATGGCTGTATTTCAACAGAACTTTATGTACAGAAAGAGGTGATTGACTGGATTTGTTTGCAGACCTTTGTTTTAGCCTGTTTATCTTTACTGGAATATTGCTTAGTGAAGACAGGAATTTTTTGTTCATTGACTGTATATATCCCCACACTTAGTAGGCACTCAACTACTTGTGACTCAAGATTACAGATAGTTCAGGAAAGGGAGTTAAACATGCCTGTTACTGCCATCTTATAACCAGTAATATACCCCTTCGTGCTGTTTTTCAGCCCCCTCCCTTTTTTTTTTTAATAGAGCAGATATTTTATTCTGTTTGAATTTAGGTTAGGGCTGAAAGTCATGTCAGTAATTCTGTGGTTTCTTTCTACCTCTGATGTGGTATAAAGAACCCTACCAGTAGCATCCTTTTAGTAAGTCTGTTTATCGAATACGTATATTAGTATGGTAGAGTAATCATTTTTTTAAACTATTTGGTTGAATATCTAATTTATATAAGAAGCACATGAATACCAAGATATATTACCTAAGAATTCTCTCTCTTTTTTTTCCTTATAAGGTACTAGCTTTTGACAAGTTTGCACCATGCGTGAGTATAAGCTAGTCGTTCTTGGCTCAGGAGGCGTTGGAAAATCTGCTCTGGTAAGTCATTATCACCGTACCTAAGCTATTCATTGCAACACATGTTCTTTTTCTGTTGAATTTTAGGTTTTGACTATTTGTCTTCATTTATTTGTTAAAGTGAAATCTCAGTGATTTTAGAGGCAATGTATTTTTCTTGTAATTTTAGTCCACTTCTAGTCGGACCTGTGTAGATCATATTGTTTCTGGTCTGTTGGTTCCAGACCAGCATGAGATATGCCAAAATACAATTTGGGCTAAGCATAGAGAGTGGGAGCATATAAATGTGTGTCCATCTGTATTTCTGAGCCAAGTAGGAATGAATTTTGGTCTTTCTTATTGTGACTTGGCTTATATGTATTTTCTGAAAATATTAAATAAAGCTTTTAAAAAACCTTTTTCCAATACAACCCATGACTGTCCAGTTTTCACATTATTTTAGCAGCCATGCTTTCTGTATCAAGAATAGTGTAGTGGGGGGGGGAATAGTGTAGCGATTGGGAACCAGCTGGCTCAGTGGAAAGAGCATGTATCTCTTGATCTTGGGGTTATGAGTTCAATCCTCATGTAGGGTGTAGACATTACTTAAAAATAAAATATTTTAAAAATAATAATATAGTGAGAAAAAAAGACAGTTTGACAGTAGTGGCTGGGGAAGAAAAGAAACTTAAGGAAAATGACTTGATGAATAGTTCAGTTTAATAAAGCCCCAGTGTAAAACAGATTGACCATCTCACTCAGCCACTTAGAATGGCCACCTAGCACAGAACTTGAAGTTTGAATCAAACTGAGAAATGTGTGTAGGGGGGCATGAGCTGCTTTGTCATTTGTAAATATATCCAAAATGATGAGGAGGTGTCTTGAAGGTATGTACTTATGTACACGAAACAAATAGCCTGTTTCTAATTAAAATTCAAATTTAAGCTGTTAAGACTGAAATAGAAGACATTTAAAATTTTGCTTAAATATGGGACCTCTGGATGGCTCAGCAGGTGAAGGTTAAACATTGGACTGTTGATTTCAGCTCTGGGTCTTCAGATCACTCCACACCGGGCATGAAGCCTGCTTTAGATTCTCTCGCTCCTTCTCCTAAAGCCCCTCCCCCCATTTTTTCCTCTCTAAAAATAAAATAAATAAATTTTAAATATATGAGCTCCAAAGTTAGAATTACCTAATAGGGAGGATAGTGATTATTAATGTTTTTAAAAAGCTTTCTAAGGTAATTTACTCACCAAATGCATACATTAAATGTAGTAGTGGTTATATTTTCATCAATGATATAACTGGCTATGTGAAATCAATAGTGCAAAGCATACAGATTTGAATTTCTTGTTTTCTTTAAGTGTAAATGGTATACTTTTTTTTCCCAGACTGTACAGTTTGTTCAAGGAATTTTTGTTGAAAAATATGATCCTACGATAGAAGATTCTTATAGAAAGGTATATGTTACTTACTCTAGAAGACTTTTGCTTTTGACTTTACTATAAATATAAGTTCTTAGTTTTAGCTTTGTAATTGCTGAATGTTGTTTACAAAGTCGGAGGAAGAAGCAAGAGTTTATTTAAAAATTAGTAGGAAAAAACACTTGATTATTTCCTGGTCTTGTTTCCGTACCAGTTAATGAAAATCGTAAAGCACATGCTCGTATGTGTTCTTTCTCTCTCTCTCCCTGCCCTCCTCAGAGAATTTTAAGTTTATCCTGACCCTAAAATTGTAATTTGACACACAAACTTCAGAATTAGGCTATCCATTTCAAGTGATAGTTGTGTCCCTCCACCCTAAACACCACCAAAAACTGAACACTGTCAGGCTCCCTTCTTTTTAAAGTATCACTGCTCATAATAGAGTTGTTTCTATGTCCACAAACACAACATGTAACAATAAAACTTAATATGCAGACATTTTTAATTTAGGGGGAGAGTTATCTCCCCATCTTTATGTAACAGCCTGTTTGACCCCTGCTGCTATGTAGATACTGTTTGTATTCTTCCCTTTGTGTCCGCAGTCTACCAGAGAAACTGGAAAGCCTTGAGGCAGTATTACTCTTTTCTTTCCGAATCTAATTCTAAATAACTTATTTTCCAAGGAAATGTTAGGTGCAAAGGGGTCACTAGGATACATAACTTATTTGCTGGGTGTCTTTTGCTTCTTTGCTACCAGAAACGTTGTTCCAATACGGTGAAGGGGATTGTAGTTATCTAGAGAAATGAAGGTATATCTAAATAAGGCATGGCAGTGTTGAGATAGACAGAATGACTTTTGATCTTATTGAAACTAGTACTGGTTTTAAAGAATTTTGAGCTATTTTGAAATCATTTCCTCCCCAGAATTAAGATCTGAGTGATTCACACAGAGCTTGGATCTTAGAGGTATCCTTATGTTGAGAACACATGGTTTTTGCACCTAATACAATTTAGGGGTCAGTGGACCTTGATTATATAGCTATTTTTTTCTCCTGTTCTATTCAGGTATTGCATAAAACTAGTTGTAAAGTTACAGTAATCTCGCTATTTAAATATCATAACTAGTTTTTGTATATAATAAGGTACTCTTTTACACATTAAAGAATGAAGGCATATTTTAATTTTTCCTCCAGCAAGTTGAAGTAGATGCACAACAGTGTATGCTTGAAATCTTGGATACTGCAGGAACGGTATGTAAAACAAGTATCAAAGTATGTGCACAACTTCTGTGGTATTGACCTTGTAAATGCTAATACTCTATAGACAAATGCTCGATAAACTTATTTAAAAGCCTACAACTTGCATTAAATCTTACAGCTATTTTTCTTATTCTCTTAAGTTCTGTGTGTGTGTGCTTTGTAATTGCAGTGGGTCATTTACTGAAGAAATAAATAGAAATTTGTTTGAATGAGAGGTGCTTGGGTGGCTCAGTTGATTAGGCAGCTGCCTTCAGCTCAGGTCATGGTCCCAGGGTCCTGGGATTGAGCCCCGTCTTCAGGCTTCCTGCTCAGTGGGGAGTCTGCTGCTGCTCCCTTTGCCTCTGCCTATTGTTCTCCCTACTTGTGCTCTCTCTCTCTGTCTCAAATAAAATCTTCAAAGAAAAGGGAGGTGAGGGGAGAAAGAAATTTGAATTAAAATTTTCAGTCTCGGGGCGCCTGGGTGGCTCAGTGGGTTGAGGCCTCTGCCTTTGGCTCAGGTCATGATCTCGGCGTTCTGGGATCGAGCCCCGCATCGGGCTCTCTGCTCAGCAGAGAGCCTGCTTCCCCCTCCCTCTCTCTCTCTCTGTCTGCCTCTCTGTCTACTTGTAATCTCTGTCTGTCAAATGAATAAATAAAATATTTAAAAAAAAATTTTTTTCAGTCTCATAGTACTTTAAAAACAAGTCAAAATATATTACGTATTTTAGTTAATGTGGAAAATACTTCAGTAAACATTTATTTCTCAGTGGCTTTGTGGAGTAACTTGAACAGTATCTTTTCTTCAGAGTATTTATAAACCAACTAGATTTGTTGGTATCTGAAGGTGAAGGGAAGATTTATTCTGGATATATGGTATTCATTCATGTTTGAGTACCTGATACGTGCCATGGACAATATTCTTACTTGTAAAGGTTCACAGTCTAGTGAAGGAGGAAAAGTGTGAGGAAATGGCAAGATATAGGTAAGCGTGCTGGTGAGCCCTGTAGAGCTAGAGTATTGTGAACTAGCTGTGAGTAACTTGGGAATTCAGTTTTGGTACCTTACATATTGTATATTAAAAAGCTGTCTTTTAAATAGCTTTTGAGGAAAGGATATTTCTTTCCCAGTTAAGTATATTTATTGCACATAAATCTGCTTTGGTTGTATTATTGTTAAATAAAAACTTATTTCATGAAATAGTTTTTCAAATCACATCTTGCCACAGACTATAATTTTAAGAAATGTTACATAACACTACTGTATTCTTCACTGAGCTCTAATTATAAACTTAAAAATTGTCAAATTATCTGTCAGAACTTTATTGTTTTTTAATGATGCTTTCTTTCTACTATAGGAACAATTTACTGCAATGAGAGATTTATACATGAAAAATGGCCAAGGCTTTGCATTAGTTTATTCCATCACAGCACAGTCCACATTTAATGATTTACAAGATCTGAGAGAGCAGATTCTTCGAGTTAAAGATACTGATGATGTAAGCTGAGTTGCTAATAAATATATTAAATTTCAGACTCTTAGTGTAGTGATATCCAATTTAAGAATTTCAGTTTAAATGGAATTTAAAGTTCATGTGTTTTGGGGAGGGGGATTTCAAACGATTTTTTCCTAGAAGGCAAAAATAAATCTTTACCATTTGTGCATATTTTCAAATATAATGTGGAAAGTGAGAAAAACTTTCCTCTCTCCTTAGCCTGTGTAAAATAAACATTATACCCTTCCTATTTTTAAATAATGTGTTTGGTGGGGCAGAAGGAAAGATGTGGGTGGCAGATGTTACTAATAGATGTCTGGGTATATTTCTGGTAGACCTAAGAGCCTTTCTAACAAGAATCAAAACTACATATGAACATATCTCAAGCAACTGACAGAAGATTAACATAATAATACTTTTAAAAGGAAGCCAACCAGTACATTAAATTCTAACATTAATTTGCATGTCCCTTACGTGTACCATAATGGAGTTTAATCCCTGTATCAAACTTCAGAAGGATTACTTTAATTCCTTATCATACTATAGATAGCAGTGGTTCTCAAAATTGATCCTGCATCAAAATCACTTGTAAATCTAGTTAAAACAGATAGCCAAGCCTCACTCCCAGAGTTTCTGATTGAGTAGGTCAAGAATACTGCTCAAGATTTTACATTTCTAACAGGTTTCCAGATGGTGTTGATGCTGCTGGGGTCCAGGAACCACACTTTTTAAAAATCACTGTATTACATATATAATTTAATTATAAGCAAATATTGTGAGGGTTCAGAGGCATCTGTGGGAAATGTTGCCATTTCTTAGACTTCTGAAACAGGAGAACTTTGGGGTATTCTCACATATTTGTAATAGCTCAGTGACCATTTCTCAATTAGTAAATATTTTCTACTGTCTCTGATACTAGTTTTCTTCTTCTATCAGTTACATTAAATAAGTATGAATATAAAATTCTGTGTCTATTCCTAAAAACCAAAATTCTTGATATTCCTAATTTGGATCTTTTTCCAAAAATTGTCTAGAAAGCCAGCCTCTAAATGATTAATGGGAATTTTCCAGAATAAGTATTATTTATCTCTATCGTGTCCTTGTAAAATAGACATCAAATGATTAAGGTGGTCTAAATATTTAATAATTTAGGATGATTTTACTTTCTGGCTTTTTAATATATATTATATGAGAAACTAAAAATTCTACTTCAGGGCTTTCCACATTTCTCCTTTTTGTGTCATGAAATGGAAAATGATTATTTGATAAATGCATGTCAGTAAACCAGAAAACTTGAAGTTGATTCACATCCCTTAGACTTTTAAAATTTTGAAATGTATTGGCTTTTCATAGTAATACCCTCTTGTAATTTATTTTTTAAAAGGTTTTGTGTTTTGCTAACTATATTTAGTTATAAATCCATTGGGATGTAATTTTAAGGGTTTTTTTTCCTTTCTTAAAAGTAGATCATAGCTAGTTTTCTAGAAATTTCACATGAAGGATTCTTAACAGGCTTTCATATTAAACTATAAATTTTATTACTTATTCAATATTTTTCTCTGGCATATAAAGTAATCCTTAGGGTTGACTCTTAGAATTCTTTGGTTTTGCCATAAGAGATTCTTAATCTCAGGAAACAAACTGAGGGTTGCTGGAGTGGAGGGGGGTGGGACAGATGGGGTGGCTGGGTGATGGATATTAGGGTATGTGTTGTGGATGGCACTATGTATTGTGTAAGACTGATGAATCACAGACCTGTACCCTAGAAACAAATAATCCATTATATGTTAATTTTTTTTTTAAAAAATTCTTCTGTTTTGAATTTATATAGCATACTTACTTTTTTTTTACCCTCACAATTTTTTTGTATTTTTAGGTTCCAATGATCCTGGTTGGTAATAAGTGTGACTTGGAAGATGAAAGAGTTGTAGGAAAGGAACAAGGTCAGAACCTAGCAAGACAGTGGAACAACTGTGCATTCTTAGAATCTTCTGCAAAATCAAAAATAAATGTTAATGAGGTATGGTGAAATACACTTTAAAAAACTCGATTTGGAATTCAGCATTTAAAATTAATGAAAAATAATGTGTGTGTATTAACACAACCTTAGGTTAATGTTTGCTCCGGGTGCTTTGTTGATCTTATAGACAAAAATCTTAATAAGCAACAGTGCTAGAATTTGCTCAGAGAAAAAAGAAGACTGGGGCACCTGGGTGGCTCAGTCAGTTAGGCATCTGTTCGGCTCAGGTCATTATCCCAGGGTGCTGGCGTCAAGTCCCGCATCAGGCTCCCTGCTCAACGGGAAGTCTGCTTTTCCCTGTACCCCTCTTACCCGCTCATGATCTGTCTCTCAAATAAGTAAATAAAGTCTTTAAAAAAAGAAAAAGGAAGACTGGACAGAAAAAGGTCAGGGGTGGGAAAGACAGGATTAAGTATTCAGGTGTATATATGTAGAGATGAAGGATGTTTTATAAAAGATGGAGACAAATTTAAGAAGGCTTGCATGGTTCTTGCCCTTGAAGGGGCTTAAGTCCTGTGGTAGGGTAAAGATAACATAGGGAAGATTTGAAGAGTAAAGGATTGTTTTCTTTGAATGATGTTAAATGTTCTAATGAATGACAGTAAGATCTCTGCTGCTCCTTAATTCAGTTCTTATTTTAAGGAGAGAAATTTTAGCCCTCCCAAAAAATAAAAGTATTTGGCAGTTATATGACTACCCGGTTTTACTTACTCCTTAGCTGAACAGAATATTTGTTGGAGTTCATATGTATACATGGCATTCAGGTTTTCATTTTATTTTTTCCATTTTTTTGTTTTTTGAGGGTTTTTTCCTAATTAAAAAAACAACCCAAAAAAAAAAAAAAAATCCCAACTCTGTTTGCAGATCTTTTATGACCTAGTGCGGCAAATTAACAGAAAAACTCCAGTGCCTGGGAAGGCCCGCAAAAAGTCAACATGTCAGCTGCTTTAATATATTAGATGCATTGTAGCTCTGAGCCAGGTATGTTAATTTATCTTTTCCTCTATTTTTATATTCTTTTCCTCTAACTTTTAACCTCAGCTTCATTAAGGACACTCTTTCAAGAAAACAAGTATAGAATGTTTTATTGTTCTTAAAAAAACAAACAAAAAACTGAGATTACTTCTCTTTAAGGTATCCATGAATTAGAATGATATCCTAGTAATTAAAGTAATTATTTCCTGTATATATCAGCATCAAAAGTAGGGTATTCCACATAAGTGAATATTCTAGGTAAGTTCATCCAATATATACTTATGCCCCATTGGGACACTGGTTTGTGTTGACAGTACAGTGATGAACAAAACCAACCTTCTTTCCTTGCCTTAAGCTATTCAGGTCTAGTGGAAGAGTTAGACAAACAATTGAAAAATACGATAAATGAGGGATAGACTAAGTCCAGCACAGTACTGGTAATAAGAACTCCTGACCCAGTTATCATATGCTAGCTAGCACTCTTAACTATTGTCCACATATTCATTGAATTCTTACAACAATCCTATGACACAAGAACTATTATTATTCCCATATTACATATGAGAGAACTAGAGCACAAAAAGATTATTACTTGTTCAAGCCCTGCAGTTAGTAAATATAGGAGCCAAAATTTGAATCCTATGATCTGACTGCATGGCTCAGAATTTGAGTGATGAACTGGTTCCCAAGCCCATGCTTAGTCATTATGCTCTTATGGGTACTACAGGAGCATGAATAACTGGAACCCCAAATTAGTCAGATGTAAACTGCGGATTCAGGGAAAATATGTCAAAGTGAAAGACATCTAAGCTGATATCCGAAGAGTTGTCAGGCCTAGAAAACCACAGAAACAACTCAGAGATGAGATAGCAAAGGAAAACTGAACATACAACATTTTTATATGGTTTTTGAAAACAGTCATATTAAATGATTAATACTTGTAAATCAGATCAGTGCCTGGTACTTGGTAAACCTTCAGCTGTTAGCTGCTGCTCTTTGCCAACAAGAATGGCTTATTGCTCCTTTAGCATTAAAACTATATTTTACTCTACCCTTATTCTGGGAGCTTGTAGTGTTTGTAGCTCTCCTGCTTCCTATGTTAAATGGCCCTCTACGGTAGCACACTTGAATCTTCAAGAGTTTGTCCCTACTCTCCATTTAAGGCTTTCTGTTTAGAGATACATGCTCTCATTCCTGATAATCCTCTCAATCCTCACCACATGCCCATTCCTAGCAGTACACATGTGTGTAAACTCATATACTCCAATCTGTCCTATCTAATTTGCCACAGTTGGTTTGCTAGGATTTAGAAAATTCACCAAGCTCATTCAGACTAAGGACTTGAAGCTCAAGGCATTTATGAAAATTGCCTCAGCAGCCATATCAATATTAACATTATTTCTGGAACTTGCAACAAGGCTAAATCCCAGAAAAACAGTAAAAAGAAAAACTTTCTTTAGCCCAGGAATGTATGCAGAAAATCATCCAAAGTAAATAAATACTTGGCAGACAATGAGTTCTAATTTTACCTTTTTTTATATTGCTCACAATTTTTTGAAGTTTAATTACATAGGATTTTCGTATAATACCAGCTTTTTCTGACATCCATCAAGTTGATAGAATTTGTTTAAATATGAAATTAGAACGTTTATAACTGTCAACTATAAAGAGCCATCATGAAATAAATTATTTTTTGTCTACTTCTCTGAACCAGCTTTTCACTCTTTCTGGAAGAGTAAGGAAGAAAGGTCTTGATTTTCAGATATTAGAAACCCTGATTAGATGTACATTCTATACTTACAATGTAATTCTAGGATTGGAAACACTCATTTTGTTAATATTGCTATCTTTTTTAATCCTAATTCTAATAAAGTTGATCTGACCTAAAATATTAATGTGTTTTTTTGGTTTTTGTCTTTCTGCTTTGAATCTTTGGAAGATAATATACAGAAATTTGCACTAAGGTGCCTTCCCTTTTTGGATCTAAAATTTAATTTGACTGACTTTCAAGAGGGCAGCAGAGTAGATGAAGTCTTTCTGAAAAAATGAAAATGTCTACCTATGCTTTACTTTGCTTTGAGTTGTGTGGTGCATTGTCATACATTGTCATGACTGTAATGACAAGAGCCTGTATTATATTCATTTCTAACACATAAAACACTGTTGCTTTAATGTGTACCTATGGATCTGTAGTGTGCTATTTTCAACCCATGTTTTCAATTTAATTTTCTCCTTTCAGCAGGTCTGAAGAACTGTTGCCCAATTCAACAGTGCCAGCATTCCAACTTTGTTAAACCTACCAACATCTTAAATGGACTTTCTGTGGTGGTACCCTTTAAGAGGCGGATGAAAGCTACTACATCAGTTTGCACATTCTGATCACTTTCCAGTATCACAAGAGAGATTTTTACTTATATAATAGTCCTAGAGTATGCAGCTGGTAAAACCAGAGGCTACAATCCAGTATTACTGCTAAGAGACATTTTTCATCCACCAATGTTGTACATGTATGAAAATGGTGTACTGTATACTTTAACATGCCCCATACTTTGTATTGGAGAGTACAATAATGTAAATCCTAAAAGCACCACTATTTTAGCATAATAAAAGAAAGTCCAAAGAGCTCCTATATAGACTACTCCAGATAACTTCGCTTCTTTGATACTTGTAGCTTATTGTAATTTTTTTTAAGAAATTCAAGGTCATTATCATTGTATTGTACAAATAAGCGCTTTGATTAACACAGCTATATAGTTTTTTTAATTTTTAAAAAAACCTGTGGAGACAGTGATCTTGTCTTTAAAATATGATAGTCCTTTCAGTATAATGTCTTAGATTAAAGACATTGCCTTTAATATCTGTTGGGAAGGAAATGTCCAGACTTTTCAAATCTTTTATTATATGTTTCCTTTTTTGTTTACATAGGGAACAATGTTTATAGTTGTGTGTACAGTGGGGGTCTACAACAAGAAGTGTATATTTTCAAACAATTTTTTAATGATTTAACAATTTTTGTAAATCATTTTCAGGCTTCTGCAGCTGTAGATTCTCACTGTGAATCCCTTGCTTGCTCATGCATAAGTGTATTTGCAATACCAAATATACAGGTTTAGTATTTTTGCCTGTTAGTGGTTGTTTCACATGTGTAACGTTTTGGTTGAGATGTTAAATGGTGGACGAGTACTGTGGATGTGAATGTGGGAAGTAATTTTAATCATGTGTAATTGGTCACAAGGCCTAAGTTGCAGTAACTATTGCTGTTTTATTTAACAATGCCTTGTTGCTTTGTATGCATTAACCGTTTGGGTGTAAAGATTGTGTGTCTATCCAACAGGGAGCCACAGTATTTAAATTGACCAACCTAATGTTACAACTACTTTGAGGTGGCCAAATGTAAACTAAAAGCCTTAATTAAAGTGGTGCAATTTTGTATAACTTAGCATCAGTAGTTCAATAAATTTGGATTGCCATGCAAGGGCTTGCATTATAATTACTTGCCACTTGAATGTTTTGTGTAATGTTTAACAGTGCTAGCAAATAAATTTGGGTTTAACTTCTTTTTAAATGTAATAGGTGCATTTTACATATTGTGGTTTCATAATTTAACATTTGGGCAAGCCAGGTTGATTCATTGATTACAGAAATAATGAAAGATACCAGATTTTTTCCCCCAGTATTATTTGAATATCCACCTACCCATCTTTTGAATTTTGGGGGGGGGGGAATTTTGTAAATCAAGCAGCATTACTGACGAATATATGCTTTTTGGGTAATGTTCAGTAGCTCTTTGAGGTGTAGGAGAAAGAATTGAAAATACTTTGATAGATGTTATGCTTATGGATTTTTAAAAATATATTAAGATGAAGTTATACTTAGAATGTTATGGTTATAAAGATCTTTGAAGTGGACTCAAGAACTAATTTCTTTATAGATGATCTGTCTTTTCCTTAGGTGTGCTATAATTCAATTCTTTTTGAAATTTTTAAACAAATCTTAATCTTTCTCAAAGTATTTGCCAGTCACTAAAGCATATCCACAATCAACTAGTGATATCATCTAATTTAGGGGTGTCTGTTAATCTCTTACAGATACATCCTATTTGAATGGAACATTTAAACGCTTTCATTTTAGGAAGAAAAAGGTATTATTCCTTACAAATTTAACTCAAGGAGTTCCATGTATTTAAATGTTTTATGTATCTAAAGAAAAGAAATATTCTCTCAGAAGGCCCACTTAATTAAGAGTCTTGTCTTGGCAGAACTGGTTTTATTTATAGCCATTAAGAGAAAAACCCCCCAAATGTGGCATTAAAGAGCACAAAATCGCTTCAGTTTACTATATCCGGTTACACCATTTGACCTTTGTAGGTACCACCATTAATTCAGTTATTTTTAATAAATGTTTGTTGCCTACCAGCTGTGCACCAGGCTAAAGTCTAGGCTCTTTTTTTTTTTTTTTTAAGATTTTTTTTTTATTTTAGGGTGAGGGAGAGGGAGAGAGAATCCTCAAGCAGACCCTGCTTTGAGCAGGGAGCCTGACACAAGGCTTGTTCCCACAACCCTGAGACCATGATCTCACCTGAAATCAAGAGTTGGACGCTTAACCAACTGAGCCACCCAGGCACCCCTGAGTTCTAGGTTCTCGAAAACAAATATTCAGATAAGTATAAGTGTTCTAGGTCTGAGTGTAGAGCAATAACTGAGATCAATTTAGGACCCCGCCCTAGAATTTATATTCTATTATAGGGTTTCTCAGCCTCAGCAGTATGGTGTTTTATGCTGGATAATGAGTTGTTGGGGAGTGGTCATGTGCATTATAGGATTTTTAGCAGCATATCTGGTATCTACCCTTTAGATGCCAGTAGTACCACCCCTGCCCCCAAGTTGCAACCACTGAAATTGTCTCCAGACATTGCCAAGTGTTCTCCAGTTAGATTCAGGGGTGGGGATGTTGAAGGGCAAAATCACCTGACTGAAAACCACTGACCTGGTGGTAAGCAACTCATTAGTTATAGATTAGTTTTAGTAGAACAAAATGGACTGTTTAGTGAATAAGACTGGGCTCCCCTGGAACCAGAATTCTTGGGTTTCTAATCTCAGCTCTGCTATTTCCTAGCATGTAACACTACTTAGGTGCCTCTGTTCCCTTATCTGTAAAATGGTAATGATAGTAATACCGACTTCATGAAGAGTTAGAGAGTGAAGTAAATGCAAGTGACACTCTCTTCGTCATTTTTTTAATTTTATATTTTGCTACTAGAAATAGGATTGTGGTTTGGCAAAAAGCATCATTGTCTCATACAAAATAGTAGCTACAGCTTAGGAATGCAGATCATGTAGATCAACTTTTCTGGTGCTTACATTGGAAAAATACTATAATTCAGTCAGAAAAGTCCTATGAGTTCTTTTTCATGTCCCCACAGATACTTGGAGAAACTTGAATTTTAGGAGGAAATTAGTGACATTTCACCTAATTTTTTCTTTAAAAAAAAAAAATGTAAAAACCCCTGCTTCGACTTTTATGTTAATGCAGCTGATAAACTTTATCACATGCAGATATTAGGATATAAAGGTTTTTTTAGAGTTAATTAGTATTTTTTTTTTTTTATTTGACAGAGCGAGATCACAAATCGGCAGAGAGGCAGGCAGAGAGAGAGGGAAGCAGGCTCACCGCTGAGCAGAGAGCCCGATGCGGGGCTCCATCCCAGGACCCTGAGATCATGACCTGAGCCAAAGGCAGAGGCTTAACCCACTGAGCCACCCAGGTGCCCCTAGGATATAAAGTTTTAAAACCTCCAATTATTGGAAGTAAATTTTGCTTTGCTTTTTTAATCATCTCCTCTTTAGATGTGGGGCAGCAAACTTAGAATCAAAACTTACCACCACAGTGTATTTTCTTTTGGTTTATTTCAGTCTGTGTCTTCTTTGAATTTAATCTCCATCTACTCTACCTCCTCCCCTTTAAATCTTGGAAATATAGAATGACTTTATTTTAAAAATCTGAGTGTTTTCAGGCTTCTTCTAAACTATTGGTGAATCTTAACAATTTGATTTTATAGGACTCAAAGATTTTTTTTTTTAAGATTTTACTTACTTACTTGAGAGAGAAAACACTAGTGGTTAGGTAAGAGGCAGAGGGAGAAGCAGACTCCCCACTGAACAGGGAACCCAAGGGCATGGGGCTTGATCGCAGGACTCCAGGATCATGACCTGAGCCAAAGGCAGAAGCTCAACTGACTAAGCCACCTGAATAAGACTCAAATTTTTTCTTTTTTAAGATTTTAAGATCGAAGGTTTTAAGATTTTTAAGATTTTAAGATTTAATTTTTTATTTTTATTTATTTTTTTTTAAAGATTTTATTTATTTATTTGACAGAGAGAAATCACAAGTAGGCAGAGAGGCAGGCAGAGAGAGAGGAGGAAGCAGGCTCCCTGCTGAGCAGAAAGCCCGATGTGGGGCTTGAACCCAGGACCTGGGATCATGACCCGAGCCGAAGGCAGCGGCTTAACCCACTGAGCCACCCAGGCACCCCAAGATTTAATTTTTTAAATTTAAAAATTAAGATTTAAGATTTTTTTTATTAATTGAGAAGGAGAGAGAAGCAGACTCCCTGCTGAACAGAGAGCCCCGTGCAGAACTTGATCCAGGGACTCTGGGATCATGATCTGAGCCAAACAAAGGTAGACACTTAACTGACTGAGCCACCCAGGCACCCTCAAATTTTTGTTTTAATCTGTTCTATAATTGTTAACATTGCACAGTTTATCTGGTGTTTTATGGGGGCGCCTGGGTGGCTCAGTGGGTTAAGCCACTGCCTTCGGCTCAGGTCGTGATCTCAGAGTCCTGGGATCGAGCCCCGCATCGGGCTCTCTGCTCTCTAGGGGAGCCTGCTTCCTCCTCTCTCTCTGCCTGCTTCCTCCTCTCTCTCTGCCTGCTTGTGATCTCTCTGTCAAATAAATAAATAAAATCTTTATCTGGTGTTTTATGAATACATGAGAGAAGTGTAATGATTCTGAGTAGAACGAAACCTGGTTTCCCATAACTTGATAGAAAAATGCATAAGTCTTTGTTGGGGTATTGATAATACTTGTCAAAATTGGCTAATAAGCCTATTAGTGGAGCAGCTAAGTTTGTAGGCTTGACAGTTTACCTTTGAAAGTTAGAGTAAAATACTGCTTAAAAGTTCTGTTTTCTAAATGCAGATGAAAAGTAATCCACAATGTCACACATACTTTGAACTTGCTTCCTTAAAACATCCTTGTTTGTAGCCTATAGATTACTGAGCTTAAGAATTAAAGATTTTGGGGCGCCTGGGTGGCTCAGTGGGTTAAAGCCTCTGCCTTCGGCTCAGGTCATGATCCCAGGGTCCTGCGATCGAGCCCTGCATCGGGCTCTCTGCTCCGCAGGGAGCCTGCTTCCTCCTCTCTCTCTCTCTCTGCCTGCCTCTCTGCCTACTTGTGATCTCTGTCTGTCAAATAAATAAATAAAATCTTTAAAAAAAAAAAAAGAATTAAAGATTTTATCCCAACTTAGAGACACCTGCCTGACTTTTGTATCCAAGAATCAAAAAATGTATTCAGTACTGCACATCTCCCATGTTCCTGGCATTGTTCCTGTGCTAGGGATCTAGCAGGGATGTTCTGCCTGCATGGAACACACATTCTATCGGGGGAATAAAAGACTCAGCAAACGAGAAAAGCTCAATTGGTAATAGTCTATTAAACTGTCTCACAGCTTTCCATTTGGGACAATTTAATGATTTTAGGAAAACATTTTTAACCTGTTTAAAGATTATCTATAGGAGGCCAGTAATTTCTGATTTGTCTGAAAGTTTCTCTCTTACTATGAACCTAGTTTAATCTGATTTTCTTTATACAATGACATAAATAATTACCCAGATTCAGCATTTGGGCCAAAGTCCAGGGTTTTTTGTTTTTCTGAAAACTAAACACATACCTTACAGAATTTTTATGTGAATAACATTTTCACTTTAGTCAAAAGCTTATGACAGTTTTAAAATAGGCAGAGATCAAAGTCTTTAATTTTTGACATCTGCCATTGTTACCCATTCAAATTTCTGCTTATACTATGATAGTCTGTATCCCCTGTGAACACGAAGTTCAGAACAGGAAACTCTGCTACTGTCAGATACTATGCTACTGAGGGCATAGAGGAGTAGCAAAGAGTAAGTGATAGAAAAAGCCCAGACCCTGCCGACAAGGTATTTAATGAATCTGTGATGGGGAAGACCAGTCAAAAAGTATCCAAAAAGTAAAAATCTAGTAATTCATGTCTAACAACAGATAGTTTATACTTACTATCTGTTCTAATAATAATGACTAACAGTACAAATTGTACTTTGTTTTTAAATGTATGGACTATTTGATTTATATTTGTTTTGCTCAGGTCAGTTTTAGTTAGATTCTCTGAGCAAATTAACCAGTGATGGAGAACTATATGGCTGGCAGGAAAAAATTAGTATCTTTCCATACTGGAAATGGAGTACAATCAATGGGGTAAAGAATACAGTGGGTAATTATCAGGGAGCTACTCTGCTGTTGTAAATGGGAGTTGTATGACTGAAGCAACAACGGATTTAATAATTGTGTGAAAGATAGCCCTGGGAGGAGTAATGGTAGAACCAGAGTTAACCCAGCCATTTTGTGGGCTGCTTGGGTCTGTAAGCATGAAATGACTAGGGTTGGAGCCATGGTGTGAAGGGAAACCCAAGAAATTTCATTTTTATGGAAAAAAAAGATTTTCTTTATTAGGGAGAGAGAGCGAGAGGGACAGGCAGAGGGAGAAGCAGGCTCCCCAACAGAGCAGGGAGCCTGAGGCAGGACTCTATCCCAGGACCCTGGGATCATGACCTGCGCTGAAGGCAGATGCTTAACCTATGGAGCCATCCAGGCGCCCCGCTGGAGAAATTTCTTAAAGGTATAACTGGAGAATTGGTCAAGACTTAGATGTGAGGACTGAAGGAAAGAGTGAATATTTGATTATATTAACAGGACCAAAGGGATTGAGCCCCAGTAACAGTAAAATGGAGACGCCTGCGAGGAATTGTTTTTAGTGCATGAGCAAAAGTACTTTTTTGGTGAGATAAACTTCATGTGAAGTGAATAATTTTACTGAGTATATTCTGAGAAGAGGCAGATTTTAACAGTTGAGTCTTGGAGTCATTGACATACAGGAGCCAAATGAAACCATGAAAATCCTTATTTTCATAAGGATTAAGCATGGAGAAAGTAAAATAGGAAAGCCTGGCCTACGTGGGCTGGGATTGAGAAGGGTTGGAGTGCAAAAGATTGGTATTACAAAGGGAAGGCAGCAAATAGCCTTCCATAGCCTGAGAATACAGCATCTTTGATCACAAGGAGCAAGATAATGTTCTCTACTTCTTCGTGGGGAATTGACTACTAATAGGAGAGAGTAGGATGGTTTTGGAAATACCATCCTCTAATTAGTACCAGGTCTATGGATGTCAGTGTAGTGACTAAAATGTTTCAGAGCCAATGTTGACATGCTTTTTTTCAAATTCAAACCAAAAGCAAGAGGCGTCTTTCATATACATCCCATTTAAGTATTTCTCCCCATACCTTTCAATAATATAAACATTTTTGTTCCTTTCAATGTTCTTACAAGGCACTTTGGTGTTTTAGCCACCGAAATGTGTTAGGGAGATAAACTCTTACTAACTGGGCTCTTACCTGTTGTTGATCTATTGCTATGGCTCTCTAGAAAGATATTCATATTCTAGTTGAACAGTATATATTAGTTTGTAGGGTTACTGTAACAAATTACCTCAAGTTTGGTGGCTTAAATGAACAAACTTTTTCTCACACTTCTGGAGGCCAAAAGGCCAAAATCAAAGTGTCAGCAAGGCCTTGCTCCCTAGCAGCTCTAGAAGAGAATCCGTTCCTTGCCACTGGCATTCCTTGGTGCTGGGCTACAACCATTCCAAACTCTGCTTCCATCTTCATATCTTCTCTGTGTGTATCTCCTCTCTTTGGAGGACGTTTGTGATGGCATTTAGGGCCCCCCTGGGTAATCCAGGAAAATGTTATCTCTAAGTGCTTAATTACATCCACAAAGACCCTTTTTCAAATAAAGATAACATCCCAGGTTAGGGCTTAGGACTTGGACATTATCCGGGAGCCATTATCAGCCTACTGCATGTTTTGCTAATTTTACAGTAACAAAGACCAGCATGGGTCTACTCTAGGATCACCCCCAAACATGCTGAATTGAATCAGCAAGCCTAGGGATCTCCCTTGAGAGAGCCCACCTAGGAAAAGCCCCAGGTTTGAGCTACTCTGTAGAGATTCTTTGGAGGGAAACCTAGAATCAGATGAGACTTACAGAAGTCCATAATAGGTCTATTCTGGGCTAGTTCCACAATTTCAAAACCAACATAGTACCCATGGATTACTGTTATTATCCCACTGAATTATCATCCACTTATGTGTTAGCATACATCTTGTCTACATATTTTATATTTTTCAGTGGTGACAAATTTCCCCCTTCTACTGACTTAGATTTAGAAGTGATATAAATAACGAACTTCATTTCCTTACTTTCATTTTCAGTCTTGAGGATGTTCCCTCCACCTCACCCCACCTTTAATCAGACATACATGATATGTATTAGAAGAAAAGGAGCACTTCCAAAAGCAAACAGTGTCATGATTTAGATTTTACTCAACTTCTGCACTGAATTTAACATTTACTACTTTTGGGGTTGTTTCTTGTTTTAGAAATGGGAGTGATGGACAGGCATGAATTAAATAACAAAAATTTATTTGGTTGAACAGAAGGAAGTACATTGAACATTAAAGCAAATTAGGGATTTAGTCCAATAGGTTTTTTTTTTTAATTTGTTAGCACATCTTACATTAGGGGTGAGGTTTCTGTCTGTGTAATCACTTATCGAAACTGAATTTGGACCGTCTCCAGATAAGTTTTATGCATTAATTACTTGAAGTAATGGTAGAAGGAGACAGTGACCATCTGTATGGTTTACATGTTTAAGATATAAACCTAAGGTTCCCAGAAGTTGATTTAGTCATTCTCTACTGGAACTATTTTGGAAAAAGTTGTCATTTCACTCATTCATTCCTTTGAATTTTCTGACTTCAGTAAAGCAAAGATTTTAACTGGCAGGCTTAATAGAGTCTATATGGTTAGACTAAAACACAGTATCAATTCCTGAAATACGTTTTGAGCACCTTGCAGAAGCTGGACCAGCTGGTAATTAACTATTTAGCAAACACCTAACAGCTAGCTCTTTCTTTTTCAGGAACAAAGAGAACGTTGTTAGCCATTGCCATAACACCAATTTCATTCCACCAGTGCTGTCATAGAGGATGACACCAGCGAAGGAAGTGACACCCACTACCCCCTCTTTCCACTCTGAACTAGTATAGGATATTCCTACTGCCAAGGCATTCTCACCTTCTCAGAGTGTGGCTAATGTCAGATGTAGCATTAATGATTTTGTTGTCCAAGGCCCTCTGCCAAGGCTTGTTCAAGGAGGATAAAGAGGACAAGTCTCAGGAAGTCATCCAAACAGGGTGGATGTAAAATGCCAAACTATGTCAGCCCTGGAAAGTGAAGGAAATCTGCAATGCCACCTCTTCCACCACTGGCAGAAGAGCTGCATCTCCCCAAGAGTTCCTCCCCCATAGGCTATTACATCGTAAGGAAGAGCCTTTTTTTTTTTTTGAGCTCAGTTCCTCATAAAACGCACTGAGAGAAGCAGTAAAATTGGTCACAATTGGCTCAACTGCTTTATCTCACTTTGAAAAAGAAAGATGAATGCTAGGTAGCAAAAGATTGGCAGGTCTCCTTGACCTGCACAAAATAAACTCTGAAACACCACTCTCTCTATATATATATTTTTTCAACATCTAGCCTTAAACCTAGTTTGACTATAACTCCTCTTTTCCTAAGGAAAATAATCTGTAAAACTGTAATAATTATATTTTAATTATTAACCTGTTATTACATAATAATCTATGGAACCATTCCATACATAGGCTATTTCTCTGCTTTCCTTTCCTGCTATTCTGTCAAGGTGAGAGAAGCACAAATAAAAGTTTAAGAAAGCTGTCACCCAGGTTCCCTAAAACCAATTAAAATGGGGAATGATGGAAGAACAAGAAAAACTAGCAAATGATTCTTTAATTCTTGTTTTTTGGCATAATGTTTCATGAAAGAGACCTTTTTAGATTGAAGAAGAACTCAAGAAAAGAACTCAAACTCTAATGTTGGAAGTAATAATCATTCCTTGGGTCCCCTATTATATGCCAGTCACTGCTCTAAGCACTTTACATGTTTTTATTTAGTCCTCAAAACAATGCTATACAATAGGGGTTATTAGTGTCCCCTAATACTGCTAACAGAAACATTAAATCGGTGGAATTAAATGTTCATTTTGTACACTGGAAGATGAACTTATTTTTGCTATTATTATAAGTGAGTATCTCAAGGGGCCTGGCTTGCTGAGTTGGTGGAGCCTGTGACTCTTGGATCTCAGGGTTGTAAGTTTGAGCCCCAGTTGGGTGTAGAGATTACTTAAAGTCTTAAAAAAAAAAAAGTGAATACCTCAAAAGCTCAAAAAAAGTCTGTTGGAATTATTCAGGAACTTGAGAAAGTGGCTAGATACAAGATAAGTATGCCAAAAATTAATAGCTTTAGTCTATATTCACAGTAACCACCTGGAAGTTGATATGAGGGTAAACATTTATGACAAAAACTATAAATCCCTCAAGGAATAAAGCTAATAAGGAAGAGCTATTATAAAGTCCTAATAAAGGACATAAATCAAGTTCTGAACAAATACTATATTCTTGAACGGGAAGACAATATCATAAAATAATCAATTCCCCCAAATTAATATTTTAATGTCAATAAATGATGCTGTCACAACTAGCTATCCATCTGAAGAAAATAAAAGTTCAACCCCTATATAAAACAAACTTCAGATGTTTTAAAATTTTTCAAGCTGTAGAGTAAAACAAAAATCTTAGAAGAAAATCTAAGAGACTAGACGTGTAGTCTAGAGATAAAGAAGACCTTTTAGTCAATTCAAGAAAACTATTTTAAAATTAAAATATTTTATATATTTAGGGGCGCCTGGGTGGCTCAGTGGGTTGGGCCGCTGCCTTCGGCTCAGGTCATGATCTCAGGGTCCTGGGATCGAGTCCCGCGTCGGGCTCTCTGCTCAGCAGGGAGCTTGCTTCCCTCTCTCTCTCTCTCTCTCTCTGCCTGCCTCTCCATCTACTTGTGATCTCTCTCTGTCAAATAAATAAATAAAATCTTTAAAAAAAATATTTTATATATTTAAATTATTATAAAATTAAAAATATCTATTTCTATATACCTAAAGAATATATGTACATATATACAATTTGCTTGGCAAAATATACAAAGCAGATTTGGGAAAATATAGAATATGAAGTTCTTAGAAATTGTGAAGAAACAATCCAAAGGAAAACTGGATGAAATATTATCAGGCAATTCAGAGAAGAGCAAATAAATCCAAATAGCGCATAAACATAAAAATACAAATGCTTCAACTAGAGCAGAGAAGTGCAAAGGAAAGTACCAAAGAACCCAACATATGGGCCAAATTCACTAGAGCTCACTAGAGCTAACACTCTAGTTTCAGAAAGGAGTTGAGAGAACAAGAGAGGAATCCTATATTGCTGATGGCAATGTGCATTGTAGAGCCCTTGGGTAAACCAAAATTTTAATTTGCTATCTGCTAATATCTGTTAAAATTGGAAGCAGGTATATTTGACCCAGCTATCCTGTTCCTGATAGCTACAACAAAAATGTGAAAGGGTATATACACAAGACTACTACCACACACTGCTGAAGAAAAAAGAGAGACAGGGTGAATGACATCATCAGCGAAGAATAATCAAATAGTTTATGTTTCAGGCATAACATAGAACATTATGCAGTATTTCACACAACAAAATGAGTGTGATGTTTAATGGTTGTCTTAGAGGGATTTCTATGAGGTATCGAAAGTGGACAAAGCAAGGTACTGAAAGATACATACCCGGTTGTTAACACAGTTACCTAGGAGGAAGAGGTGAGGAAGTTAGGGGGGTCTCAGTAGGTGGGAGAAAAAAAGCAAAAATACATGAGTAAGGAAAAGAAAAAACAGGAACACAAAGATATAGGGCATCCTCACTGTCAGTAGCAGGTAAATAACAGTTTCTGGAATATAAATTTTAAAAGCTATATGAATGTCATTATTAGGTATAAAATATGAATGTAAACATGTAGGGATTATGTGCAATAATAAAAATCACTGTGCAGAGCAGTAGTAATATGAGTGACTTTTGAATGGTATTATGCTATCATTAAGTAAAAATAAGTTTAAAAAAAACATTTTTTAAAGTTTTTTGTTGTTTTTGGTTTTTGGTTTTTGGTTTTTTTTTTTGTTGTTTTTTTTTTGTTTGTTTTTTTGGTCAGAGAGAGAGCGAGTACAAGTGCTCAAGCAGGCAGAGGCAGAGAAAGAAGCAGGCTCCCTGCCAAGCAAGGAGCCCGATGCGGGACTCGATCCCAGGACTCCGGGATCATGACCCGAGCCGAAGGCAGTGGCTCAACCGACTGAGCCACCCAAGCGTCCCAAGTTTTAAAAAATTTTAAGTCATCATAACTTCATACTTAAATCAGGGGGAAAAAAATCATCATTCAAAAAGTCAAAGGAGTTTAGGGGTGCCTGGGTGACTCAGTGGGTTAAACCTCTGCCTTCGGCTCAAGTCATGATCCCAGGGTCCTGGGATGGAGCCCCCGCATTGGACTCTCTGCTTAGCGGGGAGCCTGCTTCCCTTCCTATCTCTCTGCCTGCCTCTCTGCCTACTTGTGATCTCTGTCTGTCAAATAAATAAATAAAATCTTAAAAAAAAAAAAGTCAAAGGAGTTCAGCTTTCTTTTATTACCAAAAATTCAACCTTTTTACATGGCTTACTTCAAATTAAAAAAAAAAAAAATTCAAAAATCAAACTTCAGTTGATTTTGTGAAGGACAAGGAAGCTGTACACCCCCAGACTGGCAAGCAGTGTCCTAAAGATTAAACTCACTCATTTAAAATTGCTAATAGGAAGCCAAGATGGATTTTGAAGTACAGATTTACCTAATGCCCTTTTGCAGCGCAGACTAAAACTTCCAAACAAGTTTCAAGGTCAATGTTCAAGACCAACACAGCTTTTTCTTGCATTATAGTGCACTGCTAATACTTACAGTCTATCATTTTATGCTTTTAAATGCACTTCTATTCATAGAACCTGCGTAGTTTGTTCTTATATGTCAATATATTTGTAGCTCAAAATACATTCGGAGTATTTTTAAAGTCAACTCCTGCTCTTGATTTACAAACCAGATACACTATGTTTTTGATCATTAAAATAGCACCTTGAAAACCTTGTTGCTGAAGAATGACTCATAGCAGGGCACCTGGGTGGCTCAGTTAACCGGCTGACTCTTGATTTTGCCCCAAGTCAGGATCTCAGGGTCCTGAGACTGAGCTCCAGATTCTGGGTGTGGACCCTGCTTGGGATTCTCTCTCATCCTTTCCCTCTGCTCTCCCCGCTCTAGGAAAAAAAAAAAAAAGAATAAATTCATAATGTTATGGATGCATAATGCATCCTCTGAATGATATATTTTGATAGATTCTCTAAATTAGAAAAATGTTTCTTTATAAAGAAAGATAATGGTACATATTTGGTAAACTGCCTATTCAAATTTTTAACTATTTGTTACAGTGTTTCTTAAAGTCTATCATTTAGTCAGATCATAATGTGTGTTCGTTCCCTCTGTATTCCTTCCCCCACCCTGCCCTCTTCCGTCTCACTCTGTATCTCCATCTCACTCAGCACATGCCTCCCATATTCAGCCAACACACTGAGGTCTGGACAATGACCTGCACTAGGGAAACTGGACGGAAGGCTAAATGCCCTTATCCGTGTTCTCAGCTTTATAGAAGCCGCTCCCTGGACTCTTGTGCAAACCCCAGAAAAGAGGAGAGAACACCCGTGATGTGTGAGATTGAATTTCCTGCCTTCAACCCACTAAGCCAGGCAGGATGAGGGCTCAGTCAGAACTAATACCATATAAGAAAAACAATTTAATGTGACTTTTCTTACCCAGTTGAATTTATGGGTAAGGTTCATGCTAGCTACCTTCTTTTCATAATAAAACTAAACAGAGTGTAAATCGTGCTATTTAGAGAAAACAGAACAAAGCAATGCTCTCTCCAGGGCCCTAATAAATCATTCTTCAGAAACACAAATGTGTTTGATTTACAGGATTTCTATGCCAAGCAGAGAAGTATGAGAAAACAGCAAAGTAAAATGCATAAACTGCATTGTGGTTTAGTCGGAGAATGTCCTATATCAACAGGGAATAACGATTTTAGTTTTTCAATTGCTCCCAAGATCATTTCCACTATTGATGAAGCCTGAGATGTCTGTAAGGAGGAGTCATTGCAATTGATTTATTTGTCTGGCAAACTTTTTGTCAGCAAATTCACCACTACCTTGAAAATGTCACTGACTATGCTTAAGATCCTAGAAGCCCAAACCACAATGAAACCTATATTGAGCTAACCCTTACTGTTAGAATTCTAAGAAGCAATAATATATTTATGATTTTATGTTAAAAATCTCCAGACATCGATGTTTAAATCACAATTCAGCAATAAAAGAGTAACTCAAAGCTACAAAGTTTCACATTTCATCATTCTACTTGCTCCTCAGATTGAACACAATTTAAAAGAGTAAGAGAAGCTGTAACACATAAATTATTCAAGGGTTCTTCCTGTTTTTAAGCTTCACAAGATTTAGATGATAAAGAAATCTTTTGAAGTGGTAGACAGTACCGTGAAGTATCTATCTATGATAGACTATAATATAATGAAAATAAATTTAATCGGGTTATACAAGTAAAGTTACTCTTACTTGAATATTTTTTGAGGAATTGAATCAATTGTATTGATTGGAAATGACCCACTCATTCAAGAAAAATTTGAGCACGTACTAAATGACAAAAGGTAGAGGTGAAAAAAGCAGATGTGCTCCCTACCTTCTCGGTGCTGAACAAAAGAGCCAGCATTTCTATTGAATGCTTGCTGTATGTGCTGCGTGATAATATTAGCCAATGTTTATTGACTGGATATTATATACCAGGACTGTTCTAAGCAATTTATATATGTAAACTGATTTAATCCACACAATAAATCTGTCCAATCTGTTATACAGAAGCATAGACATAATTTATCCAAGGCTCCACCAAGTTGACAGGGGAGCCAGGATTCAACCCAAGGAGTTTTTGTGTCCTGTACCACCTCTCAAATTGCAATGTGAATATCATCTAATTACCAATACAAACTGTTAAGGATAATACTCATTTTCTCAATTTTACGGAAGAGGAAACTGACTCATAGAGAGGTGAAATAACTCATTGAATGTGTACTGACCAAGATCCTACCCGCTACACTGCTCTGTTGGGAAGAAAGATCAATGTCAAGCAGGCTCAACATTTAAACTTTGACCCTGCTTGATCTTGGAGTAAAGCATTTTTCTTCAAACCAGACAGCATCACCCTTCCCCCTGCAAAAAAAAGAAAAAGAAAAAAGAAAAAGAGAAAAAAAATCATATCTGAAAAGACATAATGTACTCAGTCAATAGCTTCCCGTTATTATTACCACAACCACATCCTTGTCTAGAATCCTATCAGTGTCTCATTGTTTTTCTATTAGTTTTTCTCCTATACATGAAGTTCAAAGAACACATCTGAATCTTCGAGCGCACACAGTTTATACCTCACACTTATTTTTTTCTCCCTGACTTATGAACTTCTTTTTTATAATTTAACATTTTTTAAGATTTTATTTATTTATTTGACAGAGATCACAAGTAGGCAGAGAGAGAGAGGAAGCAGGCTCCCTGCCGAGCAGAGAGCCCGATGCGGGGCTCGATCCCAGGACCCTGGGATCATGACCTGAGCCGAAGGCAGAGGCTTTAACCCACTGAGCCACCCAGGCGCCCCTTAATTTAACATTTTATTCCATCTTTTTTTGCTTCCTGATCTGAACCAACTTTGTATCTTGCAGCAAAGCTCTGTTCTGCTTCACAACATTGATGTTTTAACTACTTTGTAATATCTCTACTGCTTATGCATAAAATGTTGGTCAGAATTTCATTCTACTTACTGAGATCTGATACATTTTGAGCAGAGAGACTAATTAAATAAAACATTATTTAGAGCTTATTTTGGTATATATATACTAAACATTGCCTTGCGCAACAATGAATATACTTAATGCCACTGAATAGCACACTTAAAAATGGCTAAAATATTATATATTATATATATGTTACCATAATTTTTTAAAAGATTCTATTTATTTGAGAAAGAGAGAGAGCATGAGCAAGGGGAGAGGGAGAAGCAGACTCCCTACAGAGCAGGGTGTGGGGCTCAATTCTAGGACCCCGGGATCATGACCTGAGCCAAAGGCAGACGCTTAACTAACTGAGCCACCCAGATGCCCCTATGTTACAAGAATTTTTAATAAATAAAGAGCTGGTTGATGTGAAGGGGGAAAAAAGAATAAAATATTGACAACCAAGCACCAATATCAATTTGTAATATGGAATAGTTTAACTTCATAATAGGTTTTAAGTAAGAGTATTTTATTTTATTTTTTAAAGATTTTATTTATTTGAGAGAGAAAGAAAGAGAACAGGAAAGGGGGAGGGAGAAGCAGAGGGAGAAGCAGACTCCCCGTTGAGCAGGGAGCCCGCCACACCACAAGACTTGATCCTGGAACTCCAGGATCGTGATCTGAGCTGAAGGCCATCGCTTAACCAACTGAGCCACCCAGACACCCCAGTAAGAGTATTTTAAGAAAATAATAACCAGATTTTATTTGGTAACTACAATAGTAATTTAGAATATTTATGTTGTCCATGTTATGACCAAATAACTACGTTTGAGTAGGTAACCTTACATGATTTTTTTTTAAATGAGTGAATGTTCCTTTTCCCCCCAATGTATATCTTCCAGGTGCAAGCACAGTGCCCAGTACATAGTAGACATTTAATAAAAAATTGTGAATGGATGAGTAAAGGCTTCTTCAGGATTAGATCCCCTGAACTGCTTTCTGTGGAGAACAAAAGGAGACTTAACAGTCAAATTTATATTATTCAGTATGAAGTTAATTATTTTGAGCTCTTGATCTAGACAGGGAAAAACGCTTCTGCTGTTACTACAACATCACAGAAGAAACAGGATCAGGACTGGTCCAATTCAATCCATGTTGCTAATGCCTCTATCACTATGTCTTGAGTTTGATGTTGCCAAATGAACTGGTAATTATTATTAGAGCAAGAATAAGATCATTTTTGGACATATATAATATGCCATACATATTATAATGCCTAGTGCTGTTCTAAGGCTTTACACATATTAACTCATTACATTTTTATAACAACCTTATGATCTAGCGCTATTATTACACCCAAAAGGAAAAACTGAGGCATGTGCTTGCACTCAACATGACATCGCTAGGAAGTGGTGGAGCTGGGATGTGACACTCAGGTAGAAGTCACATGGATTCAGAGTAAGAAAACCACTAACCAGCTGCTTACAATTTACCAAAAGAGAAATTGAGCTGAGAAGGGAAAGACTGAAAAGACGACAGCCAGAAAGAAGAACCAGGTGTAAGAATGCTTTCTTCTGAGGAAGGAAAGAAGTCAGGCAGATTATGCAACAGAGGCAAACTGACCTCACGTGCCATCTGATGCGATCGTAAGAAACACTCAACAATACCAATGTAGTATTCCTGCACCTTGTCCTTCCAAAAAAATTTTTCTTTTAAATGCTTATCATGAGAAAATAATGGGGCAAATCCAAATGGAGGAATATCCTGCAAACTTGGTCTGAGATTCTGGAAGACTATTCTAAATGAAAGTAGAACAAAGTGGACAACTATGCCTAATCCTCCATTTGATCCTGTTTGGGAGGAGGGCTGTTCTTAATAGCATTATTGAGACAATGGAGGAAACTGAATATGTTAATTATAGTTTTCTGTCAATGTTAGATGTTCTGAGTGTTTACTGTATTAGGTAGAAGAATGTCTTGTTCTTGATTCAGGAGATGCCTTCTGAAGCACTTAGGGGTGAAGTGTCAAGATGTCTACAACTAACGTTCAAATGGTTCAGGCAAAAAATAAAAAGAGCAAGCAATTGTGAGGAAATGTTAGTAATTTAGTAAACCTAAATGATTATAGGTACAGAATATATTAACCCCCGGGGTCGCCTAGGTGGCTCAGTCAGTTAAGCATCAGACAAGTCCTTGAAACAGGCAGAGTGACATTCCCCTAGGGACTCAGCTGCTTCAATGTTAATATTTTGCTAAGGGCAAAAGGCAATCTTAGCTTGACCTCCCCTCCCCCCAGGATCCTGTAAGTCTACTTTATAAAAATTCCTTTGGAACATTCCTTTATCTTTACACTGCACCCCCCCCTAACAAGATACATCTTAGGAATCATTCTCCAAGCACTTGGTCCACTAGAGAATGATTAAGTGACCTTTCCTAACATAGCTAGCCCCCTCAGGGTGCTAGAAACCTTGTTTCCAAAATACGTTGGAGGCTTGTGCTATCCCTAACCCCTTCCCAACTTGAAACTATCTAATCATTCCCTCCTCACAACCCCAGTGCAGCTTTTTCTGCCTGTGGGTTCTGTCCCTGTGCTTTAATAAAACCACCTTTTTGCACCAGAGATGTCTCAAGAATTCTTTCTTGGACGTCGGCTTTGAACCCTAACATCTTTCCAAATTGTATTGACACCTATTGTGCTGTTTTTCAGCTTTAACGTTGGTTTGAAAGTTTTCAAAATTAAAAGTTGGGGAGGGGATAAACAAGTCATGTTTTTCTTCCTCAACTGTTGGGGGTAAGGGAGAGGAAAGAGTGCTCCAGATCAGACAGTTTGGGTCTGAGTGCTCTTGGGATTGCTGTTTCTTGGTCTTTAGCTCCTGTGCAGCTGTTCCCAAGCCTTTTCTCCAGCTTCTTAACAATTCTGTGAGTTTCTGATAGGCTTCTAGTAAATTCCCTTTTGCTTAAGTTAACAATAGTGAATTTCTATCATTGAAATCAGGATCTCTAAAAGTAAAGCTAGAATATATACAATATGCACCACACAGGGAGCTTATTCCAAATAGTTTTAAAGTACTTTTTTAAAAGATTTTATTTATTGATTTGACAGAGATCACAAGTAGGTAGAGAAGCAGGCAGAGCAAGAGAGGGGAAAGCTCCCTGCCCAACGAGGAGCTCGATCCCAGGATCCTGAGATCATGACCTGAGCCGAAGGCAGAGGCTTAACCCACTGGGCCACCCAGGCACCCCTATTCCCAATAGTTTTAAAGCAGGTAATCAAGTGAATATATTTTCAAATATTTTGGGGGTAGTATGATGTTCATGCCTACTAATTAAGTGTGTCCAAAACCCTCCCTGCACTCTTCAACAAGCATTTTCTCTTTGCCTATGAACTGAACATTGGGCTAATCCTTTGCCCAAACTGCTTTTCCTTCTTATTGTATGTCTTATGGTCAGTCACTTCAAATACATTATATGAATAGAACACATTGGAATTCAATTTCCAGGGGACACATGGCAAGAATCTGAACCACTGGCTCACACTGTGAATAAATTTGCTCTAGCACTACAAAATCATTAGGACCAGATTTCACTTTCTATAAAAGAACAGGTGCACTTTTGTACAGGAATATTAGGAGACAAGAAGAGTGAGAGGGCACAAGAGCTGGACTCATCAAATAGGTTATTAAAAGAGGAGACTTTTTTAAATTTAAATTTTAGTTAGTGAACATAGTGCAAGATCGGTTTCTGGAGTAGAGTTAGGTGATTCACCACTTACATACAATACCCAGTGCTCATCACAACAAGTGCTCTCTTTAATACTCATCAACCATCTGGCCCATCCCCCACTCACCTCCCTCCAGCAACCCTCAGTTTGTTCTCTATTGTTAAGAGTCTCTTATGGTTTGTTTCTGAAAGAGGAGAATTTGAGGACTACTATGTGAAGCATACATTTGGCATCTCGTTTATCTTTGCGATAACTCTGATGGTGTTACCTCTATTCTACCTCTATGAGGGGGTAATGGTGCAAGCCTAGAGCCCAAATTCACTTTTTTCCCCAAAAATGTCATGTGATTTTAGTGGGAATCCAGTATAAGAGGCCTTCCAGTACACTACCTAGGATTGCAGCAGAATATAAACAGGTAAGGCAAAACTTGGACTTATTCCTTCAGGGCCAGAATATACTACTTTTGCCTATAGGGGTACTTTGAAATAGAGGGCAATACCATCACCCTTTATCCTTTTTTTGTATGTTTATTTCAAATTTTTATTTAAATTTAAGTTAATTGCAGTATGCTGTACTATTAGTTTCAGGAGTAGAATTTAGTGATTCATCACTTACATATCACTCTTTATGCTTTTTAGGACAGCTGACCCTTTTCTCCTCAATAGGGAAAAATATCAAGTAAAAAATAAGCGTTATGGGAAAGAATTTCAAGAACTGTAGGGGATTTACATTACAATTCAAACAAGGTGAGTACAGCGAGACTGACAGGGACCCCTGAGGTGGAGGGCAGAGTCTGCACGTCTGAATTCCCAGTCCACGGTTCCTTCTTACTAAGAATACCAGGAAATGATTGCACACATTTCCCTAGACTGTCAACATATTTCAAGTTTCCCTTTAGGATAACCTGGCGCTTGGACCACACCGGCAAATACCCGTCAAGCAAAGTGGCCGCCCAGCCTCCGCGCCGGACCCCCTCAGGCACCGCCCCCTGCCCCGCCCAGCCTGGCGCCTTTACGCTCTTCCACAGCCTTCGCGCCTGCGCAGGACGGACCTGCGGCTGTAGGCGGAAGTGGTTGCGCGTGCGCTGGAAGAGAAAGCTATTTCTTCCCTCCGTCCTCTTTTCCTCTAGGGCGGCTTTTCTAGGACATGCTTCCGGGTCAAAGGGTTTGCTTCCGGAAAGCGGGAAGGCTGAAGCGGGTTGATTAAACTGGAGTGGAGTTTGCGAGGTTCTCGTTGAAGAAGGCTGCGGCAATGGACAGGTCAGTTCAGGTGGTACTGTCTAAGCTCGGAGACTTGCCCCTCCTGCTTGTTGGTGGAACGAAATAGGCGAAACCCAACTCTCAGAGGAAGCCGTGGAGGGCCCGGGTTTTGCCTTAGGACTCCTTACCCGGACTGGGGGTCACTGTAGATGGTGGAGGAAAGGCCGCTTGGGTCGGGGTGGATATAGACGGTAATGACCGTCTCAGGGCAGCTCGGCCATCTGTTTTGTGTTTTCGTGCATTTTTCGCTCCTCGGGTGGGCGGGATAGGACGTGGCCCGGCATTCGAGATGCTGAGTGACCTGCCCGAGATCACAAAGCCAGTCAGTGACGGAACTGGGTTCTCAACTCAGACTTTCTGATTCCAAGTTCCAGCATCAGAGTTACTGAATTGAATTTTTTCAATGACCTTGACACTATGTTAGCCACGTACGACATAGGTGAGTTTTTCTGTGTTCTTGGCCACGGGGAATTGGTTGTGTAGTGGAGGAGGCATCCGAGTGTTGCAAAGTGATGTGTTTTGACTGTTCTATGAGAATAGAAAATGAGGATGCGGTTAAGTCTACCTGCCACGGGAAGTAGCAGGAAGAATTCTCAAAGGAAGTAACTTTCTAGTTAGTCTGAATAATAGTAGCCAACACTGAGTACCTTAAACGCTTTCAATATATTACTAGCTAATTTAATTTTCCCATCTTTGAGGAAAGGTACTATGATCCTCTTTTCATAGATGACACTGGGGCTAAAAGAGCTTAAGAACTTGGTCACAGTTAGGAAGCTAATAAATAGAAGAACCAAGTTGCCAACCTGGATCAATGTGTCTCCAGACTCCAGGTGGCTCTTTCTGGTGAGTTAAGTGTTCACTGGGTGGATCAAGGGGGCAAACGTAGGCCTCTGTAGAAGAAACAACATGTGTACAGGGTGCAAGAATATGAAAAGGAATGTGCTGTGTAGTCTAATGGTCATATGCAATATGTGTTTGTGTGGGGATGTTTGTTGCTGAATATAAGGCTGAACTGGTAAGTTAGGGTTAGGCTGTAAAAAGCAAAGGAAATTTGGACTTGATTCTGTAAGCTAGAGAGATTCCGTAGGCTTCAGAGCTACCAAAGGTTTTAAGTGGAGGAAAAGCATATTAGATTCTTGTCTCAAAATACAGGTCTTTTAATTCACATAATTTATGTTCTAGACCTTGGACTGAGAATGGTGGGAGATCATGGGCACTGTGACTGCAATAGTACTGAGACAAGAGACACCATTAGTGTACTCTGCGGAAAAACAACTTGAAGGATCATTTCTCTCCAAGTTACTAGAATTCTTTTTTACTTAGCCGTCATGCCAGTCCAAACAACAGAATTTTTCATAGTACCTCTGGTTTGAAACATTTTGGAAACTACAGAAGATCCTTTTAAGAGATAGTTCCTGCAGTTTTAGGGAACTCCTCAAATTAACAGAGGAAATACCTGCCTTCCTGAAGCAATTATGTGAAACGGTGTTATAGATTCCTAGTGTTGAAATCATTCCATAGGCAAATATAGTGATTACTAGAAACTCAAAGATGCCTGTGCAGGAAGAATTTGGGAGGGACTTTGAAGGATAACCAAGATTTGGAAACAGCACTGTCAACCAAAAGATCAAAGACTTGGCTCCTAGGATGATCTGTACCTTGAGTGACCCAGGGTCCTTTGCTCCAGTCATGATAAAGTTCTTTGCAAATGCTACATTCACATGAATTTAATGACACTATTTTAAAGGAGTGGCTATGGCGAGATGTCATCCCCTGTGATCCGGGAGGCAGAGGTGACTCGGACTGCACGGAAACAGAGTGCTCAAAAAAGAGTTTTAAGTATCCTTTTCATTGTAAGTGTTGTTATACAAGTTGTCATATGCTTGGAATCAGGATTATAGAATTTTCTTTTTATGAGATATACTAAAACTTGCTATTACAATAAAATGCTGTGGAATTAAATTTTTTAAGTTCCCAGATATGTTTGGTAAATGCTGAAATTCAGGGAGATTAAGATTTGTGTTACCCTGAAAATAGGACGTTCTGTTTTACTATCATATTGTAGCTTCTGCTGAGATTAGATATCCTTTTTTTAAATTAGAAATGTAAGGACCATGTGTAGTAAGTAATCCAAGACTGATATCTGCAAAATTAAATGGTAGAGGGAGTTATTTACTCTTTGCGTAGACAAAATGGTAGCTATAAAAAATATGTATTCACATATTTTATGTAGTGTAAATATGGTTAATTTGATCTTTAGTGGTATCTTTTCTATGTGGAAAACTTTTCTTAATGCTTCCTATAGTTCGGCCATCCCAAGATGAAATTTTTGCTACTACTACACCAAGAAACCAGGTTATCCCTCGGACTCCCAGTTCATTTCGACCACCTTGTAAGATTTTTTTGCCTTTAAAGCATTTAATAATAATGATGGTAGCTGTAGGTTAAGACTGAACAATACACATAATAAATGTAATCTTTGGTTACAATATCAATAATTAAGAACAAATAATAATGACTACAAGTTACTATTTGTTGAACTCTTATCATGTACAAGGTACTGTACATAAATACACAGTCACTGTAACATAATTATTATCTCTATTTTGACAAAACAAAGTGAGACTTGGACAAACTATTCAGTAAGGATAGCATGGCTGAGTAAATATGTAAGTAATGGAATCAGAATTCAAGCAGTGATTGTATACTTCAAAGCCTATGCCCTGTACACTAAATGGCCTCTTCAGAATGCTTTATAAAATTAGAATATGAAGAATCCATAGACTTAGTCATGTCCTTTTTTTTTTTTAACCACTTGGTTATGTTTTAATGAAAGCATCTCTATTTGCAGTAAAAATTTTTCCTGATGAGCTCAGTAGTACCAAAAGCTGAAACTTAGAAAAATAAGTTAAATCTTCATATCACGGAAATGTTAATATTTAAAGTATTTACTTGGTTAGAATCTATGTAATTGAAAACAAAGTTATTGGGGCCACCTGGCTGACTCAGTAGAGCATGTGACCCTTGATCTTGGGGTTATGAGTTTGAGCCCACTTTGGGTGTAGAGATTACTTAAATAAATTTTAAAAATTAAAAAAAAGACAGGTTATTTATTGTTTGTTTAATTGTTTTGTTTTCATGATCACTGTTCATGCACTTTAGGTTCTTTTTACTGACCTCTTATTTGTAGTTACTCCACCCAGCCGAAGCTCACTAAGGCATCCAGATGTTTCCTGCATTCTTGGAACAGGAGGCAGGTCTCCCCGGCTTACACAGTCTTCAGGGTTCTTGGGAAACCTATCTATGGTATGTAGAAAGCAGGGCTGAAAATTTCTCTCTTCATATAAAAGTATTGAGCTGAAAAGCCTTTAGTGAGATTTGAAGTCATAGTCATCAAAAGAGTAACTAGGTGATAGAGACTGAAATAATTTTTAGGTTAGGCTTTCAGAAAACAAACCTGAAGCATCTCATGTCACAGGTGGAAGCTGTGATGCCAAAAGCATTTAGATGTAGATAGATTGTGTTAATCTGATAGTCTGCTGATCCTAAGAAATAATTGGTGGGCTGCTGACAGCTATAAAAGCTGAGCCCTGTTTTGAAGCATAGAAGAGTCGGAAGCCAAGAGTAATGGATGAAGAGTAGCATAAGGAAGAGAGACGCTGCATTAAAGGAAAGAAAAGGGAAATGTTGGGAAAAGTACATGAGATGCTCTTCAGGAATTACTGTGGTACAGTATTGAAAATTGAATATATATTGAAATATCATATAAACTAATACAGATCGACTTGACCTAGGTGTTTAAAATATCCTCTAGAAAAAGAAAGGATTGAGACAGAAACAGAAGAGTTCTGTTGGAGTAGTAGAGTATGATGGCTAGTTTAGTGCTTAAAAACAAGATAAAAATGGTCCTTCTATGTTTGCCTCTTTGCTTATTAATAAGGCACAGGGATTTTTACACACACTTGAAATTGTCTAGATTAGGTGTTTTCTGAAGAATGGTTTTGCATGTTAAATCTCTCCTGTCTTAATCTTTAAAATATTTATTGTTGTCTTACAGATTTTGTGTTAATGTCTAACAGTGATCTAGCCAATGAACAGTTTTACTCTGCATATGAATCTGGTTTATTTTGGCAGTGTTGCTTGAAAACATGATTGAATTGACTACATCTGGGTTTAAACAAAAGAAGATGACTTATTATTTACTGTTTCAGAATTGCAAGATTAATAGTAAAATTCTTACTGTCTTAAAACCCAGGACAGAGAAAATATGTATTGATTATTATAAAATGTTTGGGTTTAAATATACATTTTTATTGTTGCTTGTGCCTGGATTTTAAATAAAGGCAATTTGTTTTTAAATAAAGATTAAAATTTTTAAACCTTTGGATAGCTTTCTCTGGCTTAAAAAGATGGATTTTAAATAAAGGTGAATTTTAAAAATAGGGACATGTTTTTAGCTTTTTATACATGTCCAAAAATAGTAGAGTAAGCCCCCATGTATGTTCTCATTGCCCAGTTATCAATATATGGCTGATCTTGTCTCATCAACACCAAGCGTTTCTTCTATGCTACTTTACAACTCCCAGATTTCACACCACTTTACCCATAAATAGTTTCGTATAGGTCTCTGAGACATAAGAATATATTTCTTTAACACATTCCTATTAACACATCTAACACTGTATATACACACACACAGTAATTCCTTTATCATTTCAAATTTCCATTTTGTATGTATATTTTTTCATTATTGTTTGTGTTTCATTAAGTATTCATATTTCCTTATGGCAATTTTTTTAAGTTGGTTTGTTTAAATTAGGCTTCAAATAAAATAAACACATTGCATATGCTTGATATGTCTCATCTTTTGATCTGTAATTTCTTCCGTCATCTCTTTTACTACCATTTATATATTGAAAAGTCTGCGTCATAGGTCCCTTACAATTTCCCAATCATGAAAAACTGATGTGAACTTAGAGCAGTAGGATTTACCTGTTAATATCAGCTTCAGTAGTACAAATGCAATGTTTATTGCCTTTAAAAAATATATATGGAGTAGTACAAAGAAGAAAACAGTCATGAAAGCTGTGATTTCCTTAACAAAATAGCCTGTGGCTATCTCTTAAATATGAAAAATACATATAGAGGTTTAAAAAAAATTTAGCAATATTAAAGTCTTTATTCCCTCAATGGCAGTAGCTCATTCATTACTTTTTTATATCTTCCTGGTTTGTTGTCTTTTGTTTTTTTTTTTTTAGGTAACTAATCTGGATGACAGTAATTGGGCCACTGCATTCACGTCACAGCGATCAGGAACCCTCACAAACACTGAGTCTCACAGTGTAACAGAGGACGTAACTCTGAGTGCTGTTATGTTACGTGAGGATGACCCTGGTGAAGCTGGTAAGATGGCTTTGAGCTTTTTGACGAAGTAGCCTGCTTCTTTACTAAGATGAAGGAAGCTATCTCTTCCTTGTGAATGTCATTAAAATAGTTTTTGTTCAGCTGATTAGGTACGGTAATGCCTGAGTCATTTGATGTAGTAGCTCTGGAAGGTTGAGAACCTCACCTGAGTTCTCAGCTGGAGCATCTTGCTTCCGTGCAAATACCTTGTCGGGTTAGTAGACTAGTCTCATCTTTATTCTTTTCACATTTGTTCTGTTGGAAGAACATGTTTCTTTTTTTTTAGGTTTAGTTTTCAGATAATACCGTTGATATGTTTTGATGTGGGTGCTAATGCTGTTTTTTTGGTTTTGTTTTTTTCAAATAGTATTGTGACCTTTCTAGTTTTAGGTTGGTTATTACCATTTTCCTTTTGGAAAAAAGTATGCTTTTCATGTGTCTGTGTGTAGTCATTATTACAGAGGTTCTTCACTTTATCATCATCATAAGCTAACATAATAGAGTCTGTGTGCTTACCTCTGCATGAACATTATCTCCTGTAACAATCCATTAAAGAGTTACAATAACTATTCCCATTTGTGGGGAAAGGAAACTGCTGCTCTTTGTGGTTAACCTGCTTCAGTTCACCTGGCTTAGAAGTGAGGGCACCAGGATTTGAAACTAAACAGTTTGATTCCACAGCACTTCTCTTAACATGGTGGTAACCACTGCTTCCTTGTAGTATCTGCCAGTAATAAGTACTCAAATTTTGAGTGACTCAGAAATCCTTTATACTGAGTCTTTAAAATACAAAAAATGTTCATTTTTAGTATGAGTAATGGATGAGACCTTAAATACGATACAGTACTTTAGTAGAGTGTATGTATTTTCCCTGAGTAGACCATGTCATCTTAGTACCTGTTATAACTGTCTCAGCTTCTTTGTTATGCATTTAAAATGCAATTCAGATATTTTAAATTTTGGTTCACATTTTCTTAGTAATTGTGGATAGATCAGATTAATACCTAACACATCTTCAGGCTCTTAAAAGACTTGTAGGTAACAAGAAAAAAAGTTGATACATTGGACTACATCAAAATCTAAAATTTCTGTGCATCAAAAGATACAATCAGTAGAGTGAAAAGGCAGCCCATGGAATGGGAGGATATTTGCAATTCTTATATCTGATAGGAGGTTAATATCTAGAATGTAGAAAGAACTACCACTCAACAACAAAAAACAACACAATTTAAAAATGGGCAAAGGATTTAAATAGACATTTCTCTAAAGATATAAAAATGGCCAATACGAATATATTATGATGCTCAACATTACTAATCATTAGGGAAATGCAGATCAAAACTGAAATGAGACCACCTCACACCCATTAGGAAGGATACTACCAAGTCAAAACAAACAAACAAAAAGAAAATAACGAGTGATGGCAAGGATGTGGAAAAATTGGAGCCCTTGTGCATTATTGGTGGGAAAGTAAAATTGTGCAGTGCTATGGAAAACAGATGGTGATTCCTCAAAAAATAGAATTACCGTATGATGAGCAATTCTGCTTTCGGATATATGCCGCAGAAAAATGAAATCAGGATCACAAATTTGTGTATCATTGTTTGTAGCCCCGTTATTCATAATAACCAAAAGGTAGAAGCAACCCAAATGTCTTTTGATGGATGAATGGATAAATAAATAAGTTATATATGTATACTGGGATATTATTCAGCCTTAAAAAGTAAGGCAGTTCAGACAACATATTACAGCATGAATGAAACTTGAAGATATTTTGCCAAATGAAATACGCAGGTGACAAAAGAACAAATACTGTATGATTGGACTTATATGAGGTACCTAAAGTAATCAGACTCCTGGAAGATAGAATGATGATTCTAGGGACTATGGGAAAGAGGAATGGAGTAATTGTTTAATAGGTACAGAGTTTTGGGTTTTTTTAATTGAGATATAATTGACATACTACATTGTGTAAGTTTAAGGTGTACAACATTGAGTTGATGTATTTACATATTGCAATGTGATTACTAGTGTTGGCTAACACCTCCATCATACCTTCACATCACAGAAATACTATTTCTTTTTTGTGGTGAGAACATTTAAGATCTAGTCTCTCAACACCTTTAAACTGTATATAATTCAGATTTGTTGACTATAATCAATGCTATACATTAGATTTCCAGAACTTACTCATCTCCTAACCGCAAGTTTGTACCCTTTGACCAGCATCTCCAATTTTCTCACCTCTTTGCTCCGTACCCACTCCTCTACCCTTTATTTATATGATCTTGGATTTTTAAGATTCCATGTGTAAGTGTTATCTTATAGTATTTGTCTTTCTCTGTCAGATTTATTTCACTTACCGTAATGTCCTCAAAGTCCATCCACATTGTCACTAGTGGGAGGATTTCCTTCTTTCTGATAGCTGAATAATATTCCATTGTATGTATTACCACTTCTTTACCCGTTAATCTCGTGATGGATACTTGGGTTATTTCCATGTCTTTGCTATTATGAGTAGTGCTGCAGTGAATGTAGGAGTGCAGATACCTTTTTGATATTCTCTTTTCATTTCCTTTGAATATATATGCAGAAGTGAGATTATTGTTTCATATGGTCGTTCTTTTTTAAAATTTTTTGAGGAACCTCCGTACTCTTCTGTAGTAAACTGAACCAGTTTACATTCTTACTGATAGTACACAAAAGCACTTGTTTTTTCTTATCTTATTAATGATAGCCATCCTGACCAGTGTGAAGCAATAATTTCATTGTATTGATTTATGTTTTTTCTGATACTAACATGGAGCATCTTTTCATATATCTCTTGACCATTTGTAGGTCTTTGGAGAAATACTATTCAGTTCCTCTGCCCATTTTTTAGTTAGACTGGAGTTTTTTTGTTAATGAATTATATGAGTTCTTTATATATTTTGGAATTAACCTCCTAGCAGATAGATGGTTTGCAAATATTTCCACCCATTCCGGAGGTTGTATGTTTGCTTTTTCATTTTGTTAATTGTTTCTTTTGCTGTACAGCGCTTTTTAGATTGACGTAGTCTTACTTGTTGACTTTGCTTTTGTTTCTTGTACTTTGGTGTCATATCCAAAACAATTGTTTCCAAGATCAATGTCAAAGAGCTCTTTGCCAAAAAAAAAAAAAAAGAGCTCTTTGCCTATATTTTTTTTTCTAGGAATTTTAGAGTTTCAGGTCATGTTTAAGTCTTTAATCCATGTCAAGTTAATTTTTATGAGTGGTATAAGATAGGGTCCAGTTTTATTTTTCTGTATGTGGTCACCCTTTTCCCAGCACATTTTACTGAAAAGGCTATCTTGGGACACCTGGGTGGCTCAGTTGATTAAGTATCTGTGAGTCCTGCATTGGGCTTCTGGCTCAGCAGAGAGCCTGCTTCTCCCTCTACCCGCTGCTCCTTCCACCTGTACTCTTCTGTCTCACCCTCTCTCTGGCAAATAAATAAAATCTTTTTAAAAAAATGAAAAGGCTGTCCTTTCCCCACTGAGTATTCTTGGTTCCTCTGTCAAATATTATTTGATTGTATATGTGGGAGTTTATTTCTGGACTCATCCATTGGTCTGTGTGTCTGTTTTTATGCCAGCCTCATACTGTTCTGATTACTAAAACTTTGTAGTATAGTTTGAGATCAAGTATGATGCCTCCACTTTCTTGCTCTTAGGATTGCTTGGGCTACGCTGAGTTGTAGTTTTGTAAGATGAAAAGAGTTCTGTGGGTAGATGGTGGTGATGGTTCTACAACAGTGTGAATGTACTTAATGCCACTAACTACATAAAAGAGGTTAAAATGGTAAATTTTGTTGTATTTTTCTTACCACAGTTAAAATTTTTAAGAAAATACAGAAGTGAAGAAAAAAAAAAAGGGATGTGTAGCTATGTTTTTAAGGGTTCAAAGAAACAGAATTACCTAGGAATATGTCACTTAACTTTTTGTTCCTTTTCTTTTTAATGTGTTCTAGCATCCATGAGTATGTATTCTGATTTCCTGCAGTCTTTTTTAAAGCACTCTTCATCTACAGTTTTTGACCTTGTAGAAGAGTATGAAAACATTTGTAGTTGTCAGGTAAGTTTATTTCGCACTAAGTTAGTTTGGTCAGACTTCAGTACTCTTAGTTTTTTGAACAGCCTCAACCTGTGAATTTCCATACTGTATTTAAAGGGGATGTCTTAGGGGTGTAGTGGCAGGGGTGGCATGGTTGGGACATTAGCCAGAGCAGCTCTGCTTTTTACATATTGAAGTTCCATAAAAGATTTATTTGGAAACCAAAGGATTCTGCTGCTTTAAAAGGAAAAAAAAAAAAAAGGAAAATCCAAAATATACAAAGAACTCTTAAAATCCAACTATTAGGAAATGAACAGACCAATTAAAAAAATGGACATGGGGCTCCTGGGTGGCTTAGGGTTAAGTGTCCAACTCTTAGCTCGGGTCTTGATCTCGGGGTTGTGAGTTCAAGCCCCGTGTTGGCCTCCATGCTGGGCATGAAGCCTACTTTAAAAAAGAAAAAAAAAAAAGACAAACTATGTTAATAGACAGCACACCAGAGAAGATACACAGATGGCAAATAAGCATATGAAAAAATGTTCAACATTGTGTGTCATTATGGAATTGTAAATCAAAACAATGAGCTGTCACTGTACACCTATTAGAATGGCAAAAGTCCCAAACACTAACAACACTAAATGCGGGCAAGGATGTGGAGCAGCAGTAGCTCTCATACATTGTTGATGGGAATGCACAATGGTATAGCCACTTTGGAAGACAGTTTCTCAGTTTCTTACAAAACTGAGCATACTCGTATCCTATGATTCAACAACATTCATACTCTGGTATTTACCAAAATTAATTAAAAACTTATGCCCACACAAAAACCTGCATATAGATGTTTATAGCAGCTTTATTTGTAATTGCCTAAACTTAGAAGCAAACAAGATGTCCTTTAGTAAGTGAATGGATAAATCAACCGTGGTACTTAAAGACTATACTGTTGGATGCTAAAACGAAATAAGCCATCAAGCCATGAAGAGACAAGAATGAACCCTAAACGCATATTACTAGGCTAAAGAAATCACTTTGAAACAGCTGCATACTATTTAAATCCAACTATATGACGTTTTGGAAAAGGCAAAACTTGGAGAGAATAAAAAGACGTGTGGTTGCCCAGGGATGGAGAAAATAAGGATGAAAAGTGGAGCTGTGTGGGTTTTGGGGTGAGTGAAACTACTCTGTACGAGATTATAATGTGGATACCTATTATACATTTGTCAAAACCCATAGAATATACAACACCAATGCCTGGGTGGATCAGTTGTTTAAGCATCTGTCTTCCACTCAGGTCATGATCCCAGGGCCCTAGGATTGAGTCCCACATTGGGCTTCTAGCTCAGCGGAGAGCCTTTTTCTCCCTCTGCCTGCTGCTCCTCCTGCTTGTGCTCTCTCTCTGACAAATAAAATCTTAAGGAAAAAAAAAAAAAAAGAATATGCTGCACCAAGAGTGAACCCTTTAATATTAACTGTGGACTTCAGGATGATCATGACAGGTCAGTGTTGGTCATTGATTGCTGTAGCAGATGTACTCTTCTGGTACTAGATATTGATAGTAAGGGGCGAAGTTACACGTGGAGTCAGAAAGTACTGGGAACTATGTACTTTCCACTCAGTTTTGCTGTGAACCTAAAACTGCTTGAAAAAATTGTCTCTTTTACTGTATTATTTATTTATTTTAGAGAGAGAGCAAGTCCACATGTGAGCTGGGGGAGTAGCAAAGAAAGGATGAGGAGAGGGAAGGGGAAAGAAATTAAAGCAGATTCCATCTGCATGCCAAGGATGTAGCCTGATATGGGGCTTCATCTCACAACCCTGAGATCATGACCTGAACCAAAACCAAGAGTTGGCTCCTTAATTTTCTTAGCCAGTGAGGTGCCTGTAAAAAAAAGTCTATTAAAAAAAAAAAGAAAAGAAAAGAAAAGGAGGTGTGCTTGGCTGGCTTTGTTGGAAAAGCATGCAACTCTTGATCTTGGTATCTTGAGTTCTAGCCCCACATTGGGTGTAGAGATTACATTAAAAATTAGTAAATAAACTAAAAAAAAAAAAAAAAGGACTTCAAATAACTATTGCATTTAAGAGTGATTGAAATAATAGCCAATATTTTTTGAGCATTTAATACTGTTTGAGTAATCAGTCTCTGAATTGCTCTGTTATAAAAGCAGTAGCTTCATTAAATAACAAAAGCAATAATAATCACTTAGTGAATTACTGGAGTTAGGATTCCAATAGAAAATGTAATAATGAGAAGTACAGATAACACTGTTATTTTTTTTTTTTAACATTTTATTTATTTATTTGACAGAGAGAGAGATCACAAGTAGGCAGAGGCAGGCAGAGAAAGAGGAGGAAGCAGGCTCCCTGCCGAGCCCAGAGCCCGATGCGGGGCTCGATCCCAGGGTCCTGGGAGAGAGCCCCACATCGGGCTCTCTGCTCAGCGGGGAGCCTGCTTCCCTTCCTTTCTCTCTGCCTGCCTCTCTGCCTACTTGTGATCTGTCTGTCAAATAAATAAATAAAATCTTAAAAAAAAAAAAAGATAAGAATGCCATTACTTTGTGAATGCTTTTTAAATGGAGAGAAAAATTGCGTGGTAGCAATTCCTCATCTTCTGAATGAGGGAGCTCCTGTTTCCTAGTTCCCCTTGATAAGATAAGGAAGGTACTATTCATAACCTTTGAGAAAGGTTTCCTTTACCCTGTGTCCTTAAACTTTCTGATAAACAATTTTATGTGTGTTTCTGGAGAGACCATCTACACTTTTCATTAGATTTTCACACGTGCCTCAACCTGAAAAAGGTTAAGAACTACTGTTTTAGAACAAGGAGGGATTTTAGTTAAGTTTTGGTTAGAAATGACAATGTTTTAGTACCAATCTTTTTTTTTTTTTTCCTTCTTTTAAGAGATAGAGTGCTCACCAGTGGGTTTGAGGGGGGAGTAAAGGGGAGGGGTGAAGTGAGAGGAGAGAGAGAGAGAGTCCCAAGTAGGCGTCACATGCAGCGTGGAGCCGACTTAGGGGCTTGATCCCAAGACCATGACCCAAGCTGAAATGAAGAGTCAGAGGCCCAACCAACTTGAGTCCACCTGGCATCCCTCGGTACCAATCTTTTTTTTTTTTTTTTAATGATTTTATTTATTTATTTGACAGAGAGAGATCATAAGTAGACAGAGAGGCAGGCAGAGACAGAGAGAGAGAGGGAAGCAGGCTCCCCGTCAAGCAGAGAGCCTGATGTGGGACTCGATCCCAGGACCCTGAGATCATGACCTGAGCTGAAGGCAGAGGCTTAACCCTACTGAGCCACCCAGGCGCCCCCCTCGGTACCAATCTTAAAATGTTTTTCTTGATTTGTTATATGGTATTAAGTTTTCTGTCATAATTTGAAGATATTTTTAATTTTCATTGCCATGCTGTTCATGTTATGATTTTGTCATGTATAGGTTAGAATTTGCTTGTCTTCTGAGTAGGTATATAAGATGAAAAAAATATACCCATGGCTGTTATTGTTGAATCTGAACTCTAGAGTATATTAGAACTTTTACATAAATACTCAAATAAGCATACCTTACTTCAAAGGCTGTTTCTGGTGGGAATGTTATATTTCATTCAATTAAAAAAAGCAATAGGTAGGCAGGAACAATTTATAATACAGTGTGTGTGTGTATGTTTATATATATATATATTTAGTTTTAGCACCATGCAGTTGAAGAACACAAAGTTATGACTTAGAATGAAAGAGAATCTCTTTTGTTTTTACGTCAGGTGAACATACTGAGTAAAATAGTGAGCCGAGCAACACCTGGACTTCAGAAGTTCTCAAAAACAGCCAGTATGCTCTGGCTTCTTCAACAGGAGATGGTCACGTGGAGGCTGCTGGCTTCTCTGTATAGGTAAAATTCTGTAGGACTGATTCAGTAAAATAAACACACAGTAACCAATAGACAAAAGTGAAAGTAGTATGTGTTTGGAAATAGGTTCTGCTATTTTTGATATTTATCATTTTGAATGCCTTGTCATTAGATCATTGTTGGGGCTGAGTTAGGAGGGAAGAGGGAAATACTAGGTCATAAAGCCGGTAGCTCCCAAGAATATATGTATAATGGTTAAGGAAAGTGCTGAAAATACTTGAATACTTAGGAGAGGATAGACAAGAAAAAGAACTGAAAAACAGACTTTATGTCAAGCATCAGTTTGAAAGAAGTTAACCATGTTTTCCTGCTCTCAGATTCTTGCTTTCAGAAGAGTTTTGGCTCTCATTCTGTTGCTTTTTTATCATGATGAGAAAATCTTGAGAGGAAATCAGATTATTTAATTTTTACCATATAAAAACATTATATTAAAAAGTTAGGTGTGTGTATTAGTAGGTAGCCAAGAAAGTCTTTTTGCACTGTGTATTTTTAGTATCAGTTTTGTTCAGGTCTCAATATCAGATCCAGAAGATATTTATTGCTTATAACTTTGTTTTTAAAGAATGATTAAGTTTGACTGGAAACTCATTCATTTATGCTGACTAGAATACAAGTTTGTGTATATATGTAGTTTAAGAGGTGATTTCATATATAAATTAAGGCTTTTTTATTTTGTGTTATTTTTCCTCAGAGACAGAGTACAGTCTGCATTAGAAGAGGAAAATACATTTGCAGTTACTGTAAGCTTAAGATTAATTTTTTCCTCTATAAATATTTAAAAATTAAGATGGTTTTTAGTAATAGAGTTTTATTTTTGACCATCTTGAGTTTCTTCATTTTAAAAATTTTATAAGTAAAGGGGCACCCAGGTGGCTTAGTGGGTTGAGCCTCTGCCTTCGGCTCAGGTCATGATCTCAGGGGCCTGGGATCAAGCCCCGGGTCAGGCTCTCTGCTCGGCAGGGAACCTGCTTTCCCCTCTCTCTCTGCCTGCCTCTCTGCCTACTTGTGATCTCTCTGTCAAATAAATAAATAAAATCTTCAAAAAAAATTTTTTTTTAAAGTAAACATAATCTTGTAAAATGATTAAATATCAATTTATATTATAGAGTAAAATGTAAAAGTCCTCTTTTATCTCTCTTACTCTTCAGTCTTTCTGCTACCACTTTTCTGTGTATCCTTATATGTTTATACATACACATAGTTTTTTTGTTTTTGTTTTTGTTTTGTTTTTAAGATTTTATTTATTTGACAGACACAGTGAGAGAAGAACACAAACAGGAGGAGTGGGAGAGGGAGAAGTAGGCTTCCCACTAAGCAGGGAGCCTGAAGCAGGGCTCCATCCGAGGACCCTGGGATCATGACCTAAGCCAAAGGCAGATGATTAACGATTGAGCCACCCAGGTGCCCCAACATAGTTGCTTTTTTTTTTTAATGTATAGTATGATTTCTGTTATATATTATAGTGATTTTCCATTTTATTCATCAATATTTGTATTTTTTTTCATGTCAGTTCATGTAGATTTAGCTTATTTTTTCATAGTATGCTAGAGTATAAGTGAACCATAATTTTTTCAGACATTCTGATGAACATATTTAGGTTGTTTCCAGTATTTCTGCTATACCAGTCAATAATGCAATGAACATTCTTCATATTTATCTGTATATTCCAAAATTTTCTACATTTCTAGAAGTGAGTTGTTGGGTCAAAGTTTGATAGAGATTGTCATATTGCCTTCCCAATGGAATATGCTGATGGTGGGTGAAAATGTTTAATATCAATCATTTGATGTTGCCAGTTGGAGGAAAAGTGTGTTATTTTAATTTGCCTATCATTGATCATTAGGAAGGTGGAGTGTTATTCATTCTTAAGCATTAATATTCTTTTTTTTTTAAGATTTTATTTATTTATTTAACAGAGATCACAAGTAGGCAGAGAGACAGGCAGAGAGAGAGAGGGGGAAGCAGGCTCCCTGCTGAGCAGAGAGCCCGATGCAGGGGTCTATCCCAGAACTCTGAGATCATGACCTGAGCCGAAGGCAGTGGCTTAACCTACTGAGTCACACAGGTGCCCCTAAAGCATTAATATTCTTATACAAATTGTATATTCATATCCTTTACTCATTTTCCAATTATTATTTCCTCATATATGTTAAAAATAGTCTTCTGTTACTTGTCTTTCAACTTTAAGGAGTCTTTGTCAAGCAGACATTTCCCTTTTTTGTGTTCCCATCTGTCAGGTTTTCCTTTGTCATTCATTATTTTGTGTCTTGTTAAGGAAGGCCTTTCCTACCTATTTTTAAAGTAATTCTCCAGGGGCACCTGGGTGGCTCAGTGGGCTAAAGCCTCTGCCTTCAGCTCGGGTCATGATCTCAGGGTCCTGGGATTGAGCCCCACATCAGGCTCTCCAGTCAGCATGGAGCCTGCTTCCTCCTCTCTCTTTGCCTGCCTCTCTGCCTACTTGTGATCTCTGTCTGTCAAATAAATAAATAAGATCTTTAAAAAATAAATAAGTAAATAAAATATTCTCCAGTGTTTTCTTCTAAACCCAAATCTCATTTTCTTCATAATAAGCTCTTGGAATTCACCTAGAGTTAATTTTGTCTCTGAAGTAAGAAAGAGATTTAACTTTTTTCAGATGGATATCCATTTAGTCCCAACACCACTTATCAAACAAATGTATTTGTCATATTTATACATGTATCTTCTTTCTCTTTTATTGATTGATTTATTTGAAAACCAATATTATACAGCTGAGTCTCTAATTCAGAAGTTTTGGTATTTGGCAAGATAAGTCTCCCTCATTTAAAAATACATTTTTGCACACTTTTTTCCAAATGAACTTTGCAATTTTTATTTTTTTAAAAGTCCTATTGGGATATTTATTGAAGTGGCTATTCAATTTGTAAATTTGGGGAGAAGTGACATCTTTACATGTTGAATCTGCTTATGATCATAGCATATCTTTCCAATTATTTAGTTTTTTTAACATACAATGTATTATGGGTTTCAGAAGTACAGGTGGTTCATCAGCCTTATATAATACCCAGTGCTCATTATATATCACTTCCTCTCCTAAATGTCCATCACCCAGTTACCCCATCCCTCCACCTTCTCCATTTATTTAGATTTTTTTATAGTTCATATAAATCTGTACTTGCCTCTATAATAAAGTCTATATGAATCATGTCGTGAATGGACTCTTTTCGTATTACATTTTCTAATTATTTATTACTGTAAAATAGGCTAATGATTTGTGTTTAGAGCTCATATTTAGCCATTTTTCTGAACTCTTACTAGCTCTAGTTGATTTTTTCATTTGACTTTATTGAGTTTTCTACATTGGCACTAATTGTCTACACATAGTAAGTTTCCTTTAATTCTTTTAATCTCTTGTTTCTTTTACTTGCCTTATAACATTGACTAGGAGCATCCATACACCATTGAATTATATTAGTAATAGACATTTTTTTCTTATTCCTGACTTTTGATAAGAATGCTTTTGTTTTGGGGCGCCTAGGTGGCTCGGTGGGTTAAAGCCTCTGCCTTTGGCAGATGATCCCAGGGTCCTGGGATTGAGCCCCGCATCAGGCTCTCTGCTCAGCATGGAGCCTGCTTCCTCCTCTCTCTCTTTGCCTGCTGCTCTGCCTACTTGTAATCTCTGTCTGTCAAATAAATAAGTAAAATCTAAAAGAAGAAAAATTGTTTAAAAAAAATGCTTTTGTTTTATTGTATATTAAGGGTGTTTTTTTTTTTGTTTTTTTTGTTTTTTTTCTGTCTTAACCAGTTAAGAGTTGGGATGGGTATTGAATACAATCAGAAGTGTTTTATTTAAAAAAAATTTTTTTTTAATGTATTTTGTGGTTCTTTTTTCTTTTTCTTTTTTTTTTTTTAAAGATTTTATTTATTTATTTGACAGAAAGATCACAAGTAGGCAGAGAGAGAGGAGGAAGCAGGCTCCCTGCTGAGCAGAGAGCCCAATGCAAGGCCTGATCCCAGGACCCTGGGATCATGACCTGAGCCAAAGGCAGAGGCTTTAACCCACTGAGCCACCCAGGCACCCCTCAGATGTGATGAATATCTGCTTTAATTTATTAATGTAGTGGCTTGCATTTTCTTAATGTTGAGTTATCTTCAAGTAGGATAAACTCTGTTATGATATATTCTTAAATAGACTACTAAATTTTATTAGCTAATTATTTTATTGAGAACTTTTGCAAATGTATTTTCTTTTTTTGTTACTTATCCTTATCCAGTTTTGGTGTCTGAATTATGTTAGTTCTCCAGAACAAGATCATATATCTCCCATCATTTTTCCATACTCTGTTTAAAGAACATGGAAACTACTTGTTCTTTAAAGATGTGGTAAAAATATGCCTTTAAAATCATAAAGACCAGGTACTCTTTGGGGGTTTAATTGCTTTTTATTTTCTGATTATATGTTTGAAGCAACTATAAATAAATCAAAAGTGAAAATAAATACACATTTTTATAGTAAATGATTTCAGTCATACATGTCTGTTAATCTGCTCTTCACCTAAAATACTTCTAACATCTTTTCAATCTTATAATTTATTCATTCTACAAACACTGTTTAATTCCAACCAAGTGACATGCACATGTAGGAAGATTATCATATACTTAGCTATTATTGAACTTACTAGTTTTTTTTTTAAGATTTTATTTATTTAAAGATTTTATTTATTTATTTGACAGAGAGAGATCACAAGTAGACAGAGAGGCAGGCAGAGAGAGAGAGAGAGAGGGAAGCAGGCTCCCTGCTGAGCAGAGAGTCCGATGTGGGACTCGATCCCAAGACCCTGAGATCATGACCTGAGCCGAAGGCAGCGGCTTAACCCACTGAGCCACCCAGGCGCCCCTATTTATTTATTTGACAGACAGAGATCACAAGTAGGCAGAGAGGCAGGCAGAAAGAGACGGAGAAGCAGGCTCCCCACTGAGCAGAGAGCCCAATGCGGGACTCTATCCCAGGACCCCAGGATCATGACCTGAGCCGAAGGCAGAGGCTTTAACCCACTGAGCCACCCAGGCGCCCCTGAACTTACTAATTTTAATAGTTTTCCATTGATTGTTTTATTTTTCTATCTACAAATAGGGATGACTGACTTTGATGTTTTTTCCATACTTATTACTACTTCTTTTTCTGGTTTTATATAATAGCTAGAACTTTCAAAGTAAAGTTGAATAATTACAGAAATTCTTTTCATCTTCTGGATTTTATTTTATTTTATTTTTTTTTGTTTTAAAGACTTTATTTATTCGAGAGAGAGAGCAAGCAGTGGAGGGGGGAATAGGAAGAGGGACAAGCAGACTCCCCACTCAGCATGTAGCCCAATGTGGGGCTCTATCCCAGGACCCTGAGAACATGACCTAAGCTGAAGTCAGATGCCCACCCAGCTGAGCCACCCAGGTGCCTTTATCTTCTCAATTTTGAAGGAATATCTCTCTATAGTTTCTTTGCTATAGGTTTCAACAAGAATAGTCTATTATATTGGCAAAATATTCTTCTATTTCTAATTTATAAAGTTATTTTTCATCAAGTGACATTTGGCATCTGTCAAGGTATTCATGTTGCTTTTTCCTTTTTTTAACCCACAAATAAGATGGATTAATTAATAGATTTGACCCGTGCTTCTACTGGTCACAAACCTTTTGATATACTGTTTAATATTACTTGCTAATATCTATGTGAAGTTGTCTTTTAAAGTCAGTCTTAAGACCCTTGGATTGTGGGGCACCTGGGTGGCTCAGTGGGTTAAAGCCTCTGCCTTCAGCTCGGGTCATGATCCCAGGGTCCTGGGATGGAGCCTTTCAGCAGGGAGCCTGCTTCCTCCTCTCTCTCTGCCTGCCTCTCTGCCTACTTGTGATCTCTGTCTGTCAAATAAATAAAATCTTTAAAAAAAAAAAAAAAAAGACCCTTGGGTTGTTAAGTTTTATTACCTATCAACTTCTGCTACGTAAAGTGGAAAGAATTTAAAGTTTTTAAATGTTTACTTTCTGATATGTCATATGACTACCTACTGCCCTTTATTAAGATTTTTTTGTGTTTCATTTGTTCTGTGTTTTATTTTTCCCCACAACAACATCTCTGGGGAAGTAACGTTTTAAAATACGAAGTGTAGGGACGCCTGGGTGGCTCAGTTGGTTAAGCAGCTGCCTTCGGCTCAGGTCATGATCCCAGCGTCCTGGGATCGAGTCCCACATCGGGCTCCTTGCTCGTCAGGGAGCCTGCTTCTCCCTCTGCCTCTGCCTGCCATTCTGTCTGCCTGTGCTCGCTCTCTCTCCCTCTCTCTCTCTGACAAATAAATAAATAAAATCTTTAAAAAAAATAAAATAAAAAAAAAAATACGAAGTGTAACCAAAGAATTAAAATATCAAGTAAGAGCAGCTGCAAATTGATCTAGCAGTTTGAAATTTACTTATGAAAAATTTTCAAACATGAATACACAGATTTGTTGTATGGTTAAATGTTTATGCATAATTAAATATAATTATGTCAGATTCACTTTTCCCTTTGTATTAAAATAATATTCTTAGAACATCTTTTTTTTTCTCTCCTTCAAATAATTTTTTAATAGGCTCTTAATGCCAGTGAGAAAGTGGTGGTGGAAGCATTATTTCAGAGAGATTCACTTGTCCGACAAAGTCAGGTATGACTAAAATTTTGAAATACTTTTTTATGAAACATGGAGAAAAGCTAAATGACATGCAAAGAACTGAAGCTTTTTAAGTTTAAAACATTAACTTTTTTTTCTTTTTGATCTTTTACTTGTAATTAAAAGGCATTAAGAACCTTGTTCTTCAATTTTTGAATAATAGCCCTAGTATTTGCAGGAATAGCCTTTTAAGAATTGTATTATTCCTGTAGAAAATATCTTTCTTTTGCCATATTTGTATATCTTAAAAAAGTAAAAAGTAGTTGGAAAAATTGTTAGTTGGTATTTTTTTAAATAGAAACCTTTTTTAAATTAAGGATGGAATTACCACTTTAAATAAAACACTGACAGGTTTTATAGTTAATACTTCTTTTTTTTTTTTTTTTTTCTTTCCTAGCTTGTGGTGGATTGGCTAGAGAGTATTGCCAAAGATGAGATCGGAGATTTTTCCGATAATATTGAATTTTATGCAAAATCAGTGTATTGGTAAGTTACTAATCATTTATTCTTAAAGTCACTCAACATTGGCTTTGTTTATTTATCTTTCAACACATATTCAGTTCTTACTGCTTATTCAGCCTGTCAGCAAAACAGATTAAAAACTCTGCTTTTATGGCGTCATAATCGTTTAGCAGCGTTAGACCACAAATACGTAGCCTGTTGGAAATCAGAGCTTTGAAAAAGAGTGTCAGAGTTAATAGATAGAGGATGACAGTAGGTGCAAGTTTAAATAGAAGAGGTAATCAGGGCAGGCCTCTCTAAGAATGTAACAGGTAGTGAGTGAGAGGAGGCAAAACACAAACATCTGGGGGATAAGTGTTCTAGGCAGGAACAGAAACTTCAAAGATCAGAAAACAAAGTATTTACACGAGGAGGCCAGTGTGAACACAGCAAAGAAAAGTATGGTAGGAAATGAGATTAAAGAGGGTCAAATACTATAGGACCTTTATAGGCTGGCCAGGATAAAGCTATGGGACTTTATTCTAAATGTGATAGAAAACCTTGAGAACAGAATAATGACATGTCTGATACGTATTTTCAAACAGTTACCTGGCTATATTTTCTATTGTATTTCGATCATCAAGAAGATACTTCAGCTATGTTTCCAGCTACTTGTGATTTTTTAAAAAAAACTTTGGTCACTGCATCCTTTAATACTTCTAAATTATTTTAGGATCTTGAAGCCAAGAAGCATCCCTAGGTTAAAGGGACAGTTTTAAGACTTGAAGAAAAAGTTCAGATTGTGTTTCAGTTCAGTAACATTATGCCTGTACAAAGTCTGCAAGTCCATCATTACATCTTTGCTTAACTAGGAGATTAGTGCTATTCAGTGTTTGTTAAAAATTAAATCTTGAGAGGTTGTGATTTTTCTAGGAAAAAATCTTTTTTTTTTTTTTAAAGATTTTAATTATTTATTCGACAGAGGTCACAAGTAGGCCAAGAGGCAGGCAGAGAGAGAGGCGGAAGCAGGCTCCCTGCTGAGCAGAGAGCTGGACTCGAGGCTTGATCCCAGGACCCTGAGATCATGACCCCAGCTGAAGGCAGAGGGTTAACTGACTGAGCCACCCAGGCGCCCCAGAATTTTCATTTAACACTTAAAAATTTTAGGGCACCTGGATGGCTCAGTGTATTAAGCCGCTGCCTTCGGCTCAGGTCATGATCCCAGGGGCATGGGATCGAGTCCCACATCGGGCTCTCTGCTCAGCAGGGAGCCTGCTTCCTCCTCTCTCTCTCTCTGCCTGCCTCTCTGCCTACTTGTGATCTCTCTTTCTGTCAAATAAATAAATAAAATCTTAAAAAAAATTAAAAAAAATAAAACTTAAAAATTTTAGGTAAAATGCCCTGTTAAGGTTTTCGCACAGTTTTTTATAGTTAGTCTCCTTTTCTTACTGATCAGTGGAACAGAATATAGAACCCAGAAACAGACCTACACTTCGATGGTCAGTTGGTATTCAATAAAGGCATTAAAGCAGTCCAGTGGGGGGTATTAAATGTCTTTTCAACAAACCATGCATAAAAAAATGGATACTGCTGCAAAAAAAAAAAGGTCAGCCTTGACACCTCCCTCACACCATACCCAACATTTAATTCAAGGTGGATCACAAAAGCTAAAAACCACACAGCTTTTAGAGGAGAACATCTTTGGGGACTTGGGGATAGACAAGAGTTTCTTAGGTTGTAGGAAGCAATAATCGGGGAAAATTGATTGGACTTCATCAAAATGAAAAACTTCTCATTAGAGACATCATTAAGAAAATGAAAGAGAGCAAGCCATATACTGGAAGAAACATGTAAGGCTTGTAGCCGATAGAGAACTACAACTCAATAAAAAGATAATGCAGGGGCGCCTGGGTGGTTCAGTGGGTTAAAGCCTCCGCCTTCGGCTCGGGTCATGATCCCAGGGTCCTGGGATCGAGTCCCTCATCAGGCTCTCTGCTCAGCAGGGAGCCTGCTTCCCTTCCTCTCTCTCTGCCTGCATCTCGGCCTGCTTGTGATCTCTGTCTGTGAAATGAATAAATAAAATCTTTTAAAAAAAAAAGAAAAAAAGAAAAGGATAGTGCAGTAAAAAAGGGCAAAGATTTGACAGATACTTCACAGAAGCAGACAGATGAATGGCCAATAAAGACATGAAAACATGTTCAGCATCATTAGTCATCTGAGCTCAAATGCCTCTTTCTGTTTAGCATTTTTGCATGTATTTCTGAGTTTGTACTCTCTTTTTCTTACTTTGACTTGATTTTATTTTCTTTCTTTTTTTTTTTTTTTTTTAAAAGTTTTTTTTTATTTATTTGACAGAGAGATCACAAGCAGGCAGAGAGAGAGGAGGAAGCAGGCTCCCCTAGAGAGCAGAGAGCCCGATGCGGGGCTCGATCCCAAGACTCTGAGATCATGACCTGAGCCGAAGGCAGCGGCTTAACCCACTGAGCCACCCAGGCGCCCCTTGATTTTATTTTCTTAAATAGACCTACTAAAATTTCTCCTGTAAGAACTTTTATACTTTTTCTTACAGGGAAAACACCCTGCATACCCTGAAACAGCGGCAGCTACCTTCTTACATAGGAAGTGTTCGTCCCCTTGTCACTGAATTGGTAAGTTTCTTTGAAATTAAAGTTGTCTTCAAGGATCCATGATTGTCTTTTATTTTATTAATTCATTTATTATTTTTATTTTTTTAAAGAGTTATTTATTTATTTATTTATGTGAGAGCGTGAGAGAGGGGAGAGGGTCAGAGGGAGAAGCAGACTCCCCACTCAGCAGGGAGCCCAATGTAGGACTCAATCCAGGGACTCCAGGATCATGACCTGAGCCAAAGGCAGTCGCTTAACCAACTGAACCACCCAGGCGCCGCCTATAATTGTTTTCTAAAGTCTGAGAATTTTTATTCACACAGATCTTAGTTTTGGTTTCCCAAAAGTTTGCATTATACCATTTAACTCTAAAGCTACTCAGTTGCATTTGAATTTGACCAAATGCATTTGAACATATCTGTGGCCCATGAATTGTAAATTGTAAAAGAAGATTCAGAAAGTGATTTCCCAGCTTTAAAAATAAATTAATTTTGGTCTTACAGTAAGGTTTGACCCTTCAACTGTGAGGTGATGACTTATGAAAGCTCTTTTATAGGGAGACTGGGTGGCTGAACTGAGTTGAGTGTCTGCCTTTAGTTCAGGTGGTGGTCCTGGGATCCTGGGACTGAGCTCCACGTCGGGTTCCCTGCTCAGTGGCGAACCTGCTTCTGTTCACCTACCTCCCTGCTGCTTGTGCTCTCTTGCTATCTCTTGCTGTCTCTCTCTATCAAATAAATAGATAAAATCTTAAAAAAAAAGGGGGAGCACCTGGGTGGCTCAGTGGTCATGATCTCGGGGTTCCGGGATCGAGCCCTGTGTCAGGCTCTCTGCTCAGCGGGGAGCCTGCTTCCCCCCTCTTTCTCTCTCTCTGCCTGCCTCTCTGCCTACTTGTGATCTCTGTCAAATAAATAAATAAAATCTTTAAAAAGAAAAGAAAAGAAGAAAGCTCTTACATATAAAAAGCAGGGGGAAGAAAGCTTGACGTTAGAAAGGTCATTCCAGGATATGAGTAATAGGAATAACAGTACAATTGAAGAGAACAGGAGTCTAATTCCTGTAGAAATAAAGGAACAGAGCTTTGTGACAGGTGGAGACATGTGCACTAAATGTTTATAATGAAAAGTGAGAGAAATAAGTAACAACTGGAAAAATTGATAGAATTCCATTGGGTAACAAAGTGATGTTGATGAAAATTGTTTTGGAAACTACTAGAAGAGCTTGAAATAAATCATAGCTAAATTACCCTGTAGCAAGCAACTAAAAATCATTTAATCTTAACATCTGAAAAGTGGTTATTTCCTTCTTGCCAGAAAGAGACTGTGTTCCAAAACTGAACGATTGTATCAGTCTGCAGAATATTTGTGAAAGAGCTAGTTTCCTTATTATAAACTTTATTTTCTGAATCAATATTCATATTACCATATACTTAGTAGCATTTGAAATGAGTCACATTAAAATAGTTTTTCACTTAAAATTCATCATGAAGATCACATGTGCTATTTACTGCAAAAGTGAGGACAATATGTTATCCCAAATGTTTAAAGGCACATTTTGTTCTATCTATGAAAAATAGTAGGTGGGAATAACTGTTTTAGGTGGATTTTATTTACTAGAAATCTGTTCTTTAAACTTTTTTTATTGGACACTGGTGTGTTTTATATGGTCTTAGTTCCATAGTGGGCTCTCTTCTCAGTATGTTCTCAAAGTACCAGCTAAGCATTTTCAAGTTACAGAATGTATTGTCGACTCCCTTAGTTTTCCTCTGGCTCATTCTCCATCTAGGCCTCATTCTGTTTTGTTTTGTTTTAAGTTTTTTTGTGTGGTTTTTTTGTTTTTGTTTTTGTTTTTGTTTTAATTTGACAGAGACACAGCGAGAGAGGGAACACAAGCAGGGAGAGTGGGAAAGGGAGAAGCAGGCTTTTTGATTCCAGGACCCTGGGATCATGACGTGAGCCGAAGGGAGAGGCTTCACGACTGAGCCACCCAGGTGCCCTCAATTCTGTTTAGAATTAACTTGGTTGTGTAATTGCTACAACAGGGTACAGCTCGTGTCAGCTGGAATGATGAATAGCATTTTTAGAATTGTCTGGCTAGGCTGCCATAGTAGTGTTACTGCCTTGCCTGACCTAGACCTGTGCCTTTGTGGGCCAACAGAGTTTGTTTTGAATGGGCAGCAGATAGTTGTGTGTCTCTCTGGAATACCTGGGATATTTTCACTCCCTTTGTTACTTAACTAAATTGTAAATAAAGTTATTTCAGTATATAAACTGAGGAGATTTACCATCTCTTGGTGATGTTCAGAATGTATGTGGGTACAAAGAATTTATCATTGATTTTTTTTTTGGGGGGGGGGTTGTTAGGACCCTGATGCTCCTATTAGACAGAAAATGCCCCTTGATGATCTGGATAGAGAAGATGAAGTCCGATTACTCAAGTATCTTTTCACTTTAATCCGTGCTGGAATGACAGAAGAGGTAAGTCATATATCCTGCTGCTTCAGTTTCAAAGTCATAGACTCTTCAAGTTGGAAGGGATCTTTGTGACCACCTAGTTTGTCTCCTCAATGCAATAATCTCTTCCACAGTATTTCTGGATCTACTTCCTGTTCAAATGTTTCCAGTGATAAGAAACACATTGCTTCAGAAAGCAGTGCATTCTTGATTGTGCAACTCTTAATAGGAAATTCTTTTGAAGATGTCAAATTTTGCTTCCATGTATTGTACCTCATACCCTAGGCATAACCCCCTTATTTTTAGTTCTGATTTTTAAGAGTTAAGAATGAGTCTGGCCCTAATTGCTCTTCTGGGTGACCCTGTTTACCCTTGAATGGTCCTCAGACTTCTTCCTTTAAATCTCACTTTTTGAAATCTCTTTTGTGGGGCGCCTGGATGGCTCAGTGGGTTAAGGCCTCTGTCTTCTGCTCAGGTCATGATCCCAGGGTGCTGGGATCAAGCCCCACATCGGGCTCTCTGCTCAGCAGCAAGCCTGCTCCCCCTCCCCACCCCCTGCCGCCTGCCTCTCTGCCTACTTGTGATCTCTGTCTGTCAAATAAATAAAATCTTTAAAAAAAAAATACAAAAAAATTAAAAATCTCTTGTAATAGTTAAGATCTTACATATAGAATGTGGAATATCTAGCTTATTGAACGGCTTTGCTGACTCTTGAGTTGAGACAGTCTGATGCCTAAGAGCTTCAAGCTTAGGGTAATAATTTAAGTTCCAGCTACTGCCTGGTAATGAGGGAAATAACTAGGAATCACAATAGCAAATAAGGATATATTTTTTAAAAACAGAAAACAAAAATACTGCATTTTTGAAGGCTTGAAAAACAACTCTCAAGGTTCCACTACCTTTACATAACCACAGATAGTGGGGTTTTTTAAATTATTATTATTTACTTATAGCACTCTTTTTTTTTCTGCCTCTTTTTTTTCTTAGCGATAGCAAGGGCTTCAGTAAAGTCCATATTTTCCATCGTTTTCATTTATAAGCAAATAGTAATACAACCCTGAAGCTCAGACAGTTTGGGTGACTTCCAAGGTCACAGGATTAGTGAAATAAGTAATCAAGGTTGGAATGCAGGGCTCTGATCCCAGTTCAGAGCCTGTTCTATTACCAGGTGGTCGCTCTGGCTGTACCACTCACTCTTTGTCCATGAGTAACCTAATCACCATCTTTGTGCCCCAGTTTTCTCATCTACTGAACAGGTAAATAATTAGCACCTTTCTCTTTGGCTGCATGTGAGGTAATTTGTGTGAAGTACCTAGCACAATGTCTGGCTCACAGTAAATAGTCAATAAATGAGAACTCTCATAATTATTAACATTTTCACCTTACACATGAAGAAACTATTAGAGCCTCAAAAAGACTTGACAAGAGAACAAGATTTTTTTTTCTTTTTTTCTTTTACCTTTGGACCCCCTTCATCCATCTCTCCCAAGCCCACCTCTGGCAACCACTGTTCCCTGTATTTATGAGCTGCTTTTGTTTTTTACTTTTTAAATTCCAAATATAAGAGAGGTCATGTGATATTTTTCTTAGTCTGACTTATTTCACTTAGCGTAATGTCCTCTAGGTCCATCTATGTTGGTGCAGATGGCAAGATATGTTTCTTTTTTGGCCAAATAATACTCCATTGTATACCTATGTAACACATCTTTTTACCCATTTATCCCTCAGTGAACACTTAGGTTGTTTCTGTATCTTGGCTATTGTAAATGCTGCAGTGAACATGAGGGTGTATATATATTTTCAAGTTAATGTTTTTATTTTCTTTAGATAAACACCCAGAAGTGGAATTACTGGATCACATGGTTATTCTATTTTAAATTTTTTAAGGAACCTCCTTACTGTTTTCCACAGTGGCTGTACAGTTTGCATTTTCACCAGCAGTGTGCAGGGGTTCTCTTTTCTCCACATCCTTGCCAGTACTTCTGTTTATTATCTTTTGATAAGACCTTTCTTTTGTACCTCTTTTGAACATAATCATAGTCATGGTATAATACATTGAGGTTTTTTTTTAAACAACTTTATTGAGTTTTGATTCACATACTATATAATTCTTCCCTTGTATTTATTTTTATTTTTTTTTTTTAAGATTTTATTTATTTATTTATTTGTCAGAGAGAGAGAGAGAGAGAGAGAGAGAGCGGGCGAGCACACAAGCAGGCAGAGCGGCAGGAAGAGGTGGAGAGAGAAGCAGGCTCCCTGCCGAGTAAGGAGCCAGATGCGGGACTTGATCCCAGGATCCTGGGTTCATGACCTGAGCGGAAGGCAGCGGCTTAACCCACTGAGCCACCCAGGCACCCCCCCTTATCTTGTATTTAAAATATGCAAGTCAGTAGTTTTGATACATTGCATTATTTATTTTTTTCACTGTAGTAAAGTATAACACAATTTGTCATTTTATTTTTTAAAGATTTTATTTATTCGACAGAGAGAGAGAGATACAGTGAGACAGGGAACACAAGCCGGGGAAGTGGGAGAGGGAGAAGCAGGCTCCCCACAGAGCAGGGAGCCCGATGCAGGGCTCAATCCCAGGACCCCCGGATCCTGACCTGAGCTGGATGCAGATGCTTAACAGCTAAGCCACGCACATGCCCTAAAATTTGTCATTTTAACCATTTTTTAGTGTACATTTCAATGCCATTAATTGCATTTACAATTTTATGAAACCATTACATGTTTCTAAAAGTCTTTTCATCAACCCAAACAAAAACTCTGTAACCAGTATGTAATAACTCATTTCTCCCTTCCCTCAGCCCTTGGTAACTTCTCATCTACTTCTGTCTCTATGAATTTGCCTATTGTAGCTATTTCATGTGAGTGGAATCATGCAATATTTGTTCTTTTGTATCTGATTTATTTTATCCTTCCTTTTTTAGATAGCATATCAAAACATTTTTCTATGTTACTACATAGCATTTATAATTTTTAATAGCCACAAATCCAGAATGATGTTTGGGGTAGGGTATTCTATAACTGGTTATATTAATTGGGTTCTCTAGCTTCAAGTGATAGAAACCCAACTCAGGTTATTTACAAGGGAGGAATTGATTGGTTTGTGGAACAGGGACGTATAGGGGGTTATATTTGGTTTTAAGCAGGATCCGGGGACTCAAAAGATGTCCCACTAGGATACGATCTCTTTCCCAGGCTCTTAGCTCTGTCCCTCTCTGTGTGGCTTCATTCTCGAGAAGCCTCATGTCAGTGATGGCCCAGCAGCCCCAGGCTTACATCCTCCTGCCTGCTAGCATTTCCAGCAGAAGGAGTATGTCTCCTTCTCAGAATCTCCAGCAAGAGCCCTGGGAGTGATTCTTGTTAGGTCACATCCCTAATCCTAGAGTTCAGAGGTAGGATCATAGGATCTTACCTAAACCATATGAACTAAATGGGGAAGAGACAGTTCCTAAAGAGGTGATGCTATCTATCTCACTGGTATGTTTTGCTGATTAGTCTAAGTTCATCTGTTTGGTCACAGTTAACATAAATATCAGTGGGCTGAATGAGCACTAGGGCCTTGTCGTTATAGAGACTGGTTTTCATAATACTTTTGTGTGGATCAGTGGTCATATCAATCTCTTAAGCCCCATTTGTCTCTAACGGAAATAAATGCTTGTGGGCACCATGGGAGCCGATTAGTAAGCCCAAAACCAAAAGGATTATTAGGGAAAGAAAGAAAGGCGGAGACCACAGAAGAGACATGCTTGCTGGTGGCAAAGTGAAATGCCAGTACTAGTTGCCTACATTGTCCTTTGAAATATTGTGCTTTGGGGCGCCTGGGTGGCTCAGTGGGTTAAGCCGCTGCCTTCGGCTCAGGTCATGATCTCAGGGTCCTGGGATCGAGTCCCGCATCGGGCTCTCTGCTCGGCAGGGAGCCTGCTTCCCTTCCTCTCTCTCTGCCTGCCTCTCTGCCTACTTGTGATCTCTGTCTGTCAAATAAATAAATAAAATCTTTAAAAAAAAAAAAAAAGAAATATTGTGCTTTAAATTATCTAATCCTGACATATATTGCTTATGCCTTTCTTTTTTATTCATTCATTCATTCATTCATTTTTAAAGATTTTATTTATTTGACACAGAGAGAAAGAATACAAGCAGGGGGAGCAGCTGGCAGAGGGAGAGGGGAGAGGGAAGCAGGCTTCCTCTAAGCAAGGAGCCCGACATGGGGCTTGATCCCAGGACCCTGGGATCTCGACCTGAGCCAAAGGCAGTCACTTAACCAACTGAGACACCCAGGCATCCAGATTTTATTTACTTATTTGAGAGAGAGAACACAAGTGGAGGGGAGAGAAAGAGAAGCAGGCTCCTGGCTGAGCATGGAGCCCGATGCGGGACTTGATCTCAGGACGCTGAGATCATGACCTGAGCCAAAGGCAGACAGATGCCTAACTGACTGAGCCACCCAGGCGCCCCTGCTTATACTTTTCGTTAAGTCACAAATGCTTTTAACTCTGGTTATATGACTGACTGCCCCTTTTTGTTTCTAAAGGCACAACGACTCTGTAAACGTTGTGGTCAAGCATGGAGAGCTGCAACACTTGAAGGCTGGAAACTCTACCATGACCCTAATGTGAATGGAGGTATTTTAGTAGATTCGATTCTCAGAATGAGATGATATATTTAGCTCTAAATGCCAGTCTTTATGAAGCATAGCTTTTGTTTTTAGAAATTGTTGAAATAAGGAGTTGTCTATTTTAAACTGTAAATTTTTATTTCTTTTACTGTTTTATAGGAACAGAATTAGAACCTGTAGAAGGGAATCCATATAGAATCATTTGGAAAATAAGTTGTTGGAGAATGGCAGAAGATGTAAGATACAAGAAAATCTTTATTGATACTGATTTTTAATTAATTGCAAGCCTGCTGATGGTGCTGTGAAACATTTAGAGTGGTAGAACACTAAGGTTTCTGTTTCCAAAAACTTTTTTATTTTTTTTAAGTAGGTACCACACCCAGTTGTGGGGCTCGAATTCACAACCCTGAGATTGAGTTGCATGCTCTACTAACTGAGCCCCTATTTTCAGAAAACTTCTGATCACGTTGCCTGAGCCAGGCAGGGGCCCATTTTCAAAAAACTTCTGATCAAATTGAAGAATGGGTTGGGAGGTTTAACTACTAACCAGAATTATTCAGACACTAAGTACTAAGAATTAAATACTGATAAAAGGCAAAAATAGAAAGAAGGTATCAAATGAATTCAGAGAATAAGCATTTAGGCTAAATCTGGCTTCCCAGAGAAGAGAATTGAATTGCAATTTAAAAAATTACTAGGATTTGAGTTGTTGGATATGAAAAGAAGAGGAAGGAATTCTTGGTAGGTTATATAAGTTGGGAAACCTAATGGAAGGTGGTAGGCCTACCTTGGAGCAGAGGGCTCATAAAAGGAAATAGAGTCAGTTCTGTTACGATACCATATGACCTGTGCATTCCTAAAAAAAAAAAATCACTGCAGCATGCAAAATTTTGCAGAAAACCCACAGGCCTTTTGGGGAAAATAGAGTTTCGAGCACAGTACTCAAAAACCATCAGCGACACATCAAAAGATAAAAACTTAACAAAACCCTGTTAAACAGGAAATACACAAATGCTACAGTAAATATGGCATTTTACCTTGAAAAAACACTGAAGTTTACTTGTGCATTTGAGTGTCAGGGCGTTGCAGCTTGTGAGTTACTGTGAGGTATAGAAGGAGATTAGCTGAAATTAAAATGAAAATTGTAACACTTGATATGGATGGAGTTAGCTTATAATATACCTAATGAAGTGAGGTGGCAGGTAGATGTTTGAGATATGTTAGTTTTGTGTATTTATAACTGGCTCCATTCAGCTCGGTGTGGTTTTCTGCATTGACCTAGTGTTTCTTGTAGATGAAATTTGTGTTATGAGAAATTTGCATTACGTTTAAGTTGTTCCTTGATAGATCAGTTGCACTGGAACAAATTCACATTTTCAAAACAAAGGTTGGAACAGAACTAATGGAAAAGATGATTAAAAAAGTTAAATTAAGAACAGGCATTGGGGGCACCTGGGTGGCTCAGTGGGTTAAGCCTCTGCCTTCGGCTCAGGTCATGATCTCAGGGTCCTGGGATCGAGTTCCGCATCGGGCTCTCTGCTTGGCAGGGAGCCTGCTTCCTCCTCTCTCTCTGCCTGCCTCTCTGCCTACTTGTGATCTCTATCAAATAAATAAAATCTTTTTAAAAAAAAAGAACAGGCATTGGTGGTCCTCAAGTATTTCTCTAAAGAAGGAGTATATATCATTGATAGTAGCGAACCATCAAAACTTTGAGAGCACATGGTAACAGTGCTTCAAGAAGATTAACATGACAGTGAAAAAAAATAGGCTTAAAAATTGAATGGACTGAAGGCTGAGAAACTAGTTAGGAGCCTGTTGGAATTATTCAGACACTAAGTATTAAGGGCCTGTCCTAGGATAATATTGAGAGTGGAAAGGAAGGAACAAGAGTAGTCAAAAGGGTGATTGGAAACAAAGGCAGAGGAGGATTCAGGTATATAGTGAAAGTCTCTAAAGTCTTATTTAGATGATAAGAAAACAGGAAGTGCCATTAATAGAATCTGATAGTAAAATGAACTAATTTGATAAACATAATTAGTCCTACTTAGGAATTAAATGCAGACTGATAAAAGACAGGTCCCAGGTGCCTTGTTGTGATGTTCTGTAAGTATCAAGTAGTGTTAGGCATTTAGGAGCTTCCTAGAGGAAAACAGCTACTCCAGATCTATCTGGAATAAAATTCGACTATGATAAGTAATCAAAGCATCCGTTAGAGTTGGATCTTTCGTCCTATATTTGAAATTGAGATGATTGATTTTTCCTGAAGATTTCAGCACTGCCTATATCAGCAAACCAAGGAGTCCTTTTTTTTTTCCCTAAGATTTTATTTATTTATTTGAGAGAGAGAGAGCGAGCATAAGAGGGGGAAGATCAGAGGGAGAAGCAGACCCCATGCTGAGCAGGAAGCTGATGCAGGACTCAATCTCAGGACTCCAGGATCATAACCTGAGCCGAAGGCAGTCACTCAACCAACTGAGCCACCCTGGCGCCCCAAAGGAGTCCTTCTTACTGCCCCACTAGATCTTTAACTAAAGTTTAGGAACTATCAAGTGAATAAATAAAACCGTTTAGAAGACATTATAAAATTCCAGATTATGAAAAAATGTACATCCTTAGAAAAACAGTATTTCACATTTATACTCATTGTATTTCAGGAGCTTTTTAATAGATACGAGAGGGCAATTTATGCAGCTTTAAGTGGAAATCTCAAGCAGGTATGTAGTCTATTTTAATTCATTTTTCCCCTGTGGATCAAAATCAGATACATATTCTAATATTCATATATAATAAATTTTATAAGCTTAAGCTACTTTCTAAGAGTAGCAGTGACAGCAATAATCATGAAATAGAATAGTGACTTGAGTTGCTTAATTTCATGTATGCCATACACCAAGTGATGTTTTAATAAATGGAATCAGACTTTAATTTCTAAGAATTATAAATTTAATTCCAATATATATGTATATTTTTTTACAAAACACATTTATTGATGACTTATAGTGCCCATAGATTTATACAGAAGTGTACCACTGAGGCATAGTGACTGTTGGGATTGTCCTATGTTTGCGTATGTGTGTTTCTTGCAAACCCACCACCCCCTGCATTTTATAGCTTTTTGTGTGTGTTGTAATAACTAGTTGAAACACCATCTTACATCCAACATGGAAAATTGATGCTATTGTGAACTGAGTATGGAAAAAATCTTAACAGTTAAAACTTTTTAAAAGATTGGTATGGGTTGGGTAAAGGGCTGTTTGGTATGTATATTACAATCCACTATGTTTTATGTCATTAAAATGACTTTATAGTCCATATCAATGGAAGTAACTGCTCTCCCCACCCCTTGTTGACTGTATATGTGTTTCTGGTTTGGCATGGGGGAAAAAGCTGCTTCCCGTCTGTGACACCTGGGAAGACACAGTGTGGGCCTACTTTCGGGTGATGGTGGACAGTTTGGTAGAACAGGAGATCCGGTCGTCAGTAGTGAATCTGGATGAAACTGAAGAACTCCCTAGGGAGTATTTGGAAGCAAAGTGAGTTTGTTCTTTTGTTTTTTTGTCCTGGTGATTTGCAGTATGCTCTGTAAAGTTTTATTTTGTAGCCCTTATTCATATTATTAATACTTTTTTATCCTTTCCTATTTTCTTTTAAAAGTTGGACCTTAGAAAAGGTATTTGAAGAACTTCAAGCTACTGATAAAAAGGTAAATATTAGTAAGAACATTTTAGGATAACTGGAATAAGAAACAATGTTACGCTGTTGTGCCATGTATCTGAAAAGCAAAAAAATACCTGAAACTGTTATATTTTCTCCTTTCCTTACCTCTTATCTAAATGAGAGACATTCTTTTTTTTTTTTTTTTTAAGATTTTATTTATTTGAGAGAGCACAGATGGGGTTAGGGAGGGAGGCAGAGGGAGAGGGAAAAGCAGACTCCCCACTGAGCAGGGAGCCTGAGGTGGGGCTTGATCCCAGGATCCTGAGATCATGACCTGAGCAGATGGCAGACTCTTAACCAACAGAGCACCCTGGGTGCCCCTAAATGAGACATTCTTTAAAAGGAAGGGACGTAATTGCATATTTAAATGATACATCATTTCTGTCTCTTTGGTTTACGATTGGTTTCATCTTAAAATAAGGGTATGCATGTAAGCTAATTTATCTCTTTTTTTTTTTTTTTTTAAAGATTTTATTTATTTATTTGACAGACAGAGATCACAAGTAAGCAGAGAGGCAGGCAGAGAGAGAGGAGGAAGCAGGCTCCCTTGCTGAGCAGAGAGCCTGAAATGGGGCTTGATCCCAGGACGCTGGGACCATGACCTGAGCCAAAGGCAGAGGCTTTAACCCACTGAGCCACCCAGGTGCCCCTAATTTATCTCTTTTTGAAAAAGAAAAATATTAATGGAAAATGAACAAGACATTTCCTAGGTCTTAAAATAATCTAATATTTTTAGGTAATATTCTCATAAATAATTTTAAATAACTGAAGTATGTAGCAAAATAATCCAAAGGTATAAATAAAATCTATATAGTAAAATAACTATAAAGTAACTTCCTCCCAACCACTTTATGGTTATTCTCATTCCCCAGAGATGATAAAATATATAGCTATATAGTCTTCCATATCTTTCTCCTTCTCCATAATCTTACAAATATGTGTAAATAATGTAGATAATTCCGAGATACGATTTTGATTTTTTTTGTTTTTTATTTTTTGCATCATATTACATGCATTACTCTCCAACTTGGGAGGAGTGTTTTGTTTTTATTTATTAACTTCTTGAGAGAGAGATTGCATGGAGGAGTAGGGGCAGAGGGAGAAAGAGAATCTTTTTTTTTTTTTTCTTTAATTTTATTTATTTATTTGACAGAGAGATCACAAGTAGTCAGAGAGGCAGGCAGAGAGAGAGGAGGAAGCAGACTCCCCGCCGAGCAGAGAGCCCGATGCGGGTCTCAATCCCAGGACCCTGAGATCATGACCTGAGCCGAAGGCAGAGGCTTAACCCACTGAGCCACCCAGGTGCCCCGAGAAAGAGAATCTTAAGTAGGTTCCATGCCCAGCGCAGAGTCCAAGCATGGAGCCAGACACAGGGCTCAGTTTCATAACCTTGAGATCATGACCTGAGCTGAAATCAGGAGTCAGACACTTAACTGAGCCACCCAGACACCCCAACTGTTTGTTTTTTGTTTTTTGTTTTTTTTTCTTTTAATGATACTTTCTCCAAGTTAGGGGATCTAGATTTAGAGTAACCTGACCTATTCTTTTTAATCATTCCTCTTTTGATGTATTTAGGTTGTTTCTAGCACTGCAGTGAACATTCTTATATACATATATGCTTACCTACTAGTCCTATTTTAGGATAAGTGTCCTAAAATCAGAGTTGCTGAAATAAAGAGTATATATTAAATTAATTACCAGGTTGTAGCATTTAATTCATACTCCCATAAGTAATTTATCAATGTGGCCATCTCCCTGCATTCTCACCAGTCCCAGATGTCACACTTTGAATTTTTTGCTAATGTATCAGATTAGGTGGGAAATAAGAACTTGCTGTTCTGCTCTTACTTCCCTGTCTATTCATAAGGCTGAGCAAGTTTTCCGGTGTTTATTGACCATTTGTGAATTTCCTATTCACATCTTTTACCTATTTTTCTGTTGAGTTTTTTCTTTTCCTTTTTACTATATATGACTGTATAGGAAAGAAATTAATGCTGCTTCTGTCAAGTATTTCTTACCAGTCTGTTATTTTGTGGAGATTCCAGCTAATTAAAAACAAAATAAGTAAAGGAATAGATATACATATTAGAATTAGGAATTAGATATACATATTAGAAAGGGGGGAATATTTACATATGATGAAAGTGTAAATCTAGAAACTCAATTTACTAGAAACTCAGTTACTAGGATTCATTAAAGAATGAGAATTTTTAAGTACCTAAATTCAAGACAAAGTTACCCCCCAAAATCATAGCCTGTCTGTACTTTTCACAACTAATTAGAAAAGGATTTGGTGCTCGCCCAATAAGTCCCATTAAATTATTGAACAAAACCATAAGATACATAGGAATAAAATTAACTAAGGGTTTGAGGACTTTCAAAAAGAAACTATAGAATCTTATTGGAAGACATGAGTATAAATAGATGTACTATGTTCCTGGATGAGAGGATTTGACGTAAATGTAAGCCATTCCAAAATTAACATAGAAACTTAATCTTTGGGGGATTATTTCTTTTCTTTTTTTTTTTTTTTTAAGATTTTTATTTATTTATTTGACAGGCAGAGATCACAAGTAGGCAGAGAGGCAGGCAGAGAGAGAGAGGTGGAAGCAGGCTCTCTGCTGAGCAGGGATCCCGCCCAATGTGGGGCTGGATCCCAGGACCCTGGGATCATGACCTGAGCTGAAAGCAGAGGCTTTAACCCACTGAGCCACCCAGGTGCCCCTGGAGGATTATTTCTAAACAGAGGATTTTACAAATAGAAGAATAAGTGAGAATGGCAAGGTGGCAAGAAAATTTGAAAAAGAATAATATGCACTAGTTGCCTTACTTAATAATAAAACAAAATAATTGTACAACAAAACAATATGCACTTAACACAGGAATGAATAAATAGATCAGTGAAACGCAGACATCGTTATTAGATCCAAATATGTATTAGCACTTATAGATGACAGAGGTGATCTTTCATTTCAAAGGAAGAGGGATTTATTTACATACATGATATGGGCATGATTGACTTTCTGTCTGGAGGAAAACAGCTAAATCCCTACCTCATGCCACATTTTAAAATCAGTTCCAGATAGAGCAAAGATTTGAATGTAACCAAGAATGAATGCTGAAAGAAAAGTTAGATAGTGAAATAAAAAATTAAAATGTGTTTGACAAAAAAGAAATAAACGATTTGCTTCCAAACAGTGCAACAGAAGCTCACTTGTAGTTTTTTCTACTGTCTAATCACTATTTTGGTGGCTTCTGTTATGCATGGTGCCCTTTGCAGAAGAGAATACAAAGGAATGCTTTCAACAACTGCTGTTCGTTTTTGGAGAAATCTTATAGTTTGTTTTGCTTAGGTTACATGTGCCCTTCCTTTCTGGCTCACCATGGAGTGCCAAGAAAAACAATAGTAAAATATAAAAAATGAAAGTAATAATATTCAGAGATTAAATTGTTTTATCACAGTTCTCTGCTTTCAGCGATTGTTCAGCTTGAGTATATTCCAAAGGCTTTACTTTCTCAAATTTGTTTTCATCTCCTAAGACCCCTCATGTGCAACTTTTCCTTTATATTGTTTCAAAAGTTGACATTTTGGCTTACTAATGAATACATACTAAAGAATGACCACTGGGAGATTTATGGAAAATGTAAAAATTTTTTCAGAGAGTTTTGGAAGAAAATCAAGAACATTATCATATAGTTCAAAAGTTCCTTATCCTGGGAGATATTGATGGTAAGATACTATACTTTTGTTTTACTTTCTATGAGTTCTTTGTTTCCTTTCTTTCTTTCTTTTTAAGATTTTACTTATTTATTTATTTGAGAGAGAGAGAGAGAGCATGAGAGGAGAGAGGTAGCAGGAAAAGCAGACCCCCGCTGAGCAGGGAGCCCGTTAAAAAGTTATCGAAACAGTACACGACTCACCGCATCTTTTAATCTTTATATCAGCCTATTTGAATGCAGCTATTAATTGTTAGATAATAGAGCTTGAATTTAATCCTGGGTCTGTTTTATATGGGGGTTATTAACAATGAGGTAGTGATTTCATAGTACTATAGGAATACAATAAATATCCTGAGTAATGTTTATTTCTATTCTTTTGGTCTTTATTCCTATTACTGAATTTTTGCTTTGATGGCTTGTAGGTTTGATGAATGAATTTAACAAATGGCTTTCCAAAAGCAGAAACAATCTACCTGGACACCTTCTCCGCTTCATGACTCACCTCATTTTGTTTTTCCACACTCTGGGACTACAGATCAAAGTAAATAAAAAAGAACAATTGACTGTCCTTTGCAAGGGTGATGCTGTATGCCTCTCAACAGAAAAACATGCTACTTTTTTGTGTGTTTTTTTCTAGAAATGGTGGTAACGGTACAGAAGTCTTTTTTTTTTTTAAGATTTTATTTATCTGAGAGACAGAGAGAGACGTGGGGGTAAGGGCCAGGGGAGTGGAATGAGGAGGGAGCCTGACATGAACCCCAGATATGAATCCCAGAACCCCAGGATAATGACCCTGACCTGAAGGCAGACCCTCAATCGACTGAGCCACCCAAGCGCCCTGGCATAGAAGTCTTCTAGACAGTCTTGTATGGTCACTCAGTGATAACTCACTGTGGATGACCCTTCAGGGCTCTAGTCTATGGATGCAGAATACCAGTGGGTGGGTGGGTGGGTGGGTGTGTGTGTGTGTGTGTGTGTGTTAAGTAATTTTTTTAAAAGATTTTATTAGCACACGTGAATGTGCTGAGGGAGGGACAGATGGACAAGCCGACTTGCCACTGAGCAGGGAGCCCAATGTGGGGCTGGATCCCAGCACTTTGAGATTATGACAGGCTCTGAAGTCAGATGCTCATCCGGAGTGAGCAACCCATGTGCCTTATGTGGTTTTTGATAAATTCATAATTTTATCCTCATCAGTACCCAGTTCTAAATCAACCCGCCAAGCTAACTGAACAAGACTACTTTTTCTATGTGAGGTTTCAAACCTTTGTTTTCTTTTTTCTTTTTGTTTCTTTTTCCTAAATGATGGTAACATTTAGTACCTATAGAAGGCAGAATGATAAACAGTAGTTGAAAATTTGGGCTTTGGAGTAAGAATCCTGGGTTTGCATCCTTACTCAGCAGCTTCTAGCATGTAATTCTGGGTAAAATAAAAACCTCTGTAGTTTTCTTAGTTTAGAAACTCTTAGTTTCTTCCTCTGTAAATTGTAAACAATGATAGTAACTACCCACAAAGAGTTATGGAAGGTTCATTTGGGCAGCATATAAACTTTGCTAAGCACTTAGCCTAGCATGTAGTCATTGCTCCATGGTAAATATTAAAATCATTCAATCACTTAATAGAATTTTTATTAGATACCTTGCTGGTACATATAAGCAATTGTGTTTATAATTGAATTATATCTTTTTTTCTATGAAGGAAGAAGTTTCCATTGAAATTTTAAAGACATTCATACAGGTAAACTTTAAGAATCCACAATTTGATTTTGATTTTTTTTTTTACTGTTTTGGTGGAAACAAAAATCAGAATGGTGATGTTTTAATGCTCAGTGGTGGGAAAGTCATCAGAATCTGTAAGAGATCTTTTAATTATCTTAAGTATATTTTATTTAGAATTTAAAATCATTCTGTTCAGTAGCACAAATCCACATCTATATGAATCTCTCATTAATGCTTGAAATTTTGAAGTGAATTTTTTAAAAAACACTGCTGATCCCAGAACCTGTTGTTATTATTGACATATTTTGATCTTTTTCTGTTTTTTTTAGCTTTTAATAAATGAGAAGCATACAAATCTCATAGCATTTTATACCTGTCATTTGCCTCAAGACCTAGCTGTAGCCCAGTATGCATTATTTTTGGAAGGTGTTACGGAATTTGAGCAGCGCCACCATTGCCTGGAACTGGCTAAAGAAGCAGGTAAAAATGGTTGAGAACTTTTTGTTGGGTTTCACCGGCAAGTTATCATTTTGGCATTAGTAACATTTTATCTTTCTAGTTTTAAATCTTCTCTTGAGAGAAAAAGAATGAAATTTTTGATGAAATTCTGTTTTAGGAATAAAATAACTTATACTGTAACTCATGTAGAATATCCCTGTTATGGCATTTTCTTTTATAATTTTATAATGTCTTTCATATTTTACATGTTATATTTTTATAGAATTTTAATTCCAGTTTACCAAATCATTGTGACTGTTTAGAGAATATTAGTGTAAATGATTAATTCATGTTTTTGTCTCTTAAAAAAATTCCTTAGATTTGGATATTGCAGCTATAACAAAGACTGTAGTCGAGAATATCCGAAAGAAAGATAATGGTGAATTCAGTCATCATGACATGGCCCCAGCCCTAGATACCAGCACTACTGAGGTAACATAGGGGCAGGGGAGTTGTGTGCGTAACTCCTAATCCCTCTTTGGTGGCTCTTTGGTGAACTTCCTCCTTAACATACTCTGCCTCCTTTTTTTAAGAATTTTTCTTTGTCAGCCAAAACCTTTTAAATTTTAAAAATTGGCAGCAGACTTAAGGTCTTATGTAAGGGATTTAAGTTACTTGCAGTAGTATTGTGTTAAAGGAAGCTTCTTTAACAGAAAAAAAGTGAGCTTTGGATTTTTGCTTATTGGATTATTCTAGACACTTGATCAATCTCTGACTCTTTAAGTAGTTTACTTACCCTATTTTCAGAAAAAAAACCAAAAACCATTTTAGAGTAGCCGCTAAGGAATCACCTGGTTAAGTTGGTGGGACATAGACTACTTAATTCCAGACTCCTACTCCAAGAAGTTTTTTTGTAATTTTTCCAGGTTTGTTTGTTTTTGTTTTTGTTTTTTTTAAAGATTTTATTTATTTATTTATTTATTTGTCAGAGAGAGAGAGCAAACTCGCAAGCAAAGGGAGCAGCAGGCTCCCCACTGAGCAAGGAACCCAATGTGGGACTCGATCTTAGAACCCTGGGATCATGACCTGAGCCAAAGGCAGACGCTTAACTGAGCCCCTAGGCATCCCTTTTTTGTAATTTGAGTTATTAAGTGTGAGAAGAAACTAAGGAAAGCTAGATTCTTTCATAATTTCATATAACTTGAGGGAAAATCATGTTTACTAGATGTAAGTTAATTCTACTAACTAGAATATATTAGAAAAAGGTACAATCAATGTTTCTTTTTTTCCAATTAAATGAATAGGAGGACCGTTTAAAAATTGACGTAATTGACTGGTTGGTATTTGACCCAGCACAGAGGGCGGAAGCACTTAAACAAGGCAATGCGATAATGAGAAAATTCTTGGGTATGCTTTATTTTAATATTCTCTTCTCAGGCTTTTGTTCAAACTTATATATTCTTAAATTTTTGTTTTGTTGTGTTTTTGTTTTTGTTTTTGTTTTTCTAATCCTTCCGATGTGGGAGGCAGGTGACAAAACAGCCATTCTTATATATCAAGTCTAGTATAATGAAACAAAACATTTAACATTATCATTGTCCTAATCAGTGTTTCATATAATCTCAAGGCTTTGAAAAATGTAATTCCCTTAAGACACAAAAGTTGGTAAAAGCAACTGCATTAAGTGAATCCTTTTGTGACTTGACCCACTGAAATAAGGAAAAAGCCTGGCTATTAAGTACAAAGAATCACCCAAACCTTTAATAAAACTACTTTGGGACTCAAGATGCTTACAGCTGACTGTAAAAGTTGCAAACCAATTAATTTGACTCCTTTATAAACCACCATACAGCAATTCACATATATTGAAAAATTGTGCATCTTTTTCACAGCATCAAAAAAGCATGAAGCTGCAAAAGAAGTATTTGTGAAAATTCCTCAGGATTCTATAGCAGAAATCTATAATCAGTGGGAGGAACAAGGAATGGAAAGTCCACTTCCCGCCGAAGATGATAATGCTATCAGAGAACATTTATGCATTAGAGCTTATTTGGTGAGCCTATAAAGAAAATCACAAATGTGATTTACCTTCATGATTTTTCTGATTCACTCTCAGACTTTGAACTGTTCATCCAGTAGTGGTGACTGACTTTTTATCTTCTCTCTCTTGTGACTGTGGTATTGACTGATCCACAGGAGCATTGAGATCATGGTCTGGCCTTCATCAGCATAAGCTTCTAATTCATGCTGACCGACCAAGAATATCATAGAGTGTGTGATGTCTGAAACTTAGTGTCCTTGCAAGTCTTTGAATGCTTGTATCAACTTTAGTGTTTCTTTGGGGGTGAGGGGTCAATAACCGAGAAAGGCGAGATAATTAAATTTGTTATACCTAAAATAACAACATACTCATTTAAAATGCTTTCAACAAAAAATGAAGTGATTACATCAGGCTAGGTTCCAGGGGACATCTGTGGATAGCAGTCTATCCTTGCCCTGTAGAAGCTAATGGGCTAGTGAAGAAGACAGACAAGTAAACATCACAAAGTGGTAAATGTCAAGATATGTATATGACCGGAGTGCTTGAGATAGGACTAGGTGCCAGAAAACACAATATACATGTACCTTGCTGGTGTTCACCATTTGACAAAATATTTATTCACAATGTTTTTTTGTGCGCAAAAAATAAATGTTGAACAGTTCTGTTTCTTGATGTTGCAAAATTACTTCTAAGAACCAGATTTTTAAAGGGAAAACTTGTGTTTGTTTCGTATTTTTCTATTTTATTTTACATCTTAGGAAGCCAATGAAACCTTTAACGAGTGGTTTAAGCATTTGAATTCAGCTCCACAGAAACCTACTTTGATACCTCAAGCAACTTTTACTGAGAGAGTGGCTCATGAACACAAAGAAAAGAAATATGAAGTAAGTTGAATTTAGATAAGACCTATCTATTGCACTTTAAAAATACAGATTACATTTTTTTTTTCAGATTTTTTTTTTCTAATTTTGATTCCAGTATGTTAACATACAGTGTTCTATTAGTTTCAGGTGTCCAAAATAGTGATTCAACACATCCATACATCCCCTAGTGCTCATCACAAGTGCACTCCTTAATCCCCATTACCTATTTCACCCATCCAACCCTCATATATGGACAGACACTTGGACTGCTTCCGTAACTTGGCTATTGTAAAGAATGCAGTAAACATAGGGGCGCGTGTATCCCTTTGAATTAGTGTTTTTATATTTTTTAGGTAAACTCCCAGTAGTGCCAATTGCTGGTCATAGGGTAGTTCTATTTTCAACTTTTTGAGGAACCTCCATACTGTTTTCCACAGTGTCTGTACCAGTTGCATTCCCACCAACAGTGCACAAGGGTTCCTTTCTCTCTATATCGTCACCAATATTTGTTGTCTCTTATGTTTTTGATTTTAGCTATTCTGACAGGTGTGAGGTGATACCTCGTTGTGGTTTTGATTTGCATTTCCCTGATCATGAGTGATGCTGAGCATCTTTCCTGTGTCTGTTGGCCATCTGTATGTCTTCTTTGAAAAAATGTCTTTTCAGGTCTTCTGAATATTTTTTAACTGGTTTATTTCATTTTTTTGGTGTTGAGTTGCAGAAATTCTTTATATATTTTGGATACTAGCCTTCATTGGATATGTTATTTGCAAATATCTTTTTCCATTAGTGGGTTACCCTTTAGTTTTGTTGATTATTTCCTTTGTTGTGCAGGTTTTTATTTTGCTATAGTCCCAATAGTTTGTTTTTGCTTTTGTTTCCCTCGCTTCAGAAGACATATCTAGAAAAGTGTTGCTATGGTCAATTTTAGAGATCTTTACTGCCTGTACTCTCTTCTAGGATTTTTTTTTTTAAGATTTATTTATTTTATTTGAGACGGGCGCCTGGGTGGCTCAGTGGGTTAAGCCGCTGCCTTCAGCTCAGGTCATGATCTCGGGGTCCTGGGATCGAGCCCCGCATCGGGCTCTCTGCTCAGCGGGGAGCCTGCTTCCTCCTCTCTCTCTGCCTGCCTCTCTGCCTGCTTGTGATCTCTGTCTGTCAAATAAATAAATAAAATCTTTAAAAAAAAAAAAAGATTTATTTATTTTATTTGAGAAAGAGAGCGAGAATGAGAGCGAGTGCAAGTGGAGGGAGGAGAAAATCTTAAGCAGACTCCCCACTGAGTGCAGAGCCTGTTGCTTTGCAGGGCTTTTTCCCACGACCCATGAGATCATGACCTGAGCTGAGACCAAGAATTGGATGCCTACAAGTTGAGCCACCCTGATGCTGCTCTCTTTAGGATTTTTATGGTTTCAGGTTTCCCATTTAGGTCTTTAATTCATTTTGAATTTGTTTTTGTGTTTGGTGTAAGGAAGGGGTCCAGTTACATTCTTTTGCATGTAGCTATCCAATTTTCCGAACATCATTTGTTAAAGAAACTATCTTTTTCCCATTGGACTATCTTTCCTGATTTGTTGAAGATTAATTGACCATTTAACTGTGAGTTGATCAGGTCATATTTAAAGAGGTCATTTCTTCAGCAGTTCTATTCTTACTGTAACAGGTGATCTTTCTGTTAATGCTATTTGAAAAAAAGACACCTGTTAGTTTTCTGCAGGTTATTAACCAAACATGAAAATTACCCTCAGGTGACATTAATGTTCATTTATGAAGTTAACATTTTAGTGTTTTATTTCACTGCAGTCTGTTGATTATTTCTGTATTTGGCTGACTAAAGTTAACTTTATTTTTTTTAAGTTTTATTTATTTAAGTGATCTCTGTACTCATGTGGGGCTTGAACTCATGACCCAGAAATCAAGAGTTGCATGCTCCTCAATAAAGTGAACTCTTTAGAATGATGTTCCATATAAATATTCCTGTATGTACTTTTATAAATACATTATTTATTGGTTTTAGTCTGTTAATATGTCTTGTGTTTGTTTTGCAGATGGATTATGTTATTTGGAAAGGACATTTGGATGCCCTGACTGCTGATGTGAAGGAGAAAATGTACAATGTCTTGTTGTTTGTTGATGGAGGGTGGATGGTAGATGTTAGAGAGGTAAGCTCTGTACATTGTATACAGCTAGAAAGGAAAAGTCTATTTCCAAAGGTTCTTTCTCTAAATAGAAGCACCTATGGATCTTATATATCCTTTGTTCTTGTAACTGAACATCCCGTAATTTAAACCTAGACTGAAAATACTAACTAGGGAATAGAAATCTTGGACTATTGGGTAAACTATTTCTTCAGATTTAATGTGTTCATTCAAGATACTAAAATGTAATTTTTAAAAATTCTGAATCTAAAAATTTAATTGTATTTGCATTCAACTCAATTTAAGGATACAAAGATAAGTCTAGTAGCCATGACCCTCACCTCTGAGCTATGCATTTTAAATGACCTTGGCGGGGGCGGCTTTTTTAAAATGCTGGGCTCCACTCTCAGAGATTCTGATTTAATTGATCTGTGGTAGGGCTGGATTTTTTGGTTTTTGTTTTTTTTTTTAATCTGCTGGAGAGCTTCAAGGTATATCCTGGGTTGAGACTAGTTACAAAAGTACCTAATACCATAAGAAAAGCATAGATTAAGTATTTAGTGAGTTCAGGAGAAGAAAGGGTTGGTTTTACCTGGAAGAGGTCTAGACAGGGTACTTGAAAGGTATAGTATTTGACTGATTCCTAAAGAATGATGTCGAAGCTGAGTGAGTAGAGGGGAAAGGAAGGATACTGAAGGTAACTATCATGTGAGCGAAAAGATACAGAGGCCTGATCCTGTGGTTTAACAGAAACCTTGAGTAATCAGCTTTGCCTCTGCAGACCTCATGATCTGTTAAAGGGGAACTGTAAATGCTGGATTCTTGAATACATGGTGCAGTATTTTGAACAGAGAACCTAGAATGCCCTTTCCCCATGATAGCTATACCGATGGCTTTCCTACTTCCTTCAGTAGTATGCCCAGTGTTCTCTCTCTTTAGAGACCCTCCCCGTCACCCAGCCACAGCCACCCTGTATCACTTTCTTATTATCTTGCATTGGTTTTCCTTGTGGCAGTTACATATAATGTATAATGTATATTATTTGCTTGTTGTGTGTCTACCTCCATTAAGATGTAGACTTCATGAAGGCAGCAACATTGTTTTCTTCATTTCTCTGAGTTTGGCACTAGAGTTAATGCCTGGAACATAAGAGGCTTTCAAAAAATGTTTGGTACATTTAGTAAATGACTGGGGTGAACGCACTGTCTTCATATTAGAGATACCTGTAATGTCAGTGCAGTTCAACTCCTGCGGGCAACACATACCAGTTAATGAATTTTTCTCACATGTAAGGCACTACTATATGTCCCTAATGGAAAGAATGTTTTAATTTTATACATTTACAGGACTTTTCAAAGCTTTTGTTCATTCGAATGACAAAAACAGCTTAGGTTGTGGAGAGCAATTGATTTTCTTTTCCTTGTGGCAAATTGCTGGGCCCATCAGGCATAATTCAGGACAGTTGGTAGCCTTCAGTCTGCTTGTGTGGGAAGCCATTTGAGTTAGCAGAACAGATTACCGGTAACGCCCCTTTGATATTTGGCCAGCAACAAGACCTAGAAGAAGCAGGGGCCACCCTGTGAGATCAGATTATTAATAGACCTGCTGCTACTTTCAGGTGATAAGGGGTCTGGGAGCCAGGGCTGCTTTGCCTCCCTAGCAAGGGGGCGAAAGACGCCATTGGAGTACAAATGGAGTGACTCAGAGGAAGCAGTGCTCACATTCTTAACAGGCTCTGGGTGGAAACAACTAATGTGAATTATGAGTAAGACCTTTGGTTTTAAATCCCCCTCTGAAGGTAGTGAGTGCCTATTTGAGAAATAAAAGTGCTTTCCCTTTCAAAGTTAAGAAAACACAACACATGCATGCATTTTAATATTTACTGTTAATATATTTATATCTCAAAACAAGACTGAACGATTGATAGTTATTTTTCCTATGTGTGGAAAACTGACCTAGATCAGCCTAAATTAGTACAATCACTCCTTGGTAGAATGACCACATGGATTTTGTTGCTTCATGCTCCACTTACATCTGCTTTTGAAAAATGCTTTAGCAGCTTAACATAGTCTGTTCCATGAAGATACTTACACTGATTAATATAAGTTGTCATAAACAACAACAAAAAATTCCAGACTTCTAAGAAGGTACTGCTTTTTAAAAAATTTATTAGGTGGGTGCCTGGGTGGCTCAGTGGTTAAAGCCTCTGACTTCGGCTCAGGTCATGATCCCAGGGTCCTGGGATCAAGCCCCACATCCTCAGCAGGGTTCCTGCCTCCTCCTCCCTTTCTCTCTCTGCCTGCCTCTCTGCCTACTTGTGATCTGTCAAATAAATAAATAAAAATCTTTTTTAAAAAATCAGAAAATATTAAAAAAAATTTTATTAGGTATTTTATTAGGCTTTTCTAAAGACCAGGTATTCAGCTTGTCTTGTTCTCTGTTTTGTCTTATGCTATGAACTCTATGGATTTCCTTTCTGTTTTTAAGATTATTTCACAAATGTTAAGGTTAGGTACTTTTTAAATTATTTTAATGATTTTTAGATTTCAAATTTATTGCAAGAAAACATTTTGGGTACATTTCTGTACTCTTACTACTGCCCACATAATTTTTTAGAAAGTCCCATATATACTAATGTTTGCTAAACTAATGTTTAGCTAATGCTAATTGTTTTATCCACATTGTTTTTCTCACATACCTGTTAGTTCTGTCTCATTAATTATATTATTCAAATCTATAGGGTCTTTTAATTTTTCTATTTTTGAAAAGTTATACAAAGGAATCATAAATTCACTTTGCTTAAAAAGAGTTTGTGGTGACATTGTCCCTCCCTGTGTGCCTGTCCCCACCTCATGACCCTTCTCCCCAGCAGCAGTCACCACCGTCAGTTTATGTCCTCCCACATGTATTTCCATCTGTACACATCAAGGGAAACGGTGCTTCTTTTCTCTCCCAGTTTTGTTCCAGTGGTATTTAGTCTCTCTTACTGCTTTAAGCATGTTTTTATTCAAGACATAATAAATATTAGAAATACAAATTTAAAAAAAAAAGAAAAATATAAATTCAGAAGCATTTTGTTTTTGTTATCAGACCAGGACTCCTCCGTATTAGGTTTTGTTTGCCTTCATGCTGTTTTACCAAAAATTGTGTGTCTGTCATGATTAAAATCCTACCTTGTTTTATTTTTAATGGGCATCATGAGCTTTAGAGAAACCCCATTAGCTTCTACCTGTTGCATTTTGGTTTTGATTCAATACTTGGTTTTTTTATAACAGTATTTACCTTAAACTTGTTAAAATGACAACTTGATGTCCCGACTATAGGATGCTGAAGAAGACCATGAAAGGACACACCAAATGGTTTCATTGAGAAAGCTTTGTCTGCCGATGTTGTGTTTTCTGCTTCATACCATATTGCATAGTACTGGTCAGTATCAGGAATGCTTGCAGTTAGCAGATATGGTCTCCTCTGAGCGCCACAAACTGTATCTGGTAAGTTCTGGAGCATTTACAGTTTTAAATTTTAGTGATTTGATAAGCTCTGTAATAATATTTGATTTTGTGAGATGTGTTTACATTTTTGAGATGTTCTTAGATTTTCTTAAAGTAATGGTCCACTTCTAATGTTCTTTTTTTTGAAAATACATACATATTCATAAACACTTAGAAGTAAATAGACTGGCTCAAAGAAATAGCTTTGAATTTGTTGGACCACACCAACATAGTGGCCCCTGGCTATATAAATCTTAAAGAGGGATTTCTTCTTATGTTAAGCTAATCGGGTTGGTTAAATGACCATAAATTCATATATTCTTCCTTGCTCTCATTCTTAACTATTTTTTTCTTTTCTTAAAATCAGGTGTTTTCTAAGGAAGAACTAAGGAAATTGTTGCAGAAGTTAAGAGAGTCCTCTCTAATGCTCCTAGACCAGGGACTTGATCCATTAGGATATGAAATTCAGTCATAATTCATCCACTCTGCTAATTTCTATGATAAATGGAGTTTCTTGTAAAATACACATATTTGTAATTACTGGGTTTTTTCTTTTGAATTGTCATGGGAAAAATGAAAATTTACACATTTGCATTTTATATTTTTCAGAATATTATGATGATACTTTGAAAATTTAATGTATTATATGACTATTTCCCTGTGTTTATTAATAAAATTATATAAAAATTAAAAGTTTCTGTTCTTACAAGTTCCAGAATTACCTCTTATGTAATAAGAAATTAAGTTTCCTGTTATCCTATTTTTCTCCTGTGAGCATAAATATGCTGATATCTTAAAATTATAAAGAGGATGAGAAGTAGATTCATTTCTAAATCAGGTATGTAATTTCTTATAAAATTTAGTGGGTTTTTTGGGGGGGTAAAGATTTTATTTATTTATTTGACAGAGAGAGAGACACTGAGAGAGGGAACAGAAGCAGAGGGAGTGGAAGAGGGAGAAGCAAGCTTCCTGCTGAGCAGGGAGCCTGATGGGGTCTCGATCCCAGGACCATGGGATCATGACCTGAGCAGAAGGCAGACGCTTAACAACTGAGCCACCCAGGCGCCTCATAAATTTAGTGTTTTTTAAATACTACAGTTAAGATGAATATAGCAAGAGTTTTGTCTAATATTATGCTTTTGTTTTCTTTATTTTGGAAACATTTTTATTAACTCTCATTCAATAAACTGGCTACTAATTAAGTTAGATCTTGTGAAGTCTTATCATAGTATCTGGTACACAGTAGGCACTGACTAAGCTGGAAAATACAAAAATGAGTGGAATCTACTCCAGCCCTTCTAGTAGGGGAAATACAACAAATACCTTTTTTAAATGCCGTTAAAAAAATGCAAGTAATCTGCGCAGTAAGACACTGTCACCAGCTAAGAGGGTTCTGAGGAAGTAGCATTAGAGCTGCTGTTTGAGTAATGCACTGAATTTGCAAGGGCAAAGATAAAGCACAAGAAGAGTGAGGGACTGCACATTGGGAAATTAGTATGAGCAAGGCCCAGAAATGGTAATGCATAGCGTATTTATGAATCAGCAAGAATTTTCTTTCTTTCTTTCTTTCTTTTTTTTTTCTTTTAGAGAGAGATTGCATACAAGAATGGGGAGGAAGGAGGGGGGGAGAGAGAATCTCCAGCAGTCTCCAGGCCTAGTGAAGAGCTCAATGCAGGGCTCGATCTCATGACCTGAGCCGAAATCCAGAATTGGATATATAAGTGACTAAGCCATCCAGGTGCCCACATCTGAGCAATTTCTTTTTTTTTTTTTTTCTTTTTTTTTTTTTTAAGATTTTATTTATTTATTTGACAGAGAGACAGGGAGAGAGGGAATACAAGCAGAGGAAGCAGGAGAGGGAGAAACAGGCTTCCCATGGAGCTGGGAACCTGATGCAGGCCTTGATTCCAGGATGCTGGAATCATGACCTGAGCTGAAGGCAGATGCTTAATGACTAAGCCACCCAGGCATCCCACACCTGAGCAATTTCTTAAAGATGTATTTATAGATGCCATCCTAGAGACGTCTGGCTAGGAGGCCTGGTATAGGGTCCTGGAAGTTGTATATTTAAGTATAATATGCCATAGGTGATTTTAATTAGCTTGGGGTATTCTGGCTTAAATCAGAGATGGATATTGTACCGAACTCAGCGGGAGTTGATCATGACACGCTGTTTGCATCAGCCCTGGAAAGGTGTAGAGGCAGTGGACTCCGCCTCAAGTTCTTAGGCTAGCAAGAACGATCCAGAGGAAATACTTACTTTCCAAACCTCTTTAGTTTTTATACATTAAAAAAAGAGGTAGAGCAGTATGAACTGACTTGGAAGTCTAAATCTTAACAAAATACATATAAGATTTGTATGCTGAAAATACAAAATACTGATGAACCAAAGAAGAGCAAAATAAATGGGAGAGACACACCATATTCATTAAATGGAAGACTCAACATAGTAAAGATGCCAAATTGATAAACAGGTTTAACACAATTCTAACCAATAGTTCAGCAAGAAAATAGATTATATATTACTTGGTATGACTGAATTAATCTTCTTAGGTGTGATAATTGTGGCCAGATATGAGAGTGTCCTTATTCTTCAGAGATACACCCTGATGGACGCCTGGGTGACTCAGTCGTTAAATGTCTGCCTTTAGCTCGGGTGATGATCCCAGGGTCCTGGGATTGAGTCCCACATCAGGCTCCCTGCTAACTGGAAACCTGCTTCTCCTTCTGCCTGCTGCTAGTCCCCCTGCTTGTTCTCTCTCTCTCTCTCTCTCTCTGGCAAATAAATAAAATCTTTAAAAAGAATAAGAGATACACACTGAAATATTTAGAGATGAAAGGCCATGAAGTCTGCACTTTAAAACAGTTTAGCTTTGGGGCACCTGGCTGGCTGGCTAGACATGGATAGAGCATGTGACTCTTGATCTTGGGGTGGTGAGTTCTAGTCCCATGTTGGGTATAGAGATCACTTAAAAAATAAATAAAATTTATGGGGTGCCTGGGTGGCTCAGTGGGTTAAAGCCTCTGTCTTCGGCTCAGGTCATGATCTTGGGGTCCTGGGATCGAGCCCCGCATCGGGCTCTCTGCTCATCAGGGAGCCTGTTTCCTCCTTTCTCTCTCTGCCTGCCTTTCTGCCTACTTGTGATCTCTGTATGTCAAATAAATAAATAAAATCTTTAAAAAAATAATAAAATAAATAAATAAATAAATAAAATTTAGGGCGCCTGGGTGGCTCAGTGGGTTAAGCCTCTGCCTTTGGCTCAGGTCATGATCTCAGGGTTCTGGGATCGAGCCCCACATTGGGCTCTTTGCTCAGCGGGCTCTCTGCTCAGCGGGGGGCCTGCTTCCCCTTCTCTCTCTGCCTGCCTCTCTGCCTACTTGTGATCTCTCTCTGTCAAATAAATAAAAATAAAATATTTTTAAAAATAAATAAAAATTTAAAAATAGAAAGGTTTAGCTTTAAAAGTCTACACAGAGGGGCGCCTGGGTGGCTCAGTGGGTTAAAGCCTCTGCCTTCAGCTCAGGTCATGATCCCAGGGTCCTGGGATCGAGCCCCGCATCGGGCTCGCTGCTTACCAGGGAGCCTGCTTCCTCCTCTCTCTCTCTCTGCCCGCCTCTCTGTCTACTTGTGATCTGTCTGCCAAATATATAAATAAAATCTTTAAAAAAAAAAAAAGTCTACACAGATAAATATGTCAAAATATTAACTACAGAATCTATGTGAAGGGCGCAGTCATGTTTATTAATCTCTAAACTTTTCTGTAGATTTAAAAATCTTCAAAATAAAAGATTTGAGTGGAGTTAAATAGTGACAGAACAACTAAATATCCATATGGAAAAGAAATGAATCATGGCCCCCACTTTATACTATTCACAAAAATTAATTAGAAGTGGATTATAAGCCTCATTATAAAAGCTAAAACTAAAGCTTTGAAGAAAAATGAAGAATATCTTTAATGACCTGTGAGTAGGCAAAGATTTCCTATACAAGAAAAAAAAAGATTTTTCCTATTGACAGAAAACAATAAGCATAAAGGAAATATTGATTACTTCACTGAAATATAAAACTCATCAAAGACACCATTATGAAAATAAATAGGATAGACACAGACTGGGAGAAAATATTTGCAAAAATATATCTGACCAAAAAAACCTTCCTACTTAGAATATACAAAGAACTCTTTCAATTCAATAATAAAGCAAAAGGTGGCGCAAAAAAAAGACGATTCGTAAAGGAAAGGAATATGCATAATCAGAAAACCCATGAAAAAGTACTCAAATCATGGGAAATGCAAAGGAAACCACAAGGAGAGAACACTACATAGCCATCAAAATGGCTAAAATAAAAAACTGACAACACCAAATTGTGGAGCAACTGTGACTGATACATTGCTGGGGAAATATAAAATGGTACACTCTTTGGGAAAAGTTTTGACTTTTTTATAATCACCTATCCTTTCACCTAGAAATTTCACTCATATATTTACTCAAGAGAAATGAAAGTAAATTCCACAGAACAGTTGTGCAAATGTATTCATAGCAGCAGCATTTATAATAGCCCAAAACTGGAAATGACCCAAATGACCATCAGTAGGATGACTAAACAAGCTGCAGTATGTTCATTCAAAACACTACTCAGCAATATAAAAAGGAAAGAACTGTTCTACCCAGCAAAAGAACCTAGACACCAGAAGTACATACTGTACGATCCATTTACATGAAGTTCTAGAACAGTCAAAACCATGGCTAAGAAAAAATGAAAAAAGTGATTTCCTCTTGGGCATGGGGGGTGGGGATTTTCTAGGGCGTTTTGTGAGGTGATGGAAGTATAGTGTATCTTAACTGGTGTGGGTTACACAGGTGCCTCCATTTATCAAAAAAATGTACACTTTAGGGACGCCTGGGTGGCTCAGTTGGTTGGGCAGCTGCCTTCGGCTCAGGTCATGATCCCAGCGTCCTGGGATCGAGTCCCGCATTGGGCTCCTTGCTCGGCAGGGAGCCTGCTTCTCCCTCTGCCTGCCACTCTGTGTGCCTGTGCTTGCTCTCTCTCTCTCTCTCTCTGACAAATAAATAAACAAAATCTTTAAAAAAAAAAAAAAAAAAAAAAGAAAAAAATGTACACTTTAGATTATTGCATTTGAGTGAATGTAAATTTACTTTGGAGATATCGAACGGAGGGGTGAGGAGTAGGTACACATGAAAATGGCAGCTGGTGAAACCAGGTGATGGGTATTTTAACTTTGCACGAGTTTGAAATTTTCCAAAACAAAAAGGAGGGGAAGTGGGCCAGGAACCAGAGAAATCTGGGTTGGAATCTTATACCTCCAGCTGCAACGTAACAGCCGTTAACCTCTATTTTCAACATTTGTAAATGAGAATAAGGATTATAATCACATTTCAGGACAAGTAAAGATTAGGACTACTGTGCTTTGTGAAGAAGGTCAAGAAAGCTGCTTAACCATTAAATTAGTCTGGAGAAGGGCAGTTTCCAGAACAGTAGAAACCTGGATTAAATGGCAAATATGGGGTTAGACTCAGTAATCCTAACCCAACAGGCATTTGAATTCCACTTGATACTGTTACATTTTAACCCAACTTTCAGAGTTCATATTGTAACTGTTTTCAAATATTGCAAGATAAGTAAATGAATGGTGAAAAGATTATTATCCATGCTAAAATTAACAGTCCAAATCTATAAGCACAAGGGGACAATTGAGTAGACTAAATGAAGACAGGGTGCCACGGCCCTTAATTGGTGAGCAGGTGAGGGTAAACATTGTAAATAACTGATTAGAGGGTTCTGTGGATCTAAACTGGAAGGGAGAATGGCAATATAAACAGTGGGAAGTGGTGTGGTAAGAATCCATAGAATTTGGTGGCATGATAGGAAGAAAAGCTTATCAGGAAGACCATGTTAGGAAAATTAGACTTTAGACCTTGCCTAATTCTCATTCTTGTATCTTGAAGATTCATTTCCTTGGGGAACCCCCTGACCACCTCCCTCTCCCCAAGTTTAGATCTGATTGTGTTATACCATCACAGGACCATATTTTATTACTTCAAAATATTCATTGTCATAGGGGTGCCTGGGTGGCTTAGTGGGTTGAAGCCTCTGCCTTTGGCTCAGGTCATGATCTCAGGGTCCTGGGATGGAGCCCCGCATCGGACTCTCTGCTCAGAGGGGAGCCTGCTTCCCTTCCTCTCTCTCTGCCTGCCTCTCTGCCTACTTGTGATCTCTGTCAAATAAATAAATAAAATCTTTAAAAAATATATTCATTATCATAGTTGATCATTGTTTACTACCAGTCTTCTCTCACTAAGTTCTAAGGGAGAGGGTCTGGTCTGGCTTTACTCCCCACTAACTTCCAGGTGCCAAATTTAGTGCCTGACACAAAACAGGGGCTCAATATTTGAATAATTCTTACATCAAAAAGGAAATTAAAATTGTCAATCAGACTACTTAGGAATTAAGGACTGGGGCACCTGGGTAGCTCAGTCGCTATGCATCTGATCCCAGGAGGATCAAGCCCCACATAGGGCTCCCTGCTCAGTGGGAAGCCTGCTTCTCCCTCTCCCACTCCCTCTGCTTGTATTCCCTCTCACTGTGTCTTTTTGTCGAATAAAAAATAAAATCTTAAAAAAAAAAAAGGAATTAAGGACTGAGAATATTACACTGTCTTGAGGACTGTGAGTAAAGGTATTCTCAGGAGGGAAACTCATAGCCCAAGTCCTTTTTAAAATTATTATTATTTTTCAAGTATTTTATTCATTTGAGGGAGAGAAAGAGCATGCATGCCCATCCCAGATGAGCATGGGGAAGAGCAGAGAGGATGGAAAGGGGAAGGGAGGCAACTCCAGCAGACTCTGGGCATCTGAGTGCAGCACCCCAGACTAGGGGCTCCATCTCTTCACCCTGAGGTCATGACCTGAGCGAAACCAAGAGTTGTGCTCAGCCCACTGAGCCACCCAGGTGCCCCTAAGTCCTTTTATTTTTAAATAAATTAACTGAACATTCTGTTGAAGAAATTAGGGAGAAAAAGAAGAAAAAAGGTAGTAACCTGAATCAAAATCACTAGAAGTAATCTTTGAAAAGGCCAATAAAATAGTCAAACTATGGGACGCCTGGGTGGTTCAGTCAGTCAAGCGTCTGCCTTCAGCTCAGACTCAGGTCATGATCCCAGAGCTCTGGGATCCCATAGCCCATCCGGCTCTCTGCTCCGCAGGAAGCCTGCTTCTCCTGCTGCCTGTTCCCTCTACTTATGTGCTTGCATGCTCGCTCTCTCTCCAAATAAAATAAAAATTTTTTAAAAGCTTAAAATAGTAAAATTACTGGCAAGACTAATCAAGGGACAAAAACAAACAACAAAAACAAAAACAAAAAACTCCAAATGTGTAGTTTTTACAGTAAGTGGTAGAACAATAGATAAAAATAAATTTTAAATATGGTAGATCAGGCGCCTGGGTGGCTCAGTGGGTTAAAGCCTCTGCCTTAGGCTCAGGTCATGATCCCAGAGTCCTGGGATGGAGCCCCGCATCAGGCTCTCTGCTCAGCAGGGAGCCTGCTTCCCTCTCTCTCTCTGCCTGCCTCTCTGCCTACCTGTGATCGCTGTCTGTCAAATAAACAAATAAAATCTTAAAAAAAAAAAAAAAGATTTAAATATGGTAGATCACTATATACAACACTAACCAAGTATATCAGGACATTTAGGTTAACCGGCCATTTTTTGAGAACAATTAAAAGCCCCAACATTGATTCAAAAAGAAGAAAATCGAAATGGTGTACTAACGATGATAAGTATGAGTTCATCATGCTATTTTGTATATTTTGATTGTTAAGATAAAATGTTTAAAAATAAGCTTCCAAGAAGTAATGCTGTCCCTTCTTTGGCTATGACTATATTTGCTCAGCACCTGTCTCGTACATAAAACTGTCTGGTACATAAAACATAGCGTCCGCACTCCACCAGCTTGAAAGCAGCTGTCTAGCGAGTGAGTCAACTAACACACAGGAGAAGACCGACATCAACAGAGGAGTCCCAGATGGACCCAACCAGAGCTGGCGTTAGGCCACCAAGGAGGTAGGGGACTGAGGACGCGGTTTTATTTTATTTATTTATTTTTTAAAGATGTTACTTATTTATTTGACAGAGAGAGATCACAAGTAGATGGAAAGGCAGGCAGAGAGAGAGAGGGAAGCAGGCTTCCCGCCGAGCAGAGAGCCCGACGCGGGACTCGATCCCAAGACCCCGAGATCACGACCTGAGCCGAAGGCAGCGGCTCAACCCACTGAGCCACCCAGGCGCCCCAGAGGAGGACGCGGTTTTAATCTCACACCGAGCCCAACGCGCCTGCGCAAGGTAGAGACCGCCCCATCCATAGCTCCCGGGCGGAAGCTCCGGCGCCCCGAACCACGTGGTCGCGGGCGGAGCCGGGCGGGGCGCGCGGGAAGTGCTGCCGCGTCGTCACCAGCTGAATGGGCGGCGGCGGAGCATGTGTGTGCAGCTGAGGCTGCTGCCCGCCCGGGACGCGGCGGAGAGTGCATGCCTCTCCCGGGACAGACCGTGAAGCCGGAGAGGACGTGGCGGCGGCGGAGGAGGGGAAGAGCAGCGGGAGGCAGGCTGGGCATCCCTCTCGGGGGCTGGAGGGCCCCGGCTTGGCCGGGGTTATTATGGCATCGCTTGCGGACCGAATGCGAGGCAACGGGCGCATCGCCGCTGGGCTCCTGCTCAACCTCCTGGTGTCCATCTGCATCGTGTTCCTCAACAAATGGATCTATGTGCACCACGGCTTCCCTAACATGAGCCTGACCCTGGTGCACTTCGTGGTCACCTGGCTGGGCTTGTACATCTGCCAGAAGCTGGACATCTTTGCCCCCAAAAGTCTACCGCCTTCCAAACTCCTCCTCCTGGCCCTCAGCTTCTGTGGCTTCGTGGTCTTCACCAATCTCTCTCTGCAGAATAACACCATAGGCACCTATCAGCTGGCCAAGGCCATGACCACGCCGGTCATCATAGTCATCCAGACCCTCTGCTATAAGAAAACCTTCTCTACCAAAATACAGCTCACGCTGGTGAGTAGCTTCAGCTTGGCAAGGCACACCTTTACCAGTCCATCTCCTGGACCGTCTTTCTTCCCGGGAAATTCGAATGTTTAACCTTGCGCCACACTCTTTCCCCATCGTCTTGAAATCCACCAATGAGTCATCTGTGGCCATGTGAACTTCAGGTTTATTTGGAAGAGGTGAATAAAGTCATCTTGGCACTCTGTTGGGCTCTTAGCCCAGAAGAGTGTGCTTATGTAAGTTTTAGTAACTACTGTTTGATGGAAATCCGTAAATGCTGTGATTGGTAAGAAAAGAAAGCTGTATTGCGTTACGCAATTCAGCGTGTCAGAATATCTGCAAAATCTCAAACTGAAAAATGGCCCTCCTTTGACCCAGGAGAATCAAATCTTGTATGGTAAACGTTGAAGGTTCAACATACAATATGTCTCCGAGTATGTCTGCAGCGACATACTGCAGAGGTTTTTTGTGTCTTTAAATAAAAGGAGATAATTTTAGTACTTAATGATTTACAGTATTTAAATTCTTAATGCTTTTGTTATACCTTCATGCTTATGGGTTGTTTAGACACTAGTTTGGGGAGGAGGTCCTCTGAACTTGCAGGTTTAATGTGTTTGTTGCAAATTGAAATGCATTGACTCATTAATTTTACCCAGAATTTGAAGTAGAATTAAATATGAACATAAATATAGAATTAACTTATTTCATTTTGAAGAAATCAGTTTGTTTTTTCAAATGGAAAAAAAATCCAATTATAGAGGTTCATTGTTTCCCAGTGATGTTTTTATGATTAACCTTGTAAGACAACATGAAAGAAATACTACATTTATGTCTCATAAATTTAATCTGAACGACATTTGCTTCTTTTTCTTTACAGATTCCTATAACCTTAGGTGTAATCCTAAATTCTTATTACGATGTGAAGTTTAATTTCCTTGGAATGGTGTTTGCTGCTCTTGGTGTTTTAGTTACATCCCTTTATCAAGTGGTTGGTAATTTTTTTTTCTTTATGTGCCTTTTTAGCAGATTTCATAAATTTTGAAGCTGTATCCCAAGGTTTAGAAAATACAGTATAGAGACAATAGACTGTTGGGAAGAAAGCATAATTGCATAAATTGTCTGACTCAAGGTGAAGAGAAGAAAGGAGTCAGAGAAACTTGGGTGTTTGATGCTCACCAAGTACCTCCTTACCTGTTGTAAGTGTATAATATCAGTGCTTCACAGTCTGAGTTTGCAGGGATGCTGTAGCATTATCTGGGAAATCTTTACAAAATAAGTAGTAAGACTTCATTCTTGAAACCGAGACTACTGGTGAAATTTGTGATTTACTCTTGAATTATAAGATTACTGTGAGCAAGTCCCTTTCCAAAATTTGAACAGGAAAGGAAAATTGAAGATTTATAAATCTTTTCCTCAAAAAATATGCTGCTGATACTACTTGTATATCAGCTTCCAATGATTTGTCTATATCCATATTTTCTAGCAATGGGTATTTCACTTCTGGTACTATTGTATCCCAGTACCTTGCCTGTAGGAGGCTCTCATTAAAAATTTATGCATGGATCCACTCACTTCATTACCGTAAAATCTCAGCAAGTATTTTTTGTTGTTGTTTCTTAGGTAGTGGGGAAAAATAACTTGGTGTAGGGTGCTGTGAAACAGTATTTTCTCTATACTGAAAACCTTGGACTGGAAATTCTATGTGTGCCTGCATGGGGAGTCAGAACCAAACTGTGTAACTGATTTTTTTTTTTTTTTTCCCACAAATATCTGCTGGTTATAAACTAAGGTGAACTTGTTATGAATGTTACAGGTTTAAGAATACAGCCTTAGCATCTGAAACATTATAGTACTGATCATTTCAGAAACATTGTTATATAGACATTGTGGGGTTGAGTACATTTTTAAGTGGTAAGGAGCTGTGTAAATAAGAGACCAGTGTCAGGAAGAGAAGGAGGGCCCACTCCGTGCTGTCATTTGGCTCCAAGATACTCTCACTACAGAGAGGAATTAGAGCAAGCTAACCCTTGTGCTTTAAGGTTTGCTTAGATATACTTCAGTGAGTTTAAATTTTGTTATTACATACAGTAAGTGAACATTCCTATTCCTCTTTTTTTGTTAAGCAGATTTTTTTTTTGCCCAAGAGGGATTACTTATTTATTAGGTACAACAAGAAATTTTATTTATTGAACATCAGAATTTCTTGTATCCCTGACACATAAATTCAACTCAGCGTATTCACTGTCCTTGCCAATATGACCATTTTCCCCACAAGCCTCAAAATTACTGTAGATTAGAATCAAATGATTCTGTATCCCTCAGCTACATATTTGAAATGGGATTGACTAAGGAATGATTGTGGACAAACTAATAGGCAGAGTTTTCTATTATTAGTAAACAGTAAAAGTACTGTTAAGGACTCCCCAGAAGTTTATTTTTAAAAAGCTGTATTTTCGGGGTGCCTGGGTGGCTCAGTGGGTTAAGCCTCTGCCTTCGGCTCATGTCATGATCTCAGGGTCCTAGGATCGAGCCCCACATCAGGCTCTCTGCTCAGCGGGGAGCCTGCTTCCCCCTCTCTCTGCCTACCTCTCTGTCTGCTTGTGATCTCTCTGTCAAATAAATAAATAAAATCTTAAAAAAAAAAAAAAAGGCTGTAGTTTCCCATTGTATCCAGGTGTAATTTCTAAGTTATTTCTTCTTATACTGCTAGGGCAATCAAAGGAGTTAAAAGATGAGTCATCAGGTAATAGCTTTAGTTGTGGAAAGATGGTGGATTCCCTTAGGCATTCGTTCAGCAGACATTCCTTTTGCTTGATGCTCAGCCTTGAAGATACAAAGATGAAAAGCAACTAAAATCCAGCATGGTAGAAACACATGTAGACCGCTAATTGCAGTGTAGCTCAGGGTCTGAGGAAAGTTCCGCAAAACACCCAGGAGAGAGTGGCAGTTCTACAAGAGAGTGGTGAGGTTAAGACTTCATGGAAAAGTTAGCAATTTAAATGGAAGGGCCCATAGGAATTTGCTTAGCGGAGAAGTACAGCAGAGGTCTTTCTTTGCAACGATGTGTGGACATGATGTGTGGACATACGGAGCATTTCTGGAGAACTTGATGGATTTGGTGAGATTCTAGTTGCCTTGTGGAAGCCTGAGGCTTAAGGGTGGGCAAGACCAGATGGCACAGTCTTGAATGTCATGCTGAGGAAGTGTGCTCCTTATCCTGCAGGCGCCAGGAAGGGGTTTAGATTGGGGGGGAGGGGGAGTGACTTGATCATTACCTGTGTTTCAGTGACGTAACTGGTGACAGTGACAGATGAGCAGCTAGGAGGCTGTCTGTGTTTCAAGGGGGAGACAGGAAGGCACTGGACAGAGAGTGGGAGAGGAAAACACATGCGGAGGAAAACAGAGCCCAGGAACCTTTTGGAGAAGGAATGAGCAGTACCGGACAGAATGTAGAATGAGAAAAGGAAGGCATCTCATCCTTGGGGGAGATGAGGTCTTTAATAATGGGAGCAACACAGGAGGAGCTAATTTGGGGAGGTAAGTACTGAGTTGGCTTTAGAACAGTCCCTGCAGATCGTATAAGTGAAGGCAGCCGGTGAGCTGTTGGAGTTTGGGGACTAGCGGTGCCCTGAGAAAGGAGGTCAGAGCTGGAGATGTTTTCAGGTGTAAGTGAGATCAGTCAGGGAGATAAAAGAAAAAGATGGGACATCTACCTTACATATAGTCAATGAAGGAAGATGTGAGTGAGGAAACAGTGCAGACCAGAAGTCAAGGTCTTCCAGGAGACGTTTGCCCGTTCCGCAGACAGCCCCCTTAGGAAGAGAGCAGAGGGATGTCACCTCTGGAGGTGACAGTGCCCTTTGTGGTGGTGCAGAGCGATTAGAGCGATGGTGGGCAGAAGCCAGGGAGCAGTGCAGTGAGAAGTGGAGGCCCTGAGAAGATCCACCGTTCCAGGCGGTTCTCTGTCACACACGCAGCTGTCCAGTGAGGCTGCTAAAGAAACCAAGGGGTGGGCATCCACACTCTGCCTCCGTTTTTGCTCCCTGTACCCTCCCCAGGAGCAGGCCGCAGAAGAATTGGTTCTTTGTCCTTTATAGTCACAGAAGACTCTCAGTGAAGGCGGGCAGAGTATGTTTCAAATTTCCTGCTCTTCTATTTTTGTCTTGGTGTATTTCTATAGCCTTCGAGTTTGTAGAACAGGATACCCAGATCTACAGGAAAAATAATTATGTAGGAGCAGTTATTCAAAAGCTTGGCTGTTCCTGCCAGATCGTATTCAAACAGTCCTGTCAGGCTTTCTTTAAAGCCTCTTTTTAGTCATATTTGTGAAACATTTTGAGGATGGATGGGATTGAGGTTTTGAGGTGTTGGTTCTCCTGAATAATATAGGCTTTTATTTTTTAAATCTTTTTAAAAGATTTTGTTTATTTTAGAAAAAGAGAGAGAATGAACAGGGGGAGGAGCAGAGGGAGAGTGACCAGCCAGCTCTGCACTCAGTGTGGAACCCAACTTAGGCTCGATCCCACAACCCTGAGAGCATGAGCTGAGCCAAAATCAAGGGTTAGACGCTTAACTGACTGAGCCACGCGGGCACCCCTTGAATGATACAATTTTTATTTGTTTATTTTTTTAAGATTTTATTTATTTGACAGAGAGAGTGAAGTGCACAAGCAGGGTGAGTGTCAGGGAGAGGGAGAAGGAGAAGCAGGCTCCCCAAAGAGCAGAGAGCCCACCGATGTGGGCTCGATTCCAGGACCCTGAGATCATGACCTGAGCCCAAGGCAGACACTTAATCAACTGAGCACCCAGGTGCCCCTGATACAGTCTTTTAAAATGATTTGCAATTACCTAATTTCTTCTAGTGTACTCATGGGGGATTACCCATAGTAAAATCATCCAGAAAGAAGAAAATTCTTTCTGCCATCGACTGGGTTTTCTAACATTAATGAAAAGGCCTCACATACTACTCTAGCCACCCACACTAGCAGCCAGGATCGCTGAGGTTCCTGTCAATCCCTAATTAGTCTGCCCTGCTCACCCCCTACTTCTTTTGAGGGGTGGGGGAGCAGTTTTAGAAAGAAGTGAAGTCTAACACTGCATCTCTGTTCCTGCTGGTCACCTAAATGTCCATTCCTGTCTCCTTTTCCCAAGATCTGAAATTCATGGGCCCCCCGTATGAATTCATTGATTTGCCCCATTTACTAGGGTCGGCAGAGAAGAGAGGATATTTTTTCTCCTTCTTTATAACTGAAAAGAAAATAGATTGTCATACATTGAATTTGTAAAGCTCCTTTCATCCAGGGTGCTTCAAGGACATTTGTATATATTATTGATCTTTTTTAGAAATTTGATCTTTGGAGTCTTGTAGACGAATTAGGCATTTCTGCTTCCTTCAGCCCTGCCCCATGTTCCCATCCTGGTGACTGGAGTCACATCTTTTTTGTTTACTAAGTGGTGATGGTTTTTTCCCTAACCTCATGCCTTTTGTCTCCTGATTTTCAGTGGGTAGGAGCCAAGCAGCATGAATTGCAAGTGAACTCCATGCAGCTCTTGTATTACCAGGCCCCCATGTCCTCCGCCATGTTGCTGGTCGCTGTGCCCTTCTTTGAGCCAGTGTTCGGAGAAGGAGGAATATTTGGCCCCTGGTCACTGTCCGCATTGGTAAGTTCTAATTGTTTCGCTAAGAAACAAAAGAATCATCCCTCTGCTATTAGTGCGATTTTTAGTTTTCAGAGCACAATCTCAGATCCATTCTCACATTTAATCTTCATAATTACCCTTGAAGGGAGGCAAGCGAAGGATTCTCTTTTAGATAAAGACACTGAGGCACAGCGTGTGTGTGTGTGTGTGTGTGTGTGTGTGTGTGTAATTTTATAGACACGGACTCGTGTCATAAATGCTGTTCTGATCATGGATTCCTTTTCCCCAGCCCTCCTCCCCGCACACATTCAGCATTTCATTTCCCCGTCTCTGCCCCTGGAGGTAAGTCTTGTTAACATTCTAGTGTGTGTTCTTCCATAGTTTGCTCTGTGCTATCCATACACATGTAAACAGTACACATACACATACACACATAAATTACATAAATTACATAAATTAAATGTTTATTTCTTTGACAAAAGTGGAGTCATAACGAAAATAATTTTCTGCATCTTGCTTTTCTCGCTTCGTACCTCGTGAACATCTCTTCAGATGTTCTGTTCAGTATCCGTATAATAGATCTGGTGTTGCAGTAGACAGCCTTATTATATATATCTTTGGGAACTGGCGCTTTTTTTCCTTTGGAATAGAGTTCTAAGAGCAGAATGGCCAGATCAAAGGGAAGTGTACTTTGGGGACATTTTAAGTTAGAAAGTGTAATCCCCCTCCTTAGGGAAGGAATTTCTGCTTCCCACAACCTTAACCTTTGGAACACAGTACGCAGAAAAGGCTTGTTTGTTGGTAGTGATCATTTCTCAAACTTGCACAGCCCTTACTCTATCCTGAGAACGACTCCAACACTTGGCAAATGTTAACTTATTTAATCCTCATAACAACTTTATTAGGTGACTGCTATTATTATCCTCATATTTAGGATAGAGGATGAGGAAACTGAGAGGCAGATTTAAGGAGCTGACTTAAGATCCCACAACCAGTAAGCAGACCAAGCATGCTGACTCCAAAACCCACGTTCTCAGGTGCTCTGCTCCGCTGCCTGTGAGCAGAATGCTGGTGGTTTCCAGTTCACATACTTTGCATATAACCTTTTTTCCACAGTAGAAATCACTTGTCCATCTCTCAGTATTTCCTCTTAATTTTACCAAAGTTCTAGCCATCTTGGTTACCTGGTCTTCACACTCTTGCAGCATAGAAAGCTTAAACCGGAAGGAGGGGCTTTCTGCGATAGGCCCCCTGACAGAGTCGAAGAAGAAAAGTGGCCCCCAAAAAGTCAGAGGAACTAAGAGCATAGCAGTCTGAGTCCACTGAGTGAGAAAAAGTCACCTCCGTTCCTTAATGTCCCTAGAGGGCATTGTTGCCTCAAAGTAGAGCAGGCAATTATGTTTTCAGTGATGGTCTGAGTCATCAAGGAGTACTCGTGTAACATTCTGTCAGCTCAATAAAATTAACAATGGTATATTTCTAGAAACAGTTTTTTAAGTCTTTAATGCTCTTAGTTGAAAATATAACGGACTCACTGTGGTAAAACAAATGAGGTGTTACTGTTGTTACCTAAATAGGACACAAATCCAGCTCCTTCAGTCCTCCTGTGACCTCCGTGATATAAAAGCTGATGAAAGCCTCAGGGGACAGAGGACTCTTCAAATAGGACATATTTTCTTTAGAATTTATATTCCTTAATAATTCAAATCATAACTGATACTTTATCTAATTCTCTTATTTTGGAAGTAGAATATGACTTTATAATTTTTAAAATACAACAGTGGGAAAGGTCTGGATGGATGCACTAGGGGCCCACAGGGGCACAGCCACTTTGTCCCCCATCCTTAGCCAAGCCGGTTGCTTCACGTCCCACGCACACGTCTTGTGCTTTCTTGCAGCCGTGCTTTGGCCCCTACTGTTGTGTCTGCTTGGAGTCCTACCCCTTCTTTGTCTAATCTGTACAGGCATTCAAGGTCCAAACACCCACTCCCTCCCCGAGCCCTAAAGAACATCTCCTGCCTAGAGATTCATAAAAAATCTGTTGTGTGTTGGTTTCTTCATGAGGCAGCGCTCCAGACCCTTTTACCTATTTCCTGAGCTCACTGGCTTCCCTGTGGCTAAGAGGTAGCACAGTGGAGTGGGTTATATACTGGGCCTCCAGAATCAGTCTGCCTGGGCTTCATCTCAGCCCTACCACGTACTACTGTGTGATCTAAGGCAAAGTGCTTTTCCTTCCTCTGTTCGTCTGTGAAAAGGGATAATATTTTACTACCTCATGGGTGTTTGTGAGGATTAAACTAGTTAATATATGTAAAACATTGAGGACAGTTGTTGGCACGTCATAAGTGCTGTGTAAGTGCCAGCTATGATTATCATGATTTTTAGTATGTCGTCAAGTGGTTTCCAAGCTCTTTAAGGACAAGACCCTATTCTGTTCCTCAAAAGGTATGGTTATGGATAACCACTGAACACCCACTGATTTAATTTAAATAAGAATAAATATGAGCAATTAATAGAAAAACATCTGGAAGGATACATACAAAGGTATTAACAGTGGTGGGTGGTTAGGATTATAAAAGTCCTTACATTCTTTTTTCTTATCTTTTATTTTCTGATTTTTCTATATGGAATATGTATTACTTTTATAATTAGAAATTATTACAAAATAATTTTTCTTCAGATGGATAAGAAAAGTGAACCTGGAAATTCGCATTCAGCCAGGATATTATTGGAGAATTTTCTATTGCACCTTGTAGACAAAATTATATTTCCAAATACTACTCGTTCTGCTATTTTACCCTCAATTCTTGCCGTCTCCCAAATGGATTTTTTTAAAACTCTTGTTCTTAATGGTGCTTATTTAAGTTTTTAGAAATGCCTAATGAGATGGATTTTTACTTGATGATGATAACGATCACAACTGCTTTACATTAATGATTCTTTGGGTTTGTTTGTAGCTTATGGTGCTGCTCTCTGGAGTAATAGCTTTCATGGTGAACTTATCGATTTATTGGATCATTGGGAACACGTCACCAGTCACGTATCCTTTTCCTAACAGCTCACAAATGCATTGTCTTTTCTATTTTCCCAACTCTGTCAGATTCATTTCCTTCTGTGAGTCTTGCAGTTACTATTACATGGTCTACATTGAGTAACTAGGCTGATCTTCAGTCTTTTCCTGTATCTTTCCTCATTAGACTCTATGGAAACTTAAAGAAAGGTGAGCCAGGGAAATGGGTTAGTTTTCTTATGCAGTAAGTGACCTTTACCCTTATCAAAATCAACATAGAACACCAAGCCTGGCCTATAGTGGAGTTAAATAAATACTTGTTGAGTGGATAACGGAAAGGACGCTGGTTTTTTTTTTTTTTTTTGGGGTTTTTTTTTTTTTTTTTAATCAATTATCAGTCCCTGTAGTAATAAAGTACAGGTACAGCCAATCCAAAAACAAAAGATAACTTCAGACCATTGACATCTGACTTTTGAACATGGTTTTGTACTTATTTGGATATGAGTGTGCCTGTTTTTCTCAGTATTACTTCCAATCAAGAAATGAAATCAGGCCTCAAAGGTCTGAATCATTTGTAACATTTTGCTTGTCATTCTGTTTCTCTTCTCGTTTCACTCCTTCTCCACTCTTAAGCAAAAGCAAAGAAGGATTTCCCCAATTTGGAGAGGTAGTTTAGTAACATCATATCCAAGTGTGCTGATCTATTTAAATGAGTGAACACTGAGATGTCACCAAAGTAAAAAAGCAGCCTATTTGTCAACTATCAATAAATACAACAGTTATAATAAGAAGGATTAAAAAACAAAACAAAAAACCCTACACTTAGTTAATATTTATTTTGCACCAGGCTCTTTTGGAAAGAAACACCTCAGATGTAGTAGGCATCGGACTCTCAAAGCCGCTCTGTCGGATAAATTCTATCATTGTATTTTGCAGAGGAGGAAGCAGAGGTGCAGAGAGGTTAAGTAATATGCTTAAGGTCGTATAGCTGAGAAGTGTGGTGCCCAGATTTGGACCCACGCAGTCTAGTCCCCGACCTTGTGCCCCCGCTGCCGAATTAAGGCATCCAGTGCTGTGCCCTGATTAAGAACATTCATTCATTCAACCAATATTTTTAAAAATTTTATTATTATTTTAAGATTATATTTATTTGACAGAGAGAGAGAGACAGTAAGAGAGGCAACACAAGCAGGAGGAGTGGGAGAGGGAGAGGCAGATTCCTGGCTAAGCAGGGAGCCCGATACAGGGCTCGATCTCAGGACCCTGGGATCATGACCTGAGCCAAAGGTCAACAACTTTAACAACTGAGCCACCCGGGTGCCCCTCAACCAATGTTTATTAAACAACTACTATAAACCATGCCCTGACTTAATAAGTCCTTCCATGATGAATATCTACCATATGTTGGGCATGGAGATACAGGGGTGAGCAAAAATCCTTGCTCTCCCAGGTTTCCTTTCTGGTGAGGGAGACGAAACAAGAAAAAAAATTCACGTATACATGTACAGTGTCAGATACTGTGAGGTGCCAAGGAGAAGAAGTAAAGCAGGAAGAGGATCTGAAATGTTGGGCACCGGGTTGAAACTTTGCAGGGAGAGTCAGGAAGGCATCTACAGGAAGGGGATTTTCGAGTGAAGACCTGAAGGAAATGAAGCCGCCCCATGCAGACCAGGATGAAGAGTGTTCCTAGCAGAGGGAGCCGCGGGGAGGCCCTGACGAGCAACCAGGAGGCCTCATGGTTGCAGCAGGGAGAGCGCAGCGTGGAGAATAGTAAGGCTCTGAGCGGAACAGGGCGCTGGGCCGAGCGGAGATTGCACCTGAGATGGGAAGCCGTGGGCGCTCGGAGCAAAGAAGGGACGAACTTTTTTTTTTTTTTAAGATTTTTATTTATTTGACAGATCACAAGTAGGCAGAGAGACAGGCAGAGAGAGAGAGGAGGAGGATGCAGGCTCCCTGCTGAGCAGAGAGCCCGACACGAGGCTCGATCCCAGAACCCTGGGATCATGACCTGAGCCGAAGGCAGAGGCTTTAACCACTGAGCCACCCAGGCAAAGGGACGAACTTTTATCTACGTTCTAACATGATCACTCTGGGCTACGGTGTTGAGGATGGCCTGAAGCGGGTGTTTCAGCATCAGTGCAGTTGACCTTGTGGGTTGGACAGTTCTTGTTTGCAGACGCCTGTCTGGTGCACTCCAGGATGTTCAGCAGCACCCCGGCTTCTGCCTGCTGGGTGCCAGTGGTGCCCCCTTTTTCCCAATTATGATGGCCAAAAAGATGCCTAGTCCTCTTTGGTGGCAATGTCACCCCAGCTGAGGATCACTGCACTGAAAGAATGGCACTGTCGCAGCTGAAGTAGGACAGCCCGAAGGAGGTTTGGGGGTGGGGAGCTGGGGGGAGAGCAAGTCTGAGAGTTCAAGGTCGGGATCTCAGCTGCAGCTGTTCCAGGGACAGTCAGGTGTTCTGTGTAGACGCTGTTTGAAGCAGGGAGGCTGATTACCAAGCAAACAAGTACAAGAAGAGCCGCCCAGAAATTGGGTCCTGGGTCCCGTCCGTGTTGACTGTTCCAGAGCTGAGAGGAACGGGCAGTGGAGGAGAGACCAAGGTAGGGGAGGGAAGCCCTATAAACCCTCTGGGTGAGGAGGAGGGGGGTCAGCCATGTTGAATGGCACTGACAGGTCAAGCCGAAGAAGGCCAGGAATTGAGGAGGGGCCTTGGGAAGGTGGAGGGCACTGCTGTTCTGACAAGAGCTTTCTGAGCATCGAGGGAAAGCCTGACTGGGGCAGTGAGGGGAATTAGAGAGGGGAATTGGAAATACCAGGTGTAGAGTGTTCCTTTTTTATTTAATTGAAAGTGTGTATATATATACATGTATATATATATATTTTTTAAAATTTATTATTATTTTTTTACCTCACTGAAGAATTTTCTTTACATATGCCTTCCCTCTCACATAACTGTCTTCCACAGATCATGAGCTACTTAAAAAGAGGGGCTGAGGAGTAAAGAAACACTGAAGTGTTAGAACCAGTGGCTTTCAGATAGTTCACCGTGGAAAATGAAGCCTTTCCCCTAACGGTTAGAATTAGCTCCTGGGGATGAGCCTCTGTCCCTCAGGAAATGCCATCTGGTTGGTCAGGCGAGCACAGATCCCCCGGTGACATGGCCGGTGCTCCCCTGCCCAGAAGGAACCGGCAGAAAACAGCGGGAGCAGAGAGGTCAGAAGGCCCAGGTGTGCACACCCGGCCCAGCCCTGCAGCTGTCGCTCTCCTCTGCCATCAGTCAGCGCTGGTCACATCTGCAGGGTCGGGGTGCAGGGAGTGTTGCCCCAAGCCCCTGGCAGGTGTGTATCATGCATAAATGCTGCTGTTGACAGCTGCTGACACGTGCGGTGCATATATTAGCTTAGTTAATCTGTGAGGTCGCTTTTATCAATTTCCATTGTACGGGCAGGGAAGCTGAGGCGCAGAGTGACAGCTATTTCTTTTCTTTCTTTTTTTAGATTTTTAAAATTTTATTTGACAGAGAGTGAGCGCTAGAGCCAGTGGGGAAGGGGTGCGCAGCAAGCAGAAGGGGAGAGAGAAGCAGGCCTCCCCCTGAGCAGGCAGCCTGACTCCACTTGGGGTTTGAGCCCACGACCCTGGGATCAAGATCTGAATGGAAGGCAGACTCTCAACCGACTGAGCCACCCAGGTGCCCCTGGTGGCTATTTCAAATAGCGTTACTGGAAGAATAGCCAGCTGCACAGTAGACACTGAAAACATAGTGAAGTCCTGATTTATATGGAAAACCACATGTGTACAATATGGAAAGCCTGATTTTTGAAGGCATGGTACGTGTTTAGTCTATCTTCAGCACAGTGATCTGGAAAGCCCGAATCTGGCGGCATGTTTCTGCTGGCCGCACCCCAGACTGGAACGTGGAGTTGGAGTTAAATAGACCTGTCCACGTCTGGACTCCAACTCTGCCACTTCCAAACGCGGTGATCTAAGTTATTTGAAATCCTTGGGCCCTAGCAGTTGCAGGTTGGGAAGAATGATACCGCAGTGAAGGTAAATGTTATGCCTGATGACGTGAGGGGACATGCGCAGGTAGCATGGCACCCAGCATTTCCCTCCCAGAGTCCTGCTGGATGTGTTTACCTTGAGTCTGCCGTCTGGTGCCACGCGCATCTCCCGCATTTGCCAGGGGAAGTTTATTAGAAAGAGCACTATAAAACATAGTCATAAGTTGCTGGGCAAAATAACTAATCTATACCTTGTTCTCAATTCCTTTCCAACCTTATAGCATAGCCCCTTTGCTCTGGAGAGAGAGAGTCGAGGTAGTTGAGGCAGTCTCCAGTCACTGTTGCTGAAGCCTGGGATTGACCCAGGCCGAAGTCCTTGTTTCCTATATGGGGGCGGGGGTGGAGAGGTGGGGGGTGCGAGTCAGTCTGTACTTGCTCCATGCAGTTCTCCAGCCACGGGAAGGCTTTGCTTCGCACATATGTGTGCGTGCCCGTGTGAATGTAACGTCTAGCTTGTTTTCCCTTCTCAGTGTGTGTGTGAGTGTGTGGCTGTCACAGTCTACCTTGTTGGTTTTGTTGATCCTTAGCCCAAAACCTCAGCTATAACATGTTTGGACACTTCAAGTTCTGCATTACTTTATTTGGAGGCTATGTTTTATTTAAGGATCCATTGTCAATTAATCAGGGTCTTGGCATGTTATGCACATTATTTGGCATTCTCGCCTATACCCATTTTAAACTCAGTGAACAGGAAGGAAGTAAGAGTAAACTGGTACAGCGTCCGTAATTAGGTTTTGGTGGAGAAGAGAAAGTCACCGCAGGAAGATTAAAAAAAAATGTTAATTAAGTGTGCAAGTTACTTTCATAGAAGAGGAAAAATTTGTATCGCAAAATTCACTGAATGATGGTTTGCAAGAAGTAACACAAAGGAAATTCTATTCATAAATAGGACTTTCTCTTTTAGAATACCTCTAAGACCATGGCTCATGCTTCTTTTCCAGGACTGATTATATGAAGTCTGTCGGATGATTTGATTATACCAAATGAAATTAAAGTTCTATAATAGGGACAGAGGGGTCCAGATCACCACACTACACATGTGTCGTGGTTTCTAAGTGTTCAGACCCTTCTAAGGAAGGACAGCGAGGACTCCTCTGCTTACTCCTAGGTGGCCCCCAGTGTGAGCTCTTTTATAATTTCAGCCAAAGTGTTCAAGTCAGAATTTAAATCTAGCATTTCTATTTTAGTTCGTCTAATGTAACTTCCTGCTTATTTCGCTAACAGGAATGAAATAGCATTTATAGAAAGCAAAGTGTCGGAAAGAAGCCCATTAAGACAAAATCCAAATCTAAAAGTACCATTTTTTCAGAGAAAATGGATAGGAGAAGTTACACGTTATCCAGAAAACTGCAGTTGCTGTAGCTATTCTCTTGTTTCTGAGCTCTCAGTGAACTCTAGAAACTGTATAGGATGTTAAAAAACAGAACAGCTCCATGTTTAAATGGCCTGAAGAGGAGACGGTGGATGGAACTGAGCAAGTGTCTTATCCTGTTTGTTCTCTTGGCCTCTTTGAGCCTTTCCTTTTGGTAACTTCTTGCTATCACCTCCATGCTGTCACCCTGCCTTCCACGTTGGAGGCCGGCATGGAGCTTTCTCTGACACTGAAAGCTTTGTAGTGAATTCTCTTTCTAAGATGGCTGAGGAAAATTGTCATGCCACAAGTCAGGGCAAATACTATTCAAACATTAAGCAGAAACGTGGTGAAAATATGTGGAAAGCTTTTAAAGAGCAGTAGAAAAATAGTCAATATTTAACCAGTTCCATTAGTTATTAAGGGGATAATTTTTTAAAATTAGCTTACAAGGGAAATACAGGGTTTTGACCGAAGGCAATGTAGTGCCACACATTTCCTTGCAAAATGTGTTTCTGCCTTCCAGCTTCTTCACAGTTGAGCATTAAAAGCTGTTGTTGGTAACTTCTCACAATAAGTTGACTGCAACAGTCCCTCTTGTAATAAATAACTCTTTTAAAATTGTTACATATACCTTTTAGGATTTTTTTTCCCCTGGCCTGTTTGAAATGAAAAACCTCACTGAAAATCTGTTTTGACAGAATTTCAATGTATCGGTCAATTGTCAAGTGACTAGTGTGTGTGATTTTCTGTTTTTGTTTTAAATATTCTTTGATTCTTCTCAGTTTCTAAAGATATGCTTTATTGTGCTAAGAACTATGAAGCTATCTTTCTTACCAGATGAGCCTCAGGCATTATGTTTGTCTAAGAAATGTTCTCTGGATGTGTTTAAATTAACATATAATTATTTCCGCAAAGCTGGAGAAAAGTATTTCCGTGCAGCAAAGATTACGTGACTTCTGCATATGAACAACTGAGTTGATTTGTGCTATGCGGAAATTCTTTTTAACTGTAAATACTTGGGGGGGTATAATCATATTGGGGAGGGTTATAATAAATGACTGATGTCAGTAGGAAGGCAATAAAAAGGTTAGAGTAAGATCGGGTCAGGGTATGTGTATATATAAATGAATAAAATTCCTACCACTGGAACTGGAGTCTCATCAACAGTGTTTGCCCTGAAGATGATCTTCCCATTGAAAAGGAAATTCCTGGAGGAATAACTGGGCGCAGCCACAGAAACTGTGCTGTGGATGAACCCTCACTGTCCTTTTGTTACAGATGTAACTGTACTTGTTTTTAATTCTGTGTTAAATGGCCGAACTTCAGTTTTTACCTGTTACAAATAAAGAGAACCTGTTATTTTTACTTTCATATTGTGTGTCAGAAGTTTATAGAACCGGTGAAAGAAGGAGAGCATCTGTGTGTGTTTGCAGTAGTAATGCTGGCCTGTCCAGCTCCCAAAAATGCAGAATCTAATACAAAATTTTCATGTTACTTTAAATTTAACACAGGGGCACCTGGCTGGCTCAGTCAGAGGAGCATGCGACTCTTGATCTTGGGCTTGTGGGTTCAAGCCCGGTGTTGGGTATAGAGATTACTTTAAAAAGTGAAATCTTTTAGGGGTGCCTGGGTGGCTCAGTGGTTTAAGCCTCTGCCTTCAGCTCAGGTCATGATCTCGGGGTCCTGGGATCGAGCCCCACATCGGGCTCACTGCTCAGCAGGGAGCCTGCTTCCCCCATCTCTCTCTGCCTGCCTCTCTGCCTACTTGTGATCTCTCTCTGTCAAATAAATAAATAAAATCTTTAAAAAAAAAAAAAAAGAACTCTTTTAAAAATAGTCATAACTTCGGGTGCCTGGGTGGCTCAGTCAGTTAAGTATCTGACTCTTGATTTCTGCTCAGATCCTGATCTTGGGGTCCTGAGATGGAGCCCAATGCCGAGCTCCATGCTTAGTGGGGAATCAGTCCCATGCTTGGGATTCCCTCCCTCTACCCCTACCCCCAATCATGCTCTCTCTCTCTAAAATAAATAAATAAAATCTTAAAAAAAAAAAATACCTTAAAGGAGAACTCTGTCTCTGAAATGAAACAGGCTTTCTCCTGTTTCATTTTTATTTACTTTTTTTTTTTTAATTTTTTAAAGATTTTGTTTGAGAGAGCGAAAGCAATCACAGAGGGAAAGGGATCACAGAGGCAGAGAGAGAAGCAGACTCGCTGCTCAGCGGAGAGCCCAATGCAGGGCTTAATCCCAGGACCCCAAGATTATGACCTGAGCCAAAGGCAGCCCCTTAACCAACTGAGCCACCCAGGTGCCCCTCTCCTGTCTCATTTTTTTTTTTTAAGATTTTATTTATTTATTTGACAGACAGAGATCACAAGTAGGCAGAGAGGCAGGCAGAGAGAGAGAGAGAGAGAGAGAGGAGGAAGCAGGCTCCCTGCGGAGCAGAGAGCCCGATGCGGGGCTCGATCCCAGGACCCTGGGACCACGACCCGAGCCGAAGGCAGAGGCTTTAACCCACTGAGCCACCCAGGCGCCCCTCTCCTGTCTCATTTTTAAAAATGCTTTTTAAACCTTGTCATTTTATAAGTTATTAGTTTTTTTTTTTTTTTTTAATTTATTTAAAAGCAACAGCATTGGGACACCTGGGTGGCTCAGTTGGTTAAGCCAGGGTCCTGGGATCGAGTCCCACAGTGGGCTCCTTGCTCAGCAGGGAGCTTGCTTCTCTCTCTGCCTCTGCCTGCTACTCTGCCTGCTTGTGCACTCGCTCTCACTCTCTCTCTCTCTCTCTCTCTCTGACAAATAAATAAATAAAATCTTTAAAAAAAAAATAAAAGCAATAGCATTAATCAAGAATTCCACATCAACTCCATCAGTAAGTAGTTGTTGGGTGAATGAATATACAGATGGCCAAAGGCGAATGTCTGATGGAAAGAATGGAGACCAGATTTATTAGATACATTCTCTTCTGTGTTTCTAGTTCCAAACTTGAACTGGATTTACTTGCTATACTTTCTAGCAGAGAAAATATTAATTAAATTTAAAAAGACATTAAAAATAAGGCATTCAATAAAAACAAAGTGAGTTTATGATGACAAATTCAGATAAATGCTAAACACATACTTCTCTAGAGCATATAACAAGAATCTGGTCCAGAATTGGCTGTCCGTGAGGGTGCCCATGAAGAAAAACCGACTGAGCTGAGCTCTGATGGATTTATGGAAGTTAGATATGTAGAGGGAGGGGATCACATTCTGGTAAAAAGGAATAGCACATGCAAAGGCCCATGGGTTGGAGGAATTATGATGAGCCGAACTGCAAACGGGATGCAATAGAGAGACTACATTTCAGGAAGGGGAGGTATGGTGTGGCATGAGCCTGGAAAGGAAGGCTGACCTCTGGACCATAGAACACCTTGCAGCCCATGTTAGGAATCTAGTCTGAGCAAGAGGGAGTGTTCTGAGTGTTGTCGCAGTCAACCCCTTTGTTTTGAAACTAATGAAGGAGAACCAGAGGGATGCTAGGAGACCAGCTGGAAGGCAATGTACCGAGATGTGATAGCTTGGAGGGCTGGTGGCAGTGAGATGATAGACGTGGACAGATCCAGGAGAATTTTTTTTTTTTAATATTTTATTTATTTATTTGACAGACAGAGATCACAAGTAGGCAGAGAGGCAGGCAGAGAGAGAGGGGGAAGGCAGGCTCCCTGCCGAGCAGAGAGCCCGATGTGGGGCTCGATCCCAGGACCCTGAGATCATGACCTGAGCTGAAGGCAGAGGCTTTAACCCACTGAGCCACCCAGGTGCCCCAGATCCAGGAGAATTTAATAGATGGCATCAAACTGGCTGGAGATGGATTGGAAATAGAGGGCATGGGACTGGTGAAGTCAGGAATCACTGATTCCTGGGTCTGGTTGGTGTTGCTGAGACAGAATGGTGCCATTCTGTGAAACGAGAAACACAAGACAAGGTGTGGCACGGGAAGGAGGAGGATGATGAGTTCATACACTGCCATCTTGGTTTCAAGTTGTCTTTGAGACATCCAGTTAAAAATGTTACTCAAGGGGGAGGAGTCAAGATGGCGGAGAAGTAGCAGGCTGAGACTACTTCAGGTAGCGGAGATCAGCTAGATAGCTTATCTAAAGATTGCAAACACCTACAAATCCAACGGGAGATCGAAGAGAAGAAGAACAGCAACTCTAGAAACAGAAAATCAACCACTTTCTGAAAGGTGGGACTGGCGGAGAAGTGAATCCAAAGCGACGGGAAGATAGACCGCTGGGGGAGGGGCCGGCTCCCGGCAAGCGGCGGAGCAATGGAGCACAAAATCAGGACTTTTAAAAGTCTGTTCCGCTGAGGGACATCGCTCCAGAGGCTTAACCGGGGTGAAGCCCACGCAGGGTCAGCGTGGCCTCAGGTCCTGCAGGGTCACAGAAGGATCGGGGGTGTCTGAGTGTCGCAGAGCTTGCAGGTATTAGAACAGGGAAGCCGGCTACAGAGACAGAGCCAAGGAGTAAGCTCTAAGCTCGGGGTTACCTTGAACCAGTCGCAGGCTCGGTCAACTCGGAGCGTGGCCGGAGGCAGGGTGACGGGAGTAAATCGGCGCTGTTCTCTGAGGGCGCACTGAGGAGTGGGGCCCCGGGCTCTCGGCTCCTCCGGGCCGGAGACCGGGAGGCCGCCATCTTCATTCCCGCCCTCCGGAACTCTACGGAAAGTGCTCAGGGAACAAAAGCTCCCGAAAGCAAACCTGAGCGGATTACTCAGACCGGCCCCTGGTAAGGGCGGTGCAACTCCGCCCGGGGCAAAGACACTTGAGAATCACTACAACAGGCCCCTCCCCCAGAAGATCAACAAGAAACCCAGCCAGGACCAAGTTCACCTACCAAGGAGTGCAGTTTCAATACCAAGGAGAGCAGCGGAATTCCAAAGGAAGAGAAAGCAAAGCACGGAACTCATGGCTTTCTCCCCATGATTCTTTAGCCTTGAAGTTAATTTAATTTTTTTTCTTTTTCAATTTATTTTTCTTCTTCTGCTAAATTTTTTTAACTTTTACCCTTTCCTTTTTTAACGTTTTTTAACTAGTTTATCTAATATATATATTCTTTTTTTCCTTTTTATATTTTTTCTTTATTGGTTTTCTTTTTTTAATTGTTTCTTTTTTTTTTTTTCTTCTTTCTGAACCTCTTTTTATCCCCTTTCACCCCCCTCACGATTTGGGATCTCTTCTGATTTGGCTAAAGCATATTTTCCTGGGGTTGTTGCCACCCTTTTAGTACTTCACTTGCTCCTTCATATACTCTTATCTGGACAAAATGACAAGGCGGAAAAATTCACCACAAAAAAAAGAATAAGAGGCAGTACCAAAGGCTAGGGACCTAATCAATACAGACATTGGTAATATGTCATATCTAGAGTTCAGAACGACGATTCTCAAGGTTCTAGCCGGGCTCGAAAAAGGCATGGAAGATATTAGAGAAACCCTCTCCGGAGAGATAAAAGCCCTTTCTGGAGAAATAAAAGAACTAAAATCTAACCAAGTTGAAATAAAAAAAGCTATTAATGAGGTGCAATCAAAAATGGAGGCTCTCACTGCTAGGATAAATGAGGCAGAAGAAAGAATTAGCGATATAGAAGACCAAATGACAGAGAATAAAGCAGCTGAGCAAAAGAGGGACAAACAGCTACTGGACCATGAGGGGAGAATTCAAGAGATAAGTGACACCATAAGACGAAACAACATTAGAATAATTGGGATTCCAGAAGAAGAGGAAACAGAGAGGGGAGCAGAAGGTATATTGGAGAGAATTTCCCCAATATGGCAAAGGGAACAAGCATCAAAATCCAGGAGGTTCAGAGAACCCCCCTCAAAATCAATAAGAATAGGTCCACACCCCGTCACCTAATAGTAAAATTTACAAGTCTTAGTGACAAAGAGAAGATCCTGAAAGCAGCCCGGGAAAAGAAGTCTGTAACGTACAATGGTAAAAATATTAGATTGGCAGCAGACTTATCCACAGAGACCTGGCAGGCCAGAAAGAGCTGGCATGATATATTCAGAGTACTAAACGAGAAAAACATGCAGCCAAGAATACTATATCCAGCTAGGCTATCATTGAAAATAGAAGGAGAGATTAAAAGCTTCCAGGACAAACAAAAACTGAAAGAATTTGCAAATACCAAACCAGCTCTACAGGAAATACTGAAAGGGGTCCTCTAAGCAAAGAGAGACCCTAAAAGTAGTAGCTCAGAAAGAAACAGAGACAATATACAATAACAGTCACCTTACAGGCAATACAATGGCACTAAATTCATATCTCTCAATACTTACCCTGAATGTTAATGGGCTAAATGCCCCAATCAAAAGACACAGGGTATCAGAATGGATAAAAAAACAAAACCCATCTATATGTTGCCTACAAGAAACTGATTTTAAACCCGAAGACACCTCCAGATTTAAAGTGAGGGGGTGGAAAAGAATTTACCATGCTAATGGACATCAGAAGAAAGCAGGAGTGGCAATCCTTATATCAGATCGATTAGATTTTAAGCCAAAGACTATAATAAGAGATGAGGAAGGACACTATATCATACTCAAAGGATCTGTCCAACAAGAAGATGTAACAATTTTAAATATATATGCCCCTAACATGGGAGCAGCCAACTATATAAACCAATTAATAACAAAATCAAAGAAACACATCGACAATAATACAATAATAGTAGGGGACTTTAACACTCCCCTCACTGAAATGGACAGATCATCCAAGCAAAAGATCAACAAGGAAATAAAGGCCTTAAATGACACACTGGACCAGATGGACATCACAGATATATTCAGAACATTTCATCCCAAAGCAACAGAATACACATTCTTCTCTAGTGCACATGGAACATTCTCCAGAATAGATCATATTCTCGGTCCTAAATCAGGTCTCAACCATTATCAAAAGATTGGAATCATTCCCTGCATATTTTCAGACCACAATGCTCTGAAGCTAGAACTCAATCACAAGAGGAAATTTGGAAAGAACCCAATTACATGGAGACTAAACAGCATCCTTCTAAAGAATGAATGGGTCAACCAGGAAATTAAAGAAGAGTTGAAAAAATTCATGGAAACAAATGATAATGAAAACACAACGGTTCAAAATCTGTGGGACACGACAAAGGCAGTCCTGAGAGGAAAATATATAGCGGTACAAGCCTTTCTCAAGAAACAAGAAAGGTCTCAGGTACACAACCTAACCCTACACCTAAAGGAGCTGGAGAAAGAACAAGAAAGAAACCCTAAACCCAGCAGGAGAAGAGAAATCATAAAGATCAGAGCAGAAATCAATGAAATAGAAACCAAAAAAACAACAGAACAAATCAATGAAACTAGGAGCTGGTTCTTTGAAAGAATTAATAAGATTGATAAACCCCTGGCCAGACTTCTCAAAAAGAAAAGAGAAAGGACCCAGATAAATAAAATCATGAATGAAAGAGGAGAGATCACAACAAACACCAAAGAAATACAGACAATTATCAGAACATACTATGAGCAACTCTACGCCAACAAATTTGACAATCTGGAAGAAATGGATGCATTCCTAGAGACATATAAACTACCACAACTGAACCAGGAAGAAATAGAAAGCCTAAACAGACCCATGACCAGTAAGGAGATTGAAACAGTCATCAAAAATCTCCAAACAAACAAAAGCCCAGGGCCAGATGGCTTCCCGGGGGAATTCTACCAAACATTTAAAGAAGAACTAATTCCTATTCTCCTGAAACTGTTCCAAAAAATAGAAATGGAAGGAAAACTTCCAAACTCATTTTATGAGGCCAGCATCACCTTGATCCCAAAACCAGACAAGGATCCCATCAAAAAAGAGAACTACAGGCCAATATCCTTGATGAACACAGATGCAAAAATTCTCACCAAAATACTAGCCAATAGGATTCAACGATACATTAAAAGGATTATTCACCACGACCAAGTGGGATTTATTCCAGGGCTGCAAGGTTGGTTCAACATCCACAAATCAATCAATGTGATACAACACATTAATAAAAGAAAGAACAAGAACCATATGATACTCTCCATAGATGCTGAAAAAGCATTTGACAAAGTACAGCATCCCTTCCTGATCAAAACTCTTCAAAGTGTAGGGATAGAGGGCACATACCTCAATATTATCAAAGCCATCTATGAAAAACCCACCGCAAATATCATTCTCAATGGAGAAAAACTGAAAGCTTTTCCGCTAAGGTCAGGAACACGGCAGGGATGTCCATTATCACCACTGCTATTCAACATAGTACTAGAAGTCCTAGCCTCAGCAATCAGACAACAAAAGGAAATTAAAGGCATCCAAATCGGCAAAGAAGAAGTCAAACTATCACTCTTCGCAGATGATATGATACTATATGTGGAAAACCCAAAAGACTCCACTCCAAAACTGCTAGAACTTGTACAGGAATTCAGTAAAGTGTCAGGATATAAAATCAATGCCCAGAAATCAGTTGCATTTCTCTACACCAACAACAAGACAGAAGAAAGAGAAATTAAGGAGTCCATCCCATTTACAATTGCACCCAAAACTATAAGATACGTAGGAATAAATCTAACCAAAGAGACTAAGAATCTATACACAGAAAACTATAAAGTACTCATGAAAGAAATTGAGGAAGACACAAAGAAATGGAAAAGTGTTCCATGCTCCTGGATTGGAAGAATAAATATTGTGAAAATGTCTATGCTACCTAAAGCAATCTACACATTTAATGCAATTCCTATCAAAGTACCATCCATTTTTTTCAAAGAAATGGAACAAATAATCCTAAAATTTATATGGAACCAGAAAAGACCTCGAATAGCCAAAGCAATATTGAAAAAGAAAGCCAAAGTTGGTGGCATCACAATTCCGGACTTCAAGCTCTATTACAAAGCTGTCATCATCAAGACAGCATGGTACTGGCACAAAAACAGACACATAGATCAATGGAACAGAATAGAGAGCCCAGAAATAGACCCTCAACTCTATGGTCAACTAATCTTTGACAAAGCAGGAAAGAATATCCAATGGAAAAAAGACAGCCTCTTCAACAAATAGTGTTGGGAAAATTGGACAGCCACATGCAGAAAAATGAAATTGGATCATTTCCTTACACCACACACGAAAATAGACTCAAAATAGATGAAGGATCTCAATGTGAGAAAGGAATCCATCAAAATCCTTGAGGAGAACATGGGCAGCAACCTCTTCGACCTCAGCCGCAGCAACATCTTCCTAGGAACATCGCCAAAGGCAAGGGAAGCAAGGGCAAAAATGAACTATTGGGATTTTATCAAGATCAAAAGCTTTTGCACAGCAAAGGAAACAGTTAACAAAACCAAAAGACAACTGACAGAATGGGAGAAGATATTTGCAAATGACATATCGGATAAAGGGCTAGTATCCAAAACCTATAAAGAACTTAGCAAACTTAACACCCAAAGAACAAATAATCCAATCAAGAAATGGGCAGAGGACATGAACAGACATTTCTGCAAAGAAGACATCCAGATGGCCAACAGACACATGAAAAAGTGCTCCATATCACTCGGCATCAGGGAAATACAAATCAAAACCACAATGAGATATCACCTCACACCAGTCAGAATGGCTAAAATTAACAAGTCAGGAAATGACAGATGCTGGCGAGGATGCGGAGAAAGGGGAACCCTCCTACACTGTTGGTGGGAATGCAAGCTGGTGCAACCACTCTGGAAAACAGCATGGAGGTTCCTCCAAATGCTGAAAATAGAACTACCCTATGACCCAGCAATTGCACTGGTGGGTATTTACCCTAAAGATAAAAACGTAGTGATCCGAAGGGGCACGTGCACCCGAATGTTTATAGCAGCAATGTCTACAATAGCCAAACTATGGAAAGAACCTAGATGTCCATCAACAGACGAATGGATAAAGAAGATGTGGTATATATACACAATGGAATACTATGCAGCCATCAAAAGAAATGAAATCTTGCCATTTGCGACGACGTGGATGGAACTAGAGGGTATCATGCTTAGCGAAATCAGTCAATCGGAGAAAGACAACTATCATATGATCTCCCTGATATGAGGGAGAGGAGATGCAACCTGGGGCGTTAAGGGGGTAGGAGAAGAGTAAATGAAACAAGATGGGAATGGGAGGGAGACAAACCATAAGTGACTCTTAATCTCACAAAACAAACTGAGGGTTAATGGGGGGAGGGGGGTTGGGGGGGTGGGATTATGGACATTGAGGAGGGTATGTGCTATGATGAGTGCTGTGAAGTGTGTAAACCTGGCGATTCACAGACCTGTACCCCTGGGGATAAAAATATATTATATGTTTATAAAAAATAAAATTAAAAAAAATGTTAATCAAGGGGCACCTGGGTGGCTCAGTGGGTTAAGCCTCTGCCTTCAGCTCAGGTCATGATCTCGGGGTTCTGGGATCGAGCCCCACATCAGGCTCTCTGCTCAGCAGGGGCCCTTCTTCCCCCTTTCTCTCTGCCTGCTTCTCTGCCTACTTGTGATCTCTGTCAAATAAATAAATAAAATCTTTTTTAAAAATGTTAATCAAATAATCAGATACACAGGTCTAGAAGTCAGGAAATGTTTTAGTTGGAATGGAGATAGTATGAGGGGAGCTCACAGGGTATGAAGTATATGGATGAAAACACCGATCAGGATGGGCTCACCTAGGAAGCATGTACAAAACAAGAAGACCGTTTACAGCCAAGCCTTGAGGAGCTCCGGCATACACTGGTGGAGGAAAATAATTCTGAGAAGGAAGAAAAAGACGTAGGAGGAAGCCAAGGATAAGAGTGGGAGAGGGGGTGGACAAATGGGACGGCACTGCGGAGAGGTGAACATAGATGTGTACAGAAAGATAACCACTGCGTTTGCTGGCCATCCGCTGTCAATATTAGTAAAGCTGTTTCCGTGGAGTGATGGTAGCAAACGCAGATCAGAGAGGGTCGAACCAGCGTGGGAGAGGACATGGAATCTTCGAGTACCGACAATTCGGTGGCTATCGCAGCACGCGATATTGAGTGCTTATGAGTGGGGGGCTTTTTGTGTGTGTCTAAGGCTTCGACCATAATGGTAATTTATTATAAGTAAAATTGTAAAGCACCAAATAACGCTGTGTACCCCTGCAAGTAGTGTACATGTTTCTTTCTGTAGCAGGGATGATCTTTTGTCCTGCAAAGGCATTTCCTTTTTTGCTTCTGAAGGTATTTTTGAAATATGGGTTGCTATTAATAAGATCAACAGTTACTTTTGCCAACTGCCAGCATACTTTGAAAAAAAAAAGTTTGCAAACCCACTAGGGGATGCTTAGTTGTGCATTTTCGGTTTCTATGGCTGCAAGATAACCCCGCCGAGAAAAAGACCAGTCTTAGGCCGGGAGCTAGTATGGCACGGTGGAATGGGTGAGCCTGGACTTTGGGATTATGGCTTCTGGTCCAGACTCTGCCATCCCGCGGATAGACTTTGGCTTTGGGCTATCTTGCTTGACTCTTGGTTCTTGTTTCTTCATCTACAAAATGAGGGCTTTGATCCAGGTGATTTCCAAGGGATTCTTTATCTCCCAAAACCCCTGGTTCTGCTTTTTCAGATTGAAATGATAATTTCTCCTTTGTTTATGTTGAGAACAGGTTTGATTAAATGAGAAAGATTTTGTTTGATCCTTTTAAGAAGTCTCCTTGTTCATGTGCTTTTTTTTTTTTTAGAAAGTATATGCAAAACATTAAATGTAATTTATGTTCATATTTGTTATGTTAGAGGACATACGATTTCATTTGATTTATCAAAATTGCTTCACACTTCATGGGGTGCCTGGGTGGCTCAGTGGGTTAAAGCCTCTGCCTTCGGCTCAGGTCATGATCCCAGGGTCCTAGGATCAAGCCCTGCTTCGGGCTATTTGCTGGGCAAGGAGTCTACTTCCCTTCCTCTCTCTCTGCCTGCTGCTCTGCCTACTTGTGATCTCTGTCTGTCAAATAAATAAAATCTTTTTTAAAAAAATTGCTTCACACTTCATAAGAAAGTCTTTGGGAGGTAAATTATTGCCAATTCACCAAATTATTTACAGAGGGATATTTTTTGATATGCTGTATCCAATTTGGAAAACACATCACCCAAACCATAGTAATTCACATTTTTCTATTTAATTAAAAAATCTCATAAATACTATGTATACCCCAAGAACAAGCCTGCTTATTTATTTAACCAGCCAGGATTATGCCTTCCTTTTTTTTTTTTTTTTCATCCCTTAAGGACTTCATTTTTTTAGAGCAGATATAGGTTCATATGCATTTCTAAATGTTTAATTTTTATTACCTGTAAACATTAATTTTTCTTTTTTTGTTTTGTTCTTTTGTTTTTTTCTGAGAGAGAGAACAAGGGCTGGGGAGGGACAGAGGAAGAGGGAGAGAGAGAATCTTAAGCAGGCTCCATTCCCAGCATGGAGCCCAAACATGGGGCTCAGTCCCATGACCCTGAGATCATGATCTGAATCAAAATCAAGAAGCAGACACGTTACTGACTGAGCCACTCAGGCGCCCAAAAGTATTTTTTCTTTTACAATCAAATGATCTGTACCAACCAAATGTTTTCATTTTCCTTTTCGTGTTTGTTCTTGCACACTCCCCATAGTCAGTTTCCTATTTTCTCAGTTCTCCTCTCAATTTAAAATTAGTGTTGGAGGTTTGGTATAGAAGAGTGATGGGGAAAGGTCTTACCAGGACATGGAGGGCTCAAAATAAATTAGTCTGTTGAGATTTGGGGTCTCCAAAATTGGGATTTACCATGGGAATGATCAGACTTGCCAGGTCTTTCCCTGCCTGGAGTTTAGAAGGAAGACTAACATCTTTGAACTAGAGTTCTTAAAGCATCATGGAGGGGCTCACTGACTATTTGCTAGAATCAGAATGTTTTATACAATTTAACAAAAAGTTACACAGCGGGGGAAAATGGGCAAAAACTTCTGTGGAAACACGGTTTCCTAACCAAACACCCATTCCTATTCTTTGCTTTTACTCTAGAGACTAGAAATGCTAACTTTTCTTTTCACCATATTGCCACATAGTTAGGGATAGTCGTGTAAGATCTTGCCAGTGAAACGTAATTGGAGGTCGCTGAGGATTTCTGGGGCATTTTTTGTTTTCCTGCTAAAAGGGGCAGATGTGGCCGGCATTGCCTTTTCCTGCCTTGAATGTAGCCATGGATGTCCAGACTTGTACTAATTGGTAGAGCAGAGGGGAAGAGAACCTGATTTGAAAGTGCTGAGCTGCTAAAACAAGGCCATCAGGTGCCTATTTCCAGGCTTCTAGTTCTAGATGAAAAGTAAATCCTTATTACATTAAGCCACTTTTAATTGCTACTTGCCGCTGAAGGAATACTAATGAGAATTTGAGGGTGAAAGGGGGCAGAAATGGAGGACTTGCTCTGTTAGACTTTGAAACCCAGGAAGCAACAAGTGAATGTAGCTGGTTAAGGACAAAACTAGAGTCGTTGCTAGGCTGACCCCAGCCATCTTTGCAGTCCATAGAACACGAAACACTGGGGGCCAGGGGGTTGGGAAAGAAGAAATTGTTTGGTGGACATGGAGACACAGAGATGGAGTCCACACCTAGAGCTATTGGTGCCTTGGGGGTGACTGAACCAGTTCTGACAGGAACAAACTTTCCAGTTAAGTGGGAGGTCGTCTGTCTGGCCCTCCACTGTCCCCTTTTTGCTCCTTGATTTTGATCATCCCGAATTACCTAATACTCCCCTTGCCCCAGCCCCAGCCTTACACTTTCTCAGTAACTACCTCATTCCCAGTGTTTCCCCCAGTTCTTCAGATTGAGTTGGTAGGTCAAGAAAGTACTATCACCAATGACTTAAAGGTCATGCCTCCATCTTGGTACTGGACATCAGTGTGAAGGTTCTATAGATAGTCTGTAAGAGGACCAAGGAAAACTTACTCTAGTAATCCTCCAAGACTTCCATAAAATCATAGGAGAATGGAGTTTCACTCGAGGGCCTCCCACTGCCCACACACATAGGACTGTGGATAATAGTGAAGCCTGTGTGCTGGGAGGAAATGAAGTGATTGTCATGGAAGACTCTTCAGCCAAACATCGGACGATTTATCTGAAATAAAGAATATCATGAGGAGTTCCAAAGCCTGGAGTCAAATAGTGTTCCTCACAGGGATGGCAAGCTTGCGGCTGGCTCTCTCTTACCTCTGGAAAGCTCAATACTGTTCTGAAACTCAGGGATTTTGTCAAGGAAACTATGGGCTACAACTTTTGTCCTTTCTTCCCCCGACACTACATGGTGTGGCCCCACGGAAGTATGACAAGGCCTGTCATCATGGGTTCTCAAATGTCATCATGTTTGTCTCCATTCTAACGCCAACCTTGGCCTCACCCTCTTTCCTGGTACGAAGGTCCAAGTGGAGGGGTCTAAATCTCCCCCACTCTAACGGGTCAGAGAAGTCAAAGGAAGTTAAGTTGCTCCTCGGGAACCTGCTAGACATGGAATTCACACAAAGAATGACCACTGCAGGATTTACAGGGGTCATGCAGCTGATAACAGTTCCCTGGACTAGTGCCACTTAAGGTATGGACCAGTGTCAGTCCATGAACAGTTTCTTACCTGTTCAAACAATGTAAGTACATAAGTTAAGAAGTAGTACTGAGAAATTTTATAGCACTTCAGTGTTACCATGAAGGACAGCCATTTGACTTTGTATGTTACATAGAATCACTCTTCAATGGATTAGAAGTAAAAAATTCATTTTCAAACAGTTGGAGGATTGCTTCTCCCCATCTGGAGAGAAAGTGCCAGAGTTTGGGCCACGAAGTGATTTGATTATGAGGAGCTTTGTGGTTCACTCAGACTGGCCTCTAAGTTACATGGCTTAAAACAGGTCTAATGTTAGGGCCTTTGAATTCTCAGACCTCTCCCGCCCACTAGAGCCGTGGAGTTTAGTGGGGGAACCAGAAGATTGGGGCAATAAGATTGGGGGTTCTTATATACAACTCTCTACTCTGATGGCCTACTCAGTGTCTCCAGCAGGAGGTCTAATAGATCTCTCAGACTGAACTGCTCTTCCCTGACCCCAAACCCCTTCATCCACAACATATTCTTAGCGTTTGCTCAGATGAAAGATCTTGAAGTTGTTATTGACATTTCTCTTTTCTTACCTTCTCACCCACCCTGGCAGGCTGCTTGGCTCTGCCTTCCAAACATCCAGAATCCAACCTCTTCATACCATCTCCACTGCTACTGTGATGGTCTCTTAAAGGATCTCCCCACTTTTACCCGAAGGGTTCACAGTTCACGGTGCAACAGCCAGCATTGGCCTGCCTGGTCAGGTCTCTGCTCCAAACCGGTAGTGGTGCCCCTATTGTACTCAAAGAGTCAAATCCTCCCAGCAGCCTCAGGCCTTACAGTGGGGGAGCTCCTCTCTCACCCTTGGCCGCCTCCTCTGCCCCCGCCACCAGGTCTTCATGCTGTGGCTTCACCCTCCAGCCATGCTCCCGCCTTGGGGGATTTGCTCAGGCTCCACGGGGAAAGCTCTTTCCGAATGGGCGTGTGGCTAACTCTCCCTCCATGCTAGACTTCCTTCAAAACCTCACATTTTCCAAGGGGCTTATCCTGATCTCATTACAGCAGCGAACTCACCCTCCCTCCCAGCACTCGGAAATCTCCCCGCCCCTGGTCTGCTTTTTCTGTGTTCCGTTGAGCCTGTATCTTTACATTGTACTGTCTCCAGGTGCTCAGATACTGTTTACTCTTGCCCCCTCCCGCCAGGGTGTGAGCTTCTCAGAGACAGGGACCTGTTTTATTGACTGCTGCAGATAGAGTCAGGCACTGAATAAATGCTTCGCCTTATAGCAGTTCTTACTCATTCTGGGAAGAAGCCACCCGAACCTCACTGTCGCCTTAGAGAAGGGAAAGCAGAGGGAGAGGAGGAGGAATAAGAGAGCTCTTGTTAAAATTCAGAGCCGAGGGGCGCCTGGGTGGCTTAGTGGGTTAAAGCCTCTGCCTTCGGCTCAGGTCATGATCTCAGGGTCCTGGGATCGAGCCCTGCATCGGGCTCTCTGCTCAGCGGGGAACCTGCTTCCTCCTCCCTCTCTCTCTGCCTCTCTGCCTGCCTCTCTGCCTACTTGTGATCTCTGTCAAATAAATAAATAAAATCTTTTAAAAAATAAATAAATAAATAAAATTCTCTCTGCCTCTCTGCCTGCCTCTCTGCCTACTTGTGATCTCTGTCAAATAAATAAATAAAATCTTTTAAAAAATAAATAAATAAATAAAATTCAGGGCTGAATTACCCCATAAAAACAGCAGGAGCTTCTCGTGCATTGCCCTCCTTGTCTCCCTATCTTTCATTCTGTCTTTCTTTCTCCCTTCCATTCTGGATGGGCCAGAAACAGAGGTGGCCCGTGAGGAATCTGAACCCATTGGCACAGAACCCATCTGCGAATAGATTTGCAGACTTCACGGAGGTGAAGCAGGGGCCATGGAGAAGTGGCTCAATCTGTCCATTCACTTTGAAAATGTACATGCGTGCTGGGAGCGCCTGGGTTTTTTTCATCAGGGCAGGAGTTTGGAAAAAGGCATCAGATCATTCAACAGAAAGTTGGAAAGCAGGAAAAAAAAGCAAAGACAAAGTTTAACAGAGAGAAAACACAAGATATGATAGAATAATTCCATTCAGATATATCCGTAATCATGACTGCATTAGTTACATTAAATTCACCTAGTTAAGCGCAAAGACTTCAGATAGATAAACAAAATCTAACTACAGTTGACCCTTGAACAACATAGGTTTGAACTACGTGGATCCACGTATACATGGGTTGTTTGTTGTTGTTGTTCTTTAAGATTATTTATTTGAGGGCGCCTGGGTGGCTCAGTGGTTTGGGCCGCTGCCTTCGGCTCGGGTCATGATCCCGGGGTCCTGGGATCGAGTCCCGCATCAGGCTCTCTGCTCAGCGGGGAGCCTGCTTCCCTTCCTGTCTCTCTGCCTGCCTCTCTGCCTACTTGTGATCTCTGTCTGTCAAATAAATAAATAAAATCTTTAAAAAAAAAAGATTATTTATTTGACAAAGAGTGAGCATAAGTTGGGGGAGGCAGCAGATAGAGAGGGAGAAGCAGGCTCCCCACTAAGCAAGGAGCCTGATGCGGGGCTCCATCCCAGGAACCCAGGAGCATGACGTGAGCCAAAGGCAGACACGTAACTGACTGAGCCACCCAGGCATCCCCTATATGTAGGGTTTTTTAAATTGTAGTTGACCTGCAATGTTAATACTAGTTTCAGGTGCGATTTAACAACCCTATCTATCAAACAATGCTCACCACAATTAGTCACCATACAATGTTATTGACTATATTCTCTATGCTGTATTTTCATTTCTATGACGTATTTATTTTATAACTGGATATCAGTACCTTTAATCCCCTTCACCTTTTTGCCCATCCCCAAACCCTCTTCCCTCTGGCAACCACCAGTTGTCTGCATTTACGGATCTGTTTTTGAGGTTTTTGTTTTTTCGATCCCACATGTAAGTGAAGTCATACGGTATTTTTCTTTCTCTGGCTGACTTACCTCACTTAGCACATTTTCCTCTAGGTTCATCCATGTTGTCCCAAATGGCAAAAATCTCGTTCGTTTTATGGCTGAGTATTATTCCGGGGTGTGTGTGTGTGTGTGTGTGTGTGTGTGTGTGTGTGTGTATACACCACATATCTTTATCCATTCATCTATTGATGGGCACTTAGGTTGCTTCTAGATCTTGGCAATTGTAAATAATGCTGCGGTGAACAGTATATATCTTTTTTATATATGCAGATTTTTTTAAGTAAATATATTGGAAAATTTTTGGAGATTTGTGACAATTTGAAAAAACTTGTAGATGAACAGCAGAGCCTAGAAATACCAAAAAAATTAAGAAAAGGTTAGTGTATTATTGTAAGAATACAGTATATAATATGTAGAATGTATAAAATATGTGTTAATCAACTATGTTATCAATAAGGTTTCTGGTCAGTAGGAGGCCGTTAGTAGTTAAGTTTTGGGGGAGTCAAAAGTTACTTGTGGAATTTTGGCTGGATGGGGAGTCAGCACCCCTAACCCTGTGTTGTTCAAGGGTCAACTGTATGTATTTTTTGTAAGAGACTTTCCTAAAGGGGCGCCTGGGTGGCTCAGTTGGTTAAGCATCTGCCTTTGGCTTAAGTCATGATCCCAGGGTCCTGGGATCGAGTCACGCACTTGGCTCCTTTCTCAGTGAGAAACCTGCTTCTCCCTCTGCCTGCTGCTCCCTCTGCTTCTGGTCTCTCTCTGACAAATAAATAAGTAAAATCTTTTAAAAAGAGAGAGAGAAATGGAGAGAGAGAGAGAGAGAGAGAAGAGAGACTTTTCTAAAAAGAGAAAGAAGGAAAAAGCAATCCAGGTTGGTAATAGCATATTAGACAAATTAGAATTTAAGGCAAAAAAAAAAAGTATTAACAGGATCAAGGAAAGCTTTTTTTTTTTTTTTTAGATTTTATTTATTTATTTGACAGAGATCACAAGTAGGCAGAGAGGCAGGCAGAGAGAGAGGAAGGGAAGCAGGCTCCCTGCTGAGCAGAGAGCCCGATGTGGGCTCGATCCCAGAACTCTGAGATCATGACCTGAGCTGAAGGCAGAGGCTTTAACCCACTGAGCCACCCAGGCGGCCAAGGAAAGCTTTTTTAAAAAGGAAATCCACTAAGACCACAAACAATTATGAACAACATAACAAACATCATAAAATTAAAAGGAAAATTGAAAAATTTTACACAGCTCTATCAGAAATGATGGAACAAATAGCCTGAAAGTTAGCCAGCTTGTGTAACAGGGCTAGGAGGGCCCTGCGCTCAGCCAGCACAGAACACACATTCTTTCCAAGTACTCGAGAAACATTTCCACCAGTGAGGATTAACATAATACTATAAAAAAGACACTTTTGTTTTCCGTACATTTACTCAAACAATAAAAATGCTGTATTTAAACCATATTTTATTGCTTTAAAATACTGCTGAGAATTTAGTAGAATATCGAACCATTAGATTTCAAGATATTATTGGACCAGGTGATCTTGTGTCTTCCGGGAGGCTTTGGACGGCACTCCAGGTGGAATGAGAAGGAGAAGGGCCACACTCTTTATCCAAGATGTGGGCCTGGAGCCAGAAAGGATGTAAGTAAGCATCATATGAGAAGCAGAACAGCTCAGGAGCAGGGAACCGATGAAGCTGTTTGCAGAACTTCTCAGTGAAGTTAAAAGAATAGCAAAAAAGAAATGTGATTAATAAGTAAATATGAGCTGCCACTAAGCAGAAAGGGAGTGAGCAAGAGAGACATTTTGGGCCATTCCTTTGGCCCGTTTTCTACTTTTTTTTTTTTTTTTTAAGGTTTACTTATTTTTTAAGTCATCTCTACACCCAGTGTGGGGTTTGAACTCAAGACCCTGAGATCAAGAGTTACATGTTCTGGCTAAGCCAGTCAGGCGCCCCTAGTTTCTAGCACTTCTAATATTATTCCTAATGCAGGACATTTGGGCTATCCTAGATTGGTTACTCAAATTTACATTAGTCCTACGTTTGGTTTTAAAATCTCAAGGCATAATTTCTAAAGTCACGCATTTGGTTAAAAACTTAAAATCTTCTTTCTGCTTTTCTGAGACCTTTGCTTCTTTTTGGGTTGGAGAACTTTTTCCGTCAGACCTAAGATTGAAGGAATGCAGTTTGCTGCCCTCAGCCTGTGAAAAGGAGGCTTGTCTTCTCCAGTATGTATGCCTCAGAGCCCTGGTGCGGAGGGACCAGACCCAGACTCCAGGCCAACCCGGAATGAATGCACAGTCAGGACACAGAGGGGAGAAAGCAGGGACGACTTGTTTAAACTGTGGTTATGGCAAAAATCTTTGGGGGAAGAAAAATTCAGGAGGAGTTTAAGAGCGTCATTTTAAAAGTATAAGATTTGTGATCGCAGCATGAACTTAAGTGACTTTGGCAATGAACAAGGGGTATGGCACAAGGGTGAAAAGTTAATCATCATTCTCCTTGTAAATCAGACGGAATTTGTAATCAGGGTATCCGCGACGGCCGCTTCCCAGTTAACTGTAAATGTGCTCGTGCTGGAACTTCTCTGGATGAGCAAGGCTCCTCTATAAAAGGAGAAAAGCAACTTCCTTAAAGCATCCGTGGATGCCGAATCTCCTTCTGCTGAAAAAAACCTGTCAGGGTCACAGTTATAGAAGATTGTTTCTCCGTTTTGGCTCAGAGCCGATAACCCCTCTCTCTGCTTTGCTAATAATAAACAACAGTGGTTTGCAGAGAGGTTACTATACTGAATGCGTTTCCTAAAGGGTTTCCTTTTCACTTCTCTTTCTCCTCCCAGCCCCTCGCTTCAAGGACGAAGCAAATCTCCATCCTGCCCTCCACGATTTATTCTCTCTGATGCTTCCTGAGAGCGGAAAACGTGTCTGTTGCCAGTGGGTAACACTGTGCAGGTAACACAGTGGGTCAAACAGTGCTGGTCCCCTATTAGATGCGATCAGCCCTAAGCAGTGAGCCCTCAAAACCACGTCTTCAGTTTGTGCTCCCATCCACAGTCCATCACTGCTCTTTCAAGAATCAGTGGTGTCCCAGGACAACTGTGGTTTACTGCGGCTCACAGCTTGCTGGGGGGCGAGCTCTTGCTGGAGGTCCCTGCCGGCATGTGTCAGTGCCTGCCCCAGTGCTCTCTGTACTTTGTATGACCCAGGCTCCTGAAAAGTCCTGTGCTCAAGGGTCAGGCCTAATGAAAGGGACCCTTGTGATGGCTCCTTCGAGGACACTGTTAAGCGACACCTAAGTGAAACCGACTTTTGTTGTTTCGCGTGAGGGCGCAGTGGTGAGGGATAAGGTGGTACGGCTGGTACGGCTGGTACGGTTGGTGCCAAGGCCTTGAGTCATGCCAAGTGCCAGTAGTCTCGCCCATCCTTGTCTTCGCACCATCAGTGCAAGAGTCCACACGTGTCAGTGCAAAGCGAAACCAGTCTTAGTATGAAGAGTTTTGACCTCACAAGACCCTTGCAAGAGGTTCATGCGAAGCTTCGTGAATCACAGCCCTAGGCTTTCAGGCTGTCTTGGCTGCTGCCCCTAGGGAGCAGCAGTTCCAGGGACAAAAGACAAACAAGGAGGAGAGAAGTAAACAAGGTGATTTCAGAACGTGATTGATTCCATGATAAGAATAAACACAGGGAATGGCCGAGACAGTAGCCAAGGATGGAGGACGGGCCGCGTTAGAAAAGGCCTCTCTGAAGAGATGACCTCTGACCCAAGAACTCAAGGGTTGAAGGGGGTCTGCCATGCCCAAGACTGGGGAATAGGTTTCTGGAAAGGTGATATAGCAAGGGCCCCAAATCCCAAGGCAGGAAATAGCTTGGCATTTAAGAAAGAAAGTCCCCTGGGTGCAGTCAGTTAAGCGTTGGACTCATGGTTTTGCCTCAGGTCATGATCTCAGAGTCCTGAGATGAAGTGTTGGACTCATGGTTTTGCCTCGGGTCATGATCTCAGAGTCCTGAGATGAAGCCCGGTGTTGGGCTCAGAGCTCAGTGGGGAGTCTGCTCAAGTTCCTCTTTCCCTCCCTGTGCTTCTGCGCTCTCTCTCTCTCTCAAATAAATAAATCTTAAAGCAACAACAAAAAGACAAAACAAGAAAGAGAGTAGTCAGTTCTGGATAACAGGAGTAATTTTTAGGACTCCTTCAAGGGGGATTCTATATTCTTACCATTAAAAATTGTAACAGTATATGCACTAACTTGTTTAATCCTTCTTACAATCTTGTTATCCCCATTTTGCAGATGAGCAAACTGAGGCATGCTGAGAGTAGGAAAATGGTGGCAGAGCTAGAACACCAGGAGTTTTGGCCACAGGAACTCTATTCTTTAGAGCCTCTTTTTGAGGAAACAATCACTCAATATTTAAAAACTTCCTTGTTAGTGCATTAAAAGCCTTTCTTTTTCTTCCTTCGCTCAGTGGAGAGGAGTTTCTCTAAACAATTCCGCTGAAAAGTTTCTCTCTCATCTTGAACAGTCACACATGCATTGAGTCTTTATGAAGCTTTTGTCTTATTCTAAATGAGACATAAAGAGCCATGAGCTGTGAAGCCAATAATCCAGTCCATGACAGGTTCTCTTTCTCTGCGACACAGGTTGGTCAAACCTAATTCAGAAAACCACGGAGCAAATCTGGCTTTCTGAATTAGGTTTGCAACTTCACCCAATGCCTGTGGATTGGAGCCAGGGGATGTGGGGGATGGGGGGTGATGGCCTGAGAAGAAGCAAGCAGAGAAGATTTCACAAAGAAGATTAAAGAGATGCTGCTGGGTCAGCACAAACATCTCAAGAATGTGACATGGGTGGTCTCGCTGCCCTCCTTTGAGGAAAAGGCTGTGCTTTCCTACCCGCAGAGTCTCTGTCACCTGGATTGCAACAGAACCACACTCCTTACCGAGAGACCAACCCCAGTCCACCAGGCTCTTGCTGTCTACACCTAAGCCCTAATAGTAGACTCTGGCTTCTGTTCACCAAGGATCCTGCTGTAAGCTTCATAAGGGCAGAGTCTTGTCTGTTTCCGCTCATCTTTGGACTCCAACACTGGTAAGATTCCTGGCACACTGTGTGTCTTCAGCAATGATCTGTTGAATGATTGAATTACATGAGAGGTTTAATTGGATGTGTGGAAACAGACACATGAATGTAGTGAAAAAAGTCATTCACTTGGTCTTTTCTTTATGGTTCCACAAATACATATTGAGCACTGATTATGGCAGACATGTTGTTACATGTTAGGAACACAAAACCTCTGGCAAAGCTGTCTCACCAAGGGGACTTTCCCAAAGAGGCAGTTGCAGAGAAATAGTCCTCTATTCCATTGGTAGCATGAGTTAAGAGTCTTCTGCATGCAGTACTCTGTACTAACCCAGAAAAATGGAAATAAAGGGAGGACATTCCGAGACATTCATCTCAGAGCCTTCAATCTAAAGGCCAGAGAACATGACCATATGCAAAATACTGAAATGTTATGCAATGACACATATAGGAGCAAGAATTTTCTTGTTAATATATCCCCTGTTATACCAAAACACTGCAGCCTTATGAGTAATTGAGTGATTATTACTCATGGTTTCTCCATTAGAGTTTCCGTCTGGCTGCAAAGGGGACCCCACCCTCTGCTTGCGGAACTCCCCTTCATGCAGATCTCAGTCTGTATCCACTTCTTTGCCCAGATGCCCCTGTTAGTCTCTCTTTTAAGGACCCAGTTCTCAGGGGCGCCTGGGTGGCTCAGTGGGTTAAAGCCTCTGCCTTCGGCTCAGGTCATGATTCTAGGGTTCTGCCTCTCTGCCTGCTTGTGATCTGTCAAATAAATAAATAAAATCTTAAAAGAAAAGAAAAGAAAAAAAGAACGCAGTTCTCTTCCTTCTACAGCTTCATCCCAATTTGCAATTAGATATTTATTTATTTATAATCTTTTTTACGGGACTGCAAGCTCCAAAAACACAAGAACTTCTTATTTTTAAGATTTTTTTATTTTTTTAATACTTCATTTATTAATTTAGAGAGAGTGAGCGAAAGCAAGAGCAAGGAGAGGGGCAGAGAAACCGGGAGAGGGAGAAGCAGACACTCCACTGAGTGAGGAGCCCAACATGGGGCTGCATGCCAGGACCCTGGGATCCTGACCTGAGCCGAAGGCAGATGCTTGACCGACTGATCCTCAGGACTTTGTATTTTCATCGGGCGATCTTTCAAATGCCTTGCATTGTGCCAATACATATTTGTCAAATGTATGAATTAAGGATCACAGCCAGGGGTGCGTGGGTGGCTCAGTCGTTGAGGGTCTGCCTTCAGCTCAGGTCAAGATCCCAGAATCCTGGGATGGGCCTGCATCAGGCTCGCTGCTCAGCAGGAGGCCTGCTTCTCCTTCTCCCACTCCCCTGCTTGTGCTGTGTCTCTGTCAAATAGATAAAATCTTTAAAAAAAAAAAAAAAGGATCGCAGCCAAATTCCAGCTTAAAATATGTTGATGCCTAGCAGATAGGATTGCAGTGATAATTGAAGAAGCTCATAACCCCATTGGTCACACAGGATTTTTCTCTCACATTGAGCTAAATGACTGTTTTCACTCATACTGGTCCACAGTCTGGTCTAGATGCTAGTTTACTTTTTTTTTAACTTTTTAACTTTATTTTTATTTTTTATTTTTTTAAGATTTTTATTTATTTATTTGACAGATGGAGATCACAAGTAGGCAGAGAGGCAGGCAGAGAGAGAGGGGGAAGCAGGCTCCCTGCTGAGCAGAGAGCCTGATGAGGGACTCAATCCCAGGACCCTGGGATCATGACCTGAGCCGAAGGCAGAGGCTTTAACCCACTGAGCCACCCAGGCGCCCCTAGAAATACATGTTTTAAATATCCACTGCTTTAGAAAACAAATCAGAAATCAAGTAATTGATAAATATGTATCCACTAATCTATCTTTTTTTCATTTTTTTTTTAATTGAGATACAGTTGATACCTCAAGTATAGGACAACTATATGTAACATGATGCAGGGGTGAGCTATGCAACGGCCTGATTTGATAGACTGCCGCGTTGCATGTGATTACCGCCATAGCTAACGCATCCATCAGCTCACATAATTATTTCTTTTTTTGTGGTGAGAACATTTAAGATCTAGTCTCTTAGCAATTTTGAGGTATATAATACAGTATCATTAACCATAAGTACAGCAATGTGCAGATTGCCAGAACTTACTCATCTTCTAACTGCAAGTTCTCACCCTTTGACCAACATCTCTCGAACTCCCCTACCCCTCAGCCTAACTTTTAAAAACAGACAATAATTTTATTTTTTTTAAGATTTTATTTATTTATTTGAAAGAGAGAGAGAGAGAGACAGCACCATGCTGGGGGTGGGGCCACAGGGAGGAGAAGCCGGCTCGCTGCTCAGCAGGAGGGACTCGATTCTGATCTGAGCTGAAGACAGATGCTTAACTGTCTGAGCCACCCAGGCACCCCAATACTTTATTTTTTAAAACTATTTTTAACAATTATTCTTGGGGCCTGGCTGGCTCAGTCAGCTGAGCATCAGACTCTTGATCTTGGGGTTGCAAATTCAAGCCCCATATTGGGTGTAGAATTTATTTAAAAAAGAAAAAAGAAAAATTACTGATTTTTGTTCCTTTTTATGTGGTATATTTGGATTTGCATCTTTAAATAACTTTAAAGTGCTGACATGCTTTTAAAGATTCATTTATTTGTGAGAGAGGCAGGGGAGGAGCAGAGGGAAAGAGACACTCAAGCTGACTCCCTGCTGAGCGTGAAGCCCGATACGAGGCCCCATCTCAGGACCCCGAACTTAGGACCTGGGCCGAAACCGAGAGTCAGACGCGTAACCAAATGCGCCACCCAGGCACCCCAAAAGTGCTGACACTTTTAAGTAAAGTAATGAGGGATGAAACATTTAACCCTTTCCAGATTTTTAATACTAACCACACCACCCTGAAGTTTGAAAACAAAACCAGAGACTGTGGCATTTTCTGGCCGTTAGAGGGAGCCACTGCTTTCTAAATCTTAAACTCTAGAGAAACTTCCTCTTCTGTCATCTTTAAAGTATTTAAATTAAAATTTTTGGTTTTTTTTTTACAGAGAGAGATCACAAGTAGGCAGAGAGGCAGGCAGAGAGAGAGAGAGAGAGAGAGAGAGAGAGAGAAGCAGGCTCCCCGCTGAGCAGATAGCCCGATGCGGGGCTCGATCCTAGGACCCTGAGATCACGACCTGAGCCGACGGCAGAGGCTTTAACCCACCGAGCCACCCAGGCGCCCCTAAAGTATTTAAATTAAATTTTAGCTCAGCAAATTCCCTCAAAGAGAAAAGATCCTAAGAGGTAGAAAGAAATCAAATAGGTAGTTAATTGATTTACATTCCACATTCAGAAATGCTGGTTATTAGAATTTGAATTCATTTTCAAAATTTTCAGAAAGGTTTGAAGAGTCCTGCTGGGTTTATTAACAACACAATAGTCAGTCAGAAAACCAGAGAAGGAACCGCTTAAAAGGAAAGAGTGACTCATGGAGCCCGAGCCCTAAAATCCTGGTGACTTAGCAAATTGCGACACAATGCCTGGCTGGTTCAGTCGGTTAAGTGGCTGCCTTTGGCTCGGGTCATGATCTCACGGTCCTGGGATTGAGTCCTGCATCAGGCTCCCTGCTCGACAGAGGAGCCTGCTTCTCCCTCTCCCCCTGTTGCTTCCCCTGCATGCGCTCTCTCTCTCAAATAAATAAATAAAATCTTAAAAAAAAAAAAAATCTATGCTGATTCCTCATGTTGGTCCCGGTCATTACTTCTCAGCCTATAATTGCGCTTACTCTTTCATTTCCTCCTCTAATTATAAAGGAAGCTGCAGTTGCTAAATGTTTTTTTTTTTTTAAGATTTTATTTATTTATTTGACAGAGATCATAAGTAGGCAGAGAGGCAGGCAGAGAGAGGGGGGGAAGCAGGCTCTCTGCTCAGCAGGGAGCCTGATGCGGGGCTGGATCCCAGAACCCTGGGATCATGACCTGAGCCGAAGGCAGAGGCTTAACCCACTGAGCCACCCAGGCTCCCCCAGTTGCTAAATGTTTGAACCAAAAGGTAGAACCTGTGGTGGCAGAAGTCTGGGCCTTCTCACTTCTCTGTGGCTGCTTTTTTGTTTTTTTCCCACATTCTTGTTCTTTTTGTCTACCTTTCCTATCATATTATGGGTCTTTCTTAACCTTCTCCCCCACCCTTTTTTCCTTCTATCAGTTCAACCTTAAACCCACCCATTAAAGCATTGTGGAGCACTTCTCTACAAGTCAGGAATGTTAGTGCAAACGAGCAAGCCCCCATTGGTCACTGCATTATAACATAAAGTGAATTCCTCTTTTAAATAAATGTAGCATACAAGTTTTTCTAACTCATTAAAATAGATTTGAGATGAAAATGGAAATTTTTAATATACAAAATTGGCAAACATTTGGTTTTAATTTTCATAGAGACCTGTAAATCCACATCTTTCTAAATTTAGTATAGCCGAAGGTTATACTTGGGGGGAAACAAGTACTCTTTTCTATCAAGCATAGGACTGTAAATTGGCATAGTCTTTCTTTGACCCAGAGAATCCATGTGATCCCAAGGAAGGAGGAGTTGATCCCAAGGAAGTAAAGATGTGCATAAGGATTTTTGTCCAGGGAAGTTTATCATGACCCTACTGTTCGTAGCAAAAAATCAGAAAGCACCTAAATGTCAGTTCTTGGTCTGCTGATCTGTGTGATTCCCCAATCTTCTGGAAAGACCTGGAGTTTTTACTCTATACTTTATACCTGACCCTTGGTTAGATGGGTAAGGGCCCTGGAGATCTGTGGACCTGTCTGGTTTTCTCTCATTTCTGAGTACAAACAGCTTAGTGTCACCCCTGTTTTTAATCTGCTGCTTAGAACTTCCAACTACTTGTAGTTATAATCCCCTCTACCAAACTAGAGTCTGGTTAAATATGATAACTGTGTCTTTTTAAAAATTATTAATATTGTATTCCCCAGAACTGAGCATCATGATTAATAAGTTCTTAGCAAATTCTTATTGAATGAGTGAATAAATGAATGAGGTATTTGTGATCTGCCTTGAATGTGATTGTCTCTACTTCATGCTATGGGTCTGTATCCCTCTGCAGAAAGAAATCGTTTACACAGTAATACAATGAGGGTGGGGAATGACTATGATTCTTAGCATTTAAAATGTTAACTTAACAAAACAACAGTAGTGGTTTGGCTATCCATTCATTTAACAAATGAACTGAATACGTTCTATGTACCGGACACTATACAGCACTAGAAATAAAAACACAGAATTAGAAATTCAGAAAACTAACTGGCTTGAGTTCTTTAAGATCTCTCAAGGGACTGATGTGTAAGCGTAATAATTTCTCAATTCAGAAAAGTAGATATACTTGAAATACTAATTTCCTCTCTATGGGCATCCCCTTGTTTTATGTGAAGATACCATGAAATTAGATAGGCTACCAGAAAGTTTTTTAATTGACATATCATCAGAAGTAAAGGTGTAGACTAATATAGAAAGCTATTTCTTTTAAGCCTGGAAAGACCTAGAAAATTTTACAATTTTCTCTAGTGAATTGATTATTTGCATGCCACACAATCATTATCAAATTCTTACTATTTAATTCCCTTTTTTACATACTTCTGTATATAAATATAGCAGTCCTCTACTATGTATTATTTCAGCAGTCTCTAAGATAACCGAGTTACAATTTTCATTTGAAGGACACATCCTACTTGCTTAGATAAGTCTGGGGTGTTTGCCTAATTTCAGCTGTCTGTGTGTAAGCCTTAATTTAGCATGGATTATTCATGTAGATGGCTAGTTCATCCAAGTTAGGTTGATATGTACAGTAAAGATGGAATCCCCTCTCACTGGGGAATTTCAAATTCAGTAGATAGTGTTGGGACAGCTGATCATTTGGGTAAAAAGGAAGTTATATTCTCTACCTAAGACCATTCACAAAAATATATTCTGGAGTCATTAAAGACCCAAACAAAAAACAAAACTCTACATGTATTGGAAGAGAATATAGGAGAGTATGTTTATGACTTTGGGAAGTTAGAAGTCATTCTAAACAAGACCTCTAAATGCAAAATATGTAAAGGAATAGACGGATAAGTTTGACTCCATGAAGACTGATTCATATGAGCAGCGTGTCAAAGTTCTCTGCTGAAAAAGGCATCCTTAGTGAAGTTCCAAGATTGATAGGTATGAATCACACCTACAACATGTTTAGGCAAAGTCCAGAAACAAGTGACAGATTAGGAGATGGTATTTGCCATATGTATAGCACAGAAAAGGTTAGCATTTAGATCTATAAAGCATTTCTACTAAAAGGGACAACTCAGACCAATGGGACTATGAAAAAAAAATAATAGGACAAGTTATTTATAGAAAAATAAATATAATTGGCCAATGAACATATGAGTAGAATATCAAGAAAAAAAGATTATATTTAGAACATTGGGTTAACAGTTTTCAATCATTATATGGGCAAAAATTAAACATTCTAATAAAATGTCTTGGTGTGGGTGTGGAAAAGCATACACGCACATTGGTAATGGGAGTATAATATTTATACAGTCGTGTAAAGGGGCAATTTGGCAATAGTGAGTAACATAAAAATACATGTATGCTATGAGCCAACAATTCAAGCTATTGGTGTCTGCTTTGGAAAAACACTGGCCCTTGTGCATAAGAAAACATGTACAAACATGCCCGGTTGCAGAGTTCCTCATAGGGAAAGTTCCTAGGGACTAGTTCCTCTAGTCATAGCTGAACTACGCCCAGAACAATGGCTAATAAAGTGTACATTCAAACTACGTAAGCAGCGGTAGGAGGCCATTTCAAGAACGCCCCTGCAGTCAATGCTGATCTGGATGGCATTCCACCATGTCCCACTGGATGAAAAAGCAAGTTACGGATATATTGTTGATGCCATTTTATGTAAAAAGAAAATCAATGACACCATGGAATGAAACTGCATATTGCCTAAGGAACACACGTAAATGTGTGTAAATATACAAAAGAAGGACTTAGAAGAAACTAACCTAATTGATAAGCCAGGTTTGCTTTGGGACAATGAGGGACAGGGATGTGGGTGGGGCTGGAAGGGGATTTGTCCTTGTCCCCTTTTTTAAAAGAATTTATGTATTATTTCAATTTTACTTTTAAAAATTAAGCCGTTTTCTGGTTAATAACAGCCGAAGATGAAACATGTCTGGTCTTTAAAGCATAGATTGATGCATAAAATATCAAAAATTAAATATGTATACATTTATAAATAGAAATTTATTTTAAAAATTTTTTGTTTAACTTTTTAAAAATATATTTTACTTCTGTATTTGAGGGAGAACACACCAGTGCTGGTGTTAGGGGTCAGAGGCAGAGGGAGAAGCAGATGTTTCGTCCTGGGATCCTGGGACCATGACTTGAGTCGAAGGCAGATGCTTGACTGATTGAGCCACCCAGGCGTCCTTACAAATTTAAATTTAAACACACACCTATACGCATATATAGCCTAAAAGAGATTTTCTTTTTGTACCAGCAAAAAAAGGGAGCTCCCAAACCTAAGTGGTAAGTGTTGGAGCCAAGGGGCTCACAGAGCAAGGAAGTGGGATTTGATTTTATTAGTGGAGAATGGAATTTAACCTCTAGGTAGCAGCGTCAGAAGCTAAAAGATGTGGAGGAGCCTGGTAGACAAGGGACATCAGGCTGGAAAGCAGTGTATGTGCGCAGAATTGACAAAGCACAAACAGCAAGTGGCCCTGAGCACCTCCCCCACCATACAAAAATACCAACTTAGAAAAGCAGAGAGGGAAAACTAAAAGATTGAATATTTCTTCTTTTTCTTTCTATCCTTTCTTTTTTTTTTTTTTTTAAGATAGATTTATTTATTTATTTATTTATTTGACAGAGAGAGATCACAAGTAGGCAGAGAGGCAGGCAGAGAGAGAGAGGAGGAAGCAGACTCCCTGCTGAGCAGAGAGCCTGATGTGGGCCTCGATTCCAGGATCCTGAGATCATGACCTGAGCCGAAGGCAGAGGTTTAACCCACTGAGCCACCCGGGCACCCTCTATCCATCTTTTTTTAAAAAGATTTTATTTATTTGAGAGAGAGAGAGAGAGGGAGGGAGAGAAAGCGAGCAAGCAGGGGGAGGGGGAGAGGGAGAGGGAGAAGCAGACTCTCTGCGGAGCCGGGGAGCTGGATACAGGACTCCACCCCAGGACCTTGAGATCATGACCTGAGCTGAAGGCAGATGTTTAAATGACTGAGCCACCCAGGTGCCCCTTTATCCATCTTTTTTTTTTTTTAAATTTTTATTTATTTATTTATTTATTTTAAGATTTTATTTTTAAGTGATCTCTACACTCAATGTAGGGCTAGAACTTACAACCCTGAGATCAAGGGTCTCATGCTCCATAGTGAAGCCAGCCAGCCACCCCCCTCCATCTATTTTTTAAAACCAGAATATTTGTTGCATGACTACTCATTGAAGTCCTTAAGATAAACTGTTAAGTACCACAAGCACCTAAAACAATTCTACTTAAAAGAGACTGGAAACTGTCTAAATGGACTGTTTAAATGGTTAAACCCAGCCAGATTTAAGTAATATTGGGCACTTAGTGAGTCTTCCTATTAAAATCCAGGGATAGCCTCAGCAATAATTGTAAGTAAAATTAAAACTTTTTTTTTTTATTTGCCTGTCTGAGTTGTAGTGAGTTAAATGGGCCACTGCTCTACTTAGTAAAAATCCATTACAATATGTATTGTTGATAGGTCTATTTCCCTTCATGGTTTCAGAGAGTGAGAGAGTAAATTCACTATGCTGCCAGGACTCCCATCAATGAGAGTACCCTGAGCTATTTTTGGTTGAGCAGGTACTACAAGGCCAGTCATTTGTACTTCTTTTTCTTAACTTTCTGTCCTTTATTTTGGGTTCTGGGGAACGGTTTGACCCCAAAAGTCTGACATAGTCTGTGTAAGTGATAGTGTTGGCTCACAATGAAGAAACAGACTATCATGACTTTAAAACCAAAACCAAAACCAAGTGTTATGGTGACCTGAATTACAAGACTGACAAAGAGAAATTGGCTGTCCCCTTCTAGATCTAGCCATATGAGAAAAAGTGTGAAGACCCCTAGGTCGATGAGGCCGCTACTCATCATGGAGAAGGGAGTGTCTTTTTCTTTTTTTTTTTTTTTTTTAATTTCTTTTCAGTGTTCCAGAAGAAGGCAGTGTCTTTTTTAACCACTTTGAAGATCAGTAGCAGAAACATCCAGATCCAGTTGTAATTGTTAGTTTCAAACAACTCAGAGACCAGCAACAGCATAAAACTGAGTGTTCAGGCAGAGAACCTTGACCTCCAGGGCAGGAATTCTCTGACCCGCTCAAAGCATCTACTGAGGATAGCAACTACCACCCAACTTGCCTTGGGAGAAAAGCTTTAATGCCACCAAAGGTTGCTCTCCAAAGGTACACTCCTGCAAGACAATACTACTGTTGTGAGATTGTAATTTGAAGCTCCTGCCAACATATCATTCAAAGACCCCATCTCTGCCTAAACTGTCAGATTTGCCAGTTCTGGGTTATACCACAGTTATTTGCTCAATACAAATTTATATCAGTCATGAGCTTGAAATGCACAATTTTTTTAAAAAGTTTATTTATTTATTTGACAGAGAAAGAGAGCACAAGCAGGGGGAGCGGCAGGCAGAGGGAGAGGGGGGAAACAGGCTGAGCTGAAGGCAGACATTTAATTAACTGAGCCACCCATGTGCCCAAGAAATGCATAATTTTCTAGGAAATTTTATTTCCTAGAACAAAACTGACTTCAGGAGAAATGAGAAATCTAAACAGTACTCATTAAAGAAACTGAAATTTCTTTAGTAGTCAAAAAATTTCCAATACCAAAAGATATCTCCAAGCCTTAATCATTTCATAGACAAGTTTTACTGAGCCTTTAATAAACAGGTAATTCCAGTCTTATATACACGATGTTTCAGAGAATAGAAAAAACTACTTAATTCATAAAACCATTAAAACCTTATATCAAAATAAGAATATATAAGGAAAGAAGAAAGACCAGTCTCAAAAACCTGTACAAAAAAATCCCAAATTTAAAATATCAGTATGGGGGCACTTGGGTGACTCAGTTGTTTTTCGGCTCAAGTCATGATCCTGGGGTCCTGGGATCAAGCCCCAAGTTGGGCTCCCTGCTCAGTGGGGAGTCTGCTTCTCCCTCTCCCTCTGCCTCTCCCTTTGCTTGTGCTCTCTCGCTTTCATGTTCTCTCTCTCTCAAAATAAATAAAATCTTGGATAAAAAAAAAACGAGTTTCTTATGGGAGTTTTACTGCAGTCAAATGTGTTTTGCTGAATGCACTATGTAATCCCTGTTTTTACTGGGAGGCAGTTTCCCTCAATGACATCTCAATCCAACTTCATCATCACTGAGTTCTTTTAGTTAATAAAACAGTCTCATTTCAGTTATTAAGGCTGACTCCTTCACTTTGAAACTTCAATTCATATTTGGTTGAAAGCTTTCCTTCCTCATGTCCCAGAGCAGGCTGAATTTGTGGCTCTGGTGACCTGGAACTGGAAATGCGACTGTGGGGCATGGCTCTGTCACATCCCACATCCTCTTTCCTGTTCTTACTCCTGGTTTGCAGAATTCCGGAATAGACCCTCATTGGTCCTCACCCTGTATAATCCTCTCCCCTTTGAGTCTGCATAAAGCCTGGCAAATATAATGAGATATTATGTCCATGATTATGCTATATTACATGGCACAAAGGAGTTTATCTGAGTTGGCCAGTTCTAACTACAAGAGACTTTAAACTCAGAGTTTTCTTTGGCTGGTGGCAGAGGAGTAAGTCAGAGATTTGAAGTGTCGGGGGGAACTCAACACGCTATTGCTGGCTTGAAGATGAAGGGGCCCATGTGTTAAGGGATGTAGGTAGACTTTCGGAGCTGAGTAGGGGGGGCTATTAACAGCAAGGAAATGGGGATCACAGTTCTACAACTACCAGGAACTGAAGGTGGACAACAATCTGAATGAGCTAGAAAGCAGGTTTTTCTCTAGAGCCTCCAGATAAGAACCCAGTTGGCCAATCTTCATTGACCTTATGAGAACTGGAGCAGAGAAACCCAGTCGAGCTTACTTGCACTTCTGACACACAGAGTTATGAGCCAATATATTTGTATTGCTTTAAGCCACTACATTTGTGGTAATTCATTACACAGCAATAGAAAACTATTACAAGACTCCTTTGGCATTGATGAGGGGAAAGAGGAGGAGGGGGAAGTGATCTTCCCTTACACAATTGGCCTTACAATTTGTTGTACTTTTATTAGTTGGACGTACTCATGTTTTCTTTACATGAAAAATACCAGCTAGATGATGGAGATGTTTCTGTCCCCTTTCTGTTGGTTGTCTTGTCCTCTCTGTTTAATGTAAATTGGGTATCAGTTGCCTCCAGGTGGCAGTTATCTAAAAGCTAGTTCTCCAAAGGGGCTTAAGGCATGGTCCTGGCAGGAAATTGGGCGGGGGGGGGGCTTCTGAATAAAGCTCAACTTTTTTTGCTCCAACTCAGCACATTCCACCAATGGACATCCTATAGTGTCTCTTGCTGCCAGGGTTCTCTTACCATAGCAGTGGCCATCCTGAGAGCTACCAGCAAAACTCCTTATACCCCTACCATCTTCTTCAGGGACCACTGACTTGTGAGAAACTCCAGAAACCCTTCCACACCAAAGCAGGGGATGCTACACAACCTCATTATGTCTCTTCTGCTAGTTGAGTGGCTCAGCAACGTTCAGACAGGATGTAGTCACAGGTCTCAGAGAGGATGTGGGGGCCAGGTAGGGGAGTTATAACTCTTCATTCCTCCAGAAGGTAATCTGTTTTTCTCCTGGTCTGCCCTTAAAACTGTCAATGCTAAAAGTCATCAAACTGGTTGAGCCTGTATTGCCCTGTGGGAACCAGAATCTCAGGTCAAGAACTAGACCTTATCTGAATTTAGCCTTGGAAAATTGAGTAACTGTTCTCAAAAGGACAGTATTTCCACTCAAATCCCTGAGATATGTGGTAACCTCTGAGGACAGGATAAGCTATCAGTTATGCCCCATTATCATCCTGCTACACTATTCCTGTTGCAAACTCAGTTCATCAGTGTCCTTAAAAAAAAAAAAAAAAAAGACCCAGTATAACTAAGTAGAGTCTATCTGAGTAAATACAAGGATGGCTCAATATTAGAAAATCCATCACTGTAGTCTTAACGTATTAACAGATTAAGGAGAAAGGCCACATGATCATCTCCAGATTCGTAAAGAGGTATTATATGAAATTGAACACTCATTCATATTTTTAAAAAATTTCCAAAACATGAATGGAAGGAAACTTTTATAATGTATTAAAGGGCACCTACCTAAAACTTACAACAGACCTCAAACTTTAAAAGCATTTTTATTAAAGTCAGGAATAAGATGATGTCCACTATCTTTGCTACTATTGCATAAAAGAATACTTGTTCTAATGGTTATAAGACAAGAAAAGTAGATATAAGAAAGGAGGAGACAAATTGATGATTTTTCAGGTGATATTACTGTTTTCATAAAAAATTCAAGAGCATCTACTGAGAAACAGTATTTATAAAACAGAATACAGCAGTTTTCTTTTTTTTCTTAAGAATTTATTTATTTGACAGACAGAGATCATAAGCAGGCAGAGAGGCAGACAGAAGCAGGCTCCCCACCGAGCAGAGAGCCTGACGTGGGGCTCTATCCCAGGACCCCGAGACCATGACCTGAGCCGAAGGCAGAGGCTCAACCCACTGAACCACCCAGGCGCCCCCAGAATACAGCAGTTTTAATGGCTATCAGATCAAAATACAAAAATCAATCTTCACTGTCCTAAAGAGAAAATGATAAAACATTATTAAAGGATGTAAAGGGAGACCTGAAAAAAAGTGTCACGTTCTTTAGGACAATGAAGAATCCAGACTGAAAAGACATCAAACTAATCTATTGGTCCAAAGCACTTTGAATCAAAATTCCAATAGGATTCTTTTTTATGATTTAGACTAATTCTAAAAGTGACATCCAAGAACAGCCAAAACAATACTGAAAAAGATAAGACAGCTTTTCTTGTTAGATTTCAAAACTCAGCATAAGGCTTACTACCCTATGGTGCAGTAATTTCTTTTATATGTATGCATATACATACATATACGGTACTTCCTTTTTACAGATTCATAAATTTATAGTCAGTGTTATAAAAACATGGACTCAATAGGTGTACACCAAGTTGATAGTTACAGCTGCCTCACAGAAGAAGGGGAATGGGATCAAGAATAAAAATAGGCGAATTTCAACTTTTTTTAATATTCCATTTTTTAATACATCTGAAGCAGGAATGACAAATGTGAATTCTAGGCAGTGGTTACATTAGATATTAATTGTTCTGTGGATGTTTCTGCATATTTTAACCTGACAAGTTCAAACAAACAAAAAAGTCGATAACTTCCCAAAATAGAAACAAAAATCTCACCATTTGGTAGGATTTTGCTTTTTAAATAACACTATTCATCTCCAGACATTTGGAAAGATAATCAGAATCTGTACTACTTCTGTACTTTTAGACAGCCAAGTAAATATTGTTAAGCTTTCAGCATTCTAAACATTCTACACACCATTTCTGAGGTAAATCTTGTTTACTTTTCCTCATTCTTTAAGGATTAATCAGTTATCATTAATAAATGCCAGTATGAAGTGGTCTGGGACCAGGACAAAAGTCTATCGTGAATGTGCTTGCAAAGTTTAGGTTCCAAAGAATATCAAGATGCTCAAAGTGTCTCCATCTCTTGGAACAAAGGAGGGTATCAAGAGCAATGCTACTAAAAATTAAGCACAAGTCTGCTCCTAGAAAAGCCTGGAGTAAGTATAAGGGCAGAAAGACATAGGATAATAGTGGAATGCAGGGACAAAGCAGCAGCTGGTCTGTATTTTTTTAAAAAGATTTATTTATTTGAAAGAGAGAGAGAGAAAAAAAGTGAGTTGGTGGGGAGGGGCAGAGGGAGAAGGAGAAAATCTCAAGCAGACTCCCCCAAGAGTGTGGAGCCCAAGTCAGGGCTCCCTCCTCTGACCCAAGTTCATGACCCAAGCCCAAACCAAGAGTAAGTTGCTCAACCTACTGAGCCACCCAGGCGCCCTTGCATTTTTTTTTCCTTAATGGTAAAGTCACAAACAATAGGAACAGATTTTCAAGTGAGAAGATTCAGTGTGATTTCCCATTCCTCATTTCTTTGACTCCTGCAGTATTTGATATCATTACTTGACTTACCATTTTGGGACACCATTTCTGCGACACCATTATATGGCTTGTGTTGGGTGTCTTTCTGGTCATTCCTCTCGTTCCTTGCTGTTTCTACCCCTGCTGCCTTATCCCAGTCTAATGTTTTCTTTGAAGAACTTACCATTTCTTACATGTTGAGCCAGTCATCCCCTCAAAAGCTCCATCTCTAGCCTGGGCTTCAGTTCCACATTTTCTACCACTGAACTCTTTGTTCTGTGGTGCATCATTCAAAACCCAACAATCAGCCAACTTTTCACTTCCTCCAGACTTTTTGTCAGTGGTATCCTCATTCACTTTGGGTGGAAATTCAGTCAGTTGGCTAAGTTATGTGACAGCTGGGGTATGACTATCTTGTTCACTACCTGTGGCCTTGGATAGCACTTGTTACACATGGTAAGTTTTTAATACCAATTCCTTGAAAGAATCCTTGCCTCATCCACCTCTCTCCCCAACACCTTAAATCCTCTCACTTCTTCCCTCATTTCTGTTCTTCTCTTGTATTTTCTCCATCTCTTGAGATTTTCTTTTTCCTGTGTCAAGCACAGTTTCACAACTAGAAACCTCACTGTATTTGATATGATAAAGATGAGATTTTTTAATTTTAAAGCCAAACCAAATCCCTGAAGATAATAATGTTAACAATTAAATCAGCTGAGTAACCAGTATGTTTAAGAGAGATTCCTTTCTATAGGCTAGGGAGTGGGAGAAGGGAAAGTTATAACTTTATAAAAAAAAAAAAAGTCCCTATAAAAAAGGAACTAATTGCTTCCTGGCCAAAGAACCTTGTTTTCTTTCTTGTTGTTGTTTGTTTGTTTTTACACAATGACTTTTTACAACGCTTTTGGGTTGAGCCATCTGATTCTTACATCCTTATTCATTTTTTAAATTGCCACGCCTATGTGCCAAAAGGGCAAGGCGAGTCTTTCAGTAGATTCCCTGATATATAAATATATATTCTTTTTTTTTTTTAATTTTTATTTTATTTATTTGACAGAGATCATAAGTAGGCAGAGAGGCAGGCAGAGAGAGAGAGGAAGGGAAGCAGGCTCCCTGCTGAGCAGAGAGCCCGATGCGGGGCTCGATCCCAGGATCCTGGGATCGTGACCCGAGCCGAAGGCAGCGGCTTTAACCCACTGAGCCACCCAGGCGCCCCTAAATATATATTCTTAATGAGAACGAATGTTATCTAAACAAACCCAAAGATTCTAAAATCATAACATGTAAAGTAACCGCTGTTCTTTGTCTCCCCCTGCACCCCCCGTCACCGGAGCCACAAGTCTTGAACATTCGTATGCATCGCGTTACAAGTCTATATTGTAGTAGTTTTAATCATACTTTTTTAAAAGAAGTCTTGAAATAACTCATTTGTATACAACTCCAGTAGCTGGCGGTGTGGGCTTAATATATCGCACAGCTGTTAATTTTGGTTTCGTTTCTGGTCGCGGCACTTAAATATGCCTGGTGCCTGCCGTTTCCACTGCGGCCGGGAGTTGTAAACACATGACAGACAGAAATAGCACAACGGCTGAAGTCCCTAGGGTAGCGCGCCAAACGAGGCGCGGCGGGCTGGGCCGAACCCCACCCCAGCAGCACTGGCTGCCGACGCCGGGCTGTAGCGCGGGCCCCGTCGCCCCTCCCATCCTGAAGCGGAGCGCGCGGCGCGCTCCCGGGTCGCCCCTTCGCGGAGGCGGCCGGCCCAGCCCCCTCCCCCCATTGGCCGACGTGGTTGTGGCTGGGCGTGCGCGCGCGCGCGTAAACGTCCGGATGAGCCGCGGTTTCCGGCGCGCTCCCTTCGGGCAGTAGGGGGCGCGCATCGGGCGTACCTCGGCTGGCTCGGCTCCTTCTGGGCCCTCTGTGGCCCTGTGTGGCTGGAAGGAAAATGGAGCAAGAGTCGCAGCCTCGGAGGCAGCCCTGACTCCCCTGACTGAGGTCCTGCCGCTTTCGCCACCAGGAGCCTCCTTCTCTGGACCTGGTGCGTGGGAGCGCCCCGGTGGCCTGGGCCCCGCGAGTGGAATGGTCGCTGAGGCCCAGGGCGTCGGGCTTCTGCGCGCCCAGTGAAGGGAACTTGGGAGTCTCGAGGGTCTCCGCCAACCCCTACTCCAGAAGCGGACAACGCCGCTTGGTGAAGAGCAGGTACCGGCCGGGAAGCGCGTGAGCAGTTCTGGGTTTGTTCTGTGACTTGGGTCTCCCTGCGCGCTGTCGTTTGCAGCCTCTATTCCGCTCGCAGCTTTTGTGCGTTTGGTCGTGGGGGGGGGGGCGCGGGGCACGTGGGTTTGGGGAGGTTTTTGTTGGTAGGACGCAAGGTTGTGGCCGCCGGGGAGGAGGGCGGGGTTTGCGGCCCCCGAGTCGGGCGGGCGGGGGCCAGGGGGCTCCGCGGGTGGTCGGGGTAAAGGTCACGTGGGCGGGGGGTGTGCTGCGCTGTGGTCTGCTGTCTCCCAACTCCCGGTCCGGATAATGACAGGTGCCTGTTTGGTAGCCTGCGTGAACCGGGCGCCGTGTTTGGGCGAGTGTGGGCCGGTTCTGTGGGCAAGTTGACTCAGCTTTTCCCTTTGGGCTGGTCAAGTTCGGACACGTTCCTAAGACGCAGTGAAAGGAGCTAAGCCCTGACTTGTCTCCAGCTGGGGCTATTTAAACCATGCTTTTTCCCAGCTGTGTTCGCCGGCGATTACAGATAGGTACCCGGGGTCAGCGACGTAGAGCACTTACTCTACACTGATCCAGGTAAGGACCCGCTTGCTACTACTGGCTTTAGTTTTAATAAGGGCATTATTTATATCCTTTCTGTAGGACTCTGGTTTTTTCCACAGACGTTTCATTATTTCAAGTTTTTATCTTGTGTTCTTTTTCCCCACTTGTAGGCAAATGTGCAATACCAACATGTCTGTGTCTACTGATGGTGCTGTAAGCACCTCACAGATTCCAGCTTCGGAACAAGAGACCCTGGTTGGTATTTTTGTCTCAAGTGTAACTTTTAAGACTATTTTATGAGGTGATCTACTAAATTCCATAGACCCCATTTACAGTATTGTTCTCTAAGTGAAACTGGGTACACAGCTTAAATTCTGCCATTTATGCCGGGGACAAATGTAAAAGCTGACTGTAAGAATCGGTATTTATTTTCTTAGTCCTTTATCACCCTGGATTTAGAATTGAGTTCCATTAAGCATGGATGCTGAAGTTATGTTTGTTACTGACTGATTTTTTTTTTCTATTTTGACTTGTCAGCATTTAACTTTTTAGATGTCTAAAAGTCATAAAAGCAATTCATGCTTGTGAAGATTTTAGACATTACAGAAATGTAAAAAGTGAAAGCTTTTGAAAATTCTAGTTTTTTTTTTTTTTTTTTTTTACCATGTCTCCTTTTAGATTTTTCTTGTGTCTCTATATAAGGGCAAATTTTAATCTGTTATTGTCTTGTTTTGTTAAGACAGGTGTGGTGCAAATTCTATCCATGTCAGTGAATCTATAGAATTCTGTTTAATGGCTCCGTAGTGTTCCAAAGCATTAGTGTACCTTTCTAAAAATTTATGCCTCTGCTATAGGTTTTTTCAGATAGGTTTTTTAAAAATTGCCTTTAGTTTTTGAGTATTACAAATAGTCCTGCTTTGTATGTATATCCTATGTTATAGGATCCTATGTTACGTGACTCCTGTAAGATTTTGTATACAGAAGTAAACTCCTGGGTCCTAAACTATGCATATATTTGATTGCTGTTCATAACTTGCTAACAAAAGATTGTGAAACTTTACACCACTGCCAACACTGAATATTATAAATTTTTTAATATTATCAATTTTTATTATTATTTTTGCTGTTTTTGTGGTAAAAGATTCTATATCCCTGTTTATATTTGTATTTCCCTGATCTCTCTTGAGGTTGGGCATATTGTCATTTGTTAAATCATTTATTTCTTCTGGGATTTGCTTGGTCTTGTCCGTCCACTTTTCCTTTAGGTTTATTGTGTTTTTCTTAATTTGTAGTAGTTCTGTGTGTTTCAAATATATGTAACTTTTTTTTTTAAAGAAATTCATATCTAGACTTATTTTATTTTTAAAAATTTTATTTTTTTGAGAGAGAATGCGAGAGAGCATGAGAGAGGGGAGAGTCAGAGGGAGAAGATGACTCCCCACTGAGCAGGGAGCCTGATGCGGTACTCGATCCTGGGACTCCAGGATCATGACCTGAGCTGAAGGCATTCGCTTAACCAACTGAGCTACCCAGGCACCCGAATATATGTAACTTTTATCATTTAAAAAGGTTGCATTTAATTTTGTTGTGTTTTTCCTACTGAGCATTCTTAAATTGATAAATTTAAGATAAAATTCATAAATTTTATGAAGTCAAATTTATGAAGTCAAATTTATTGACCTGTTGGTTTTTGCGTTTCATATCAAGCTTTGGAAGAAGTCTCTCCCATCCCAGGATTATACAGCTATAGTCCTGTATTTTCTGGTAGTATTTTTAATTTTCAAATCTAGATCTTCATCTGGAATATATCTTTTTGTTGTTAAATGTAAGATTAAGAATGGTATTTTCTTTTATGGTTTTCTTATTGCATGTCTTTTAGGTCTTAATAAAAAACTGATGGCTTTCCATTGCAGATTTTTACTTTGAGTTGTTCTGTGAAGTTTGAACTTAATATAACATACATAAAATTTTAAGAGGGGAAAAAAAGTAATTTTTTTATCTCTCAAGAGAGAGTTCATTCTTTAAGTAGCCTGAAAGTAAAGTGTATGTGTAAGGATACCCACAAAAAGGTGTGATCAGAACAGTTAATGATTGAATACCGCACTTACTGTGTATTTTAAGATTTTTGGTTATTATTATTTTTAAAGATTTTATTTGTTTGAGAGAGAGAGAAAGTGAGCGTGAGCAGGAGAAGGGTGCTGAGGGAGAGGGAGAAGCAGTCTTCATCCTGAGCAGGTTGCTGGATTGGGACTCGATCTCAGGACCCCGGGATCATGACCTGAGCTGAAGGCAGATGACTGAGCCACCTAGGTGCCCAGGGTTTTGGTTATTAAATAATAGTCTGTTGATTAGTTGGAAATAGGCAATTTTCTTAAATCTGGTTTTGAGAGTTAGATTCCAAACCGAGATGCTGTTAGATTTCAAAGTTAGGCAAAGGACAGGAGTATCTTGAAGAGAGGTACAAAGGCACCAGTCTGTGTGGAGGTGGCAAGCTATAAAGACACTTGAGCTTTAAAGATTTTGATGCAGCAACGGGGAGAAAGAATATCTTATATTCCCTCCTCCTTGACAGTTACTTTCTCAATACCACTTGCAAAACCTCTAGATCAATAAGTCAAGCAGAGAGAGTCAATTATCATATGGTTTCACTTACTTGTGGAGCATAACAAATAGCATGGAGGACATGGGGAGTTAGGAGAAGGGAGTTGGGGGAAATTGGAAGGGGAGGTGAACAATGAGAGACTATGGACTCTGAAAAACAATCTGAAGGGTTTGAAGAGGTGGGGGGGG
>NW_019154091.1:31397408-31533541 GCF_002288905.1 Enhydra lutris kenyoni | reverse complement strand
AAAAAAAAAAAGGGACCAGGAAACACTCAGTTAAGGCATTTACAATGTGTTAAGATTGGTTTTCAGTCCACAAAGTAGGCAGTTGGAAATTGAATGAATGAAATAAGCTAATGAATAAAGAAATAAATCTTGGATTTTATCTCATTTGTTTGAATAAAATAAGTTCTTGAAGTCAGGGCTTAATGTCATCATCATTATCACCACCGCCACTGCTATGATCATCACTAACATCACTAGGAGAAAATCTTGGCAATGTGTGGGTAGTTGGTTGATTGGTTGTTTTTAGTCATGGGCAAAGCCCTTTTAATAAAGACAAAATAAAGAAACAACAACAACAACAAAAAACAAACCTCTAGATCAGGGTCAGGCACACTATAGCCTGTGGGCCATATTTGGCCTTCCACCTATTTTTGTAAATACAATTTTATTGAAATGTAGCCATGGCCTTTGGTTTACATAGCTGTACTTCTGAGTTAGACCATCTGGGAGGAAAAGCTTAAAACTTACAATTTTGCTCTTTATAGAAAAAAATTGACCCTTGATCTAGTTGGTAGGTTCCTTGAATACAACTCCTGTTGTATTTATCATCCCCCCCACCCACCATACCTAGCCCTGTCTGGTGCATGGTAAAAGTTCAATAAGTGTTTGTCAGTAGATCCTTGAAAAGTAGACCCACTAAGAGGCAGCATGACGTGGTAGGAAGAAAATGCTGGTTTGTAGTCGGGGGTTATGAGTTGCAGCCTCAGATATGCTCTTAATTATCCTTGTTAGTTATTTAAGTCCTCCAGCTTTCAGGAGCCTGATGAGTGGAAAGAAAAGATTAGGAAACAGATCTACCTTGAAGACTTACCCTTTTCTCTTGGATTTTGCAGTTTAGTTTATGGTAATCTCATTGGAGTATTCCATTTATAGTTAAGTTTGTAAGGTATTAAGCAGATAATAGAAATGGCTGGAGGAAAGAGAATTGATTTTCACTGCCTTGGCATGGATACTGTGTTTGATTGCAACTAATGATACTTGAGGATTCTGTGATTACTTGCATAGTAATGAAATCTCAGCTTTTTTTTTTCCAAATTGCCTTGATAGTCTATGATACTGGGTTTCTATAGACTGTTACATTTAGTGAAAACATTATGACTTAGTTTTTGAGTTCTAACCTTGTGAGATTGTTAAATATAACTCCTACCTTTACTGAAAATCTTCATGGAAATGCTTGCTGTGGGGCTTACAGTTGCGGAATAATTTTGGAAGTATAATAGCAGCTTTTTGTTCTTTGTAGGTTAGACCAAAGCCTTTGCTTTTGAAGTTGTTAAAGTCTGTTGGTGCACAAAAAGACACTTATACTATGAAAGAGGTAAGCTAAATTAAGAGTTAACAAGATAACTAATATCTTGCTAATAACATGTAGTCATGGGGAGAAATTGGCTATATTGAGGGATTTTTTAGTAAGCAGTAATACGAAGTATTGTCATTTGGACTATAATTTGAAGCTGAAATTCTAATTATACTTGAATATCATTTCTCACTAGGAACTGTGAGACAGAGGGAGGCTCTGTAGGGGTTCTTAGCATTTTTGTGGTATGGACCCACTTGGCAGATGGGTAGAGTCTTCTCAGAATCCTGTTTCTAAATGCATGAACCAAAATGTATAGGATTACAAAGGAAACAAATTATGTAAAAGAGTTATCAAAATAGTAGACAATTTTGTGATATATGTGCTCTTTTGAGTGTGTTTTTTTAATTAACACATTAAATAAAAAGATTTAGCAGCCGATGTAGTGAATGTAATTTCAAAGTAGTGAGGAGTATAGTTAGTATTTTCAGATGTTTACAACAAGCATAGTATGATGTGAAAACACTTGTGATTTGTATTGGTGACAGAAATCACAGGTATTACTAATACTTTGTGGTTTGTTGCCTATATTCATAATAGGAAAAGCTAAATTTCAGTTAAAAGTTAGTGAAAATATCGATAGAAATTTTTTTTCCATCCAAATTAATGGACCCCTTGAATTCTATCCAAGGACTTCTTGGGCATCCATGGATCCCAGGTTAAGAACTTCTGCACTAGAGATACATGAGTACAGTATACTGATCTTTCTGGGATAGAGGTGAGCTGATTCATGAACATATGTTCTATTTAATGGATACATTTCAATGTAATGTTCTCTAGCTTTAAATTTGTGCACAGAAGCATGATTTTCAGTGAGAGATTGGGCCATCTTAGGCAAAATTTCATTGTGAATGAAATGTGCCTTTCCCCCCATCTCTCCCACTTAGTTTATGGGGCCCAGATTGCTTAAAACACTGAAGTAATTTACCTACATCAGGATAGTGGGTCAGGAAGAGACTCTGCACCATTTTCCTTTTCAGCCACACTTTTTGTGAACTTCCTTATGGGATGTTTGGTAGGTGTGTAGGTTCTCTTCTTCCTCCCACTTATCAACTTATCTTCAATCCATAGTCACCAGGGATTATTCCTTTAAGTTTGAGGCCTGCTTAACCAGTTAAATCTACAGATGGTAGGGGAGCTCGCAGGGAAGTGTCGAGATTAAGGATATTTTCAAGGTTAAGGATGCATTTAGGGCTGATGACTTGGGTTTGACCTCATTATCATCACATAATTAATTAGTTAAGGAAACAAAAGGCATGCATTTAGTAGTAGAAAGGAGGAGAAAATTGATTGGGCCATTATAAAGGTGTAGAATGCTTATGCAAAACCATCTAATAGTAATATATATATATATATTTATTGTCTGAGTTTACAGTTGCAGGATCTTTGTTCTGGGGCATATGGAAGAGTGATATGACAGCTAGTATGGGATAATAGAAAAAATGGGATAGTAGAAAAAAAACTGGAGTAGTAGTCAGGAGACTGGGTCCCATTTCCTTATCTCTAATACAGTGAAAACAATTCTATGAAATATCCGAAGAATGAAACAGTACTTGTAAAAGTACATCTAAACTGTAAAAAAAAAATTCGTGCATATTTAGGTGGTTAATAGGTTTGTATGTGGATGTCTTAAGATGTATCATTTCTTTGTCTTAGTGGAGCATACAGAATTTAACTGGATACGCATGATTCAGGGTTACTATTTTGATTACTATTGCATAGATTATATTGATATCTTCAAGAGTTTATTTTATTCACAGAATTCTTCCAAACTATTGTGTAGATATAATTCGTCACTTTCCTGTGGTTCTCATCTGTCATGACCTCAGAGGCTGTTGAGATGTATGGTGTTTGGGACTGTTTACTATTTGCTAAATGACTCCAGGTCACTGCTCTATTTTAGTTGATGTTTTGATTTTGCAGCTTTTTATTGCTCTCACTGGTTTTGCATTTTGCTGCCTTTTCCCTTCTTCCTAGTATGTATTACCTAGGTATCTGGGCAGAGTTAAAGTCTATCATACACACACACTTTAAGTGAGTTGGAGAAACAGTGTCTACTCCCATCAGATTAAAAGGAGAAGATTTAAGAGCTTTTTTAAGAGTACAAGAATGGTTGTTATTTCAGACAGTTATGGGTCTGGTTGCAGGTTGTTTAACCATTTTTAGATAAATGAGATATTGAATGTATTTGAAACTAACATTTAATTTTCTTTAATGCTCAGAAATCCTATTTCTATTTCAGGTTATATTTTATCTTGGCCAGTATATTATGACTAAACGATTATATGATGAGAAGCAACAGCATATTGTGTATTGTTCCAATGATCTTCTAGGGGATTTGTTTGGAGTGCCAAGCTTCTCTGTGAAAGAGCACAGGTAAATTCTTCAGCTTAGTGCATTGTAAAAAGCCAGCTGGGCAAACATTTCAGTTTACCTCCATCTTCACTGCCTTTTGTCAGAGAAAAATTGTTGCTGTTTATAAAAAGATGCTGAAATTTAATTTAGTAATATAGCATATTGCTTTAGAACCTCAGCTGTGGAATCTTACAAACCCAGGTTTGAGACCTAGCTCTCATTTACTAGCTGTGTAACTAGGTAAACTGATAACCCTCTCTAAGCCTCAGTTTATCCTACTTGTAGACATAAGACAAATACCTCATGTCGAGGTTATAGAGAGACAATGTGTGTGTTTGACACATAGGAATCATTTAAATATTAGTCTCAGGGACATCTAGGCGACTCAGTTAAGTGTCTTACTTTGGCTCAGGTCATGATCTCAGGGTCCTGGGATTGAACCCTTAGTCAGGCTCCCTGCTTAGCGGGGAGCATGCTTCTCACTCTCCCTCTCCCCCGGCTCGTGCATGCTCTCTCTCATATAAATAAATAAATAAAATCCTTTTTTTTTTTTTTTTTTTTAAGGTTTTATATATTCACTTGACAGACAGAGATCACAAGTAGGCAGAGAGGCAGGCAGAGAGAGGAGGAAGCAGGCTTCCCACTGAGCAGAGAGCCCGATGTGGGGCTCGATCCTAGGCAGGGGCTTAACCCACTGAGCCACCCAGGCACTCCATAAATAAATAAAATCTTAAAGAAATTGGGATGCCTGGGTGGCTCATGGTTGATTAAGCATCTGCCTTTGGCTCACGTCTTGATCCCAGGGTCCTGGGATTGGTCCCGCATCAGGCTCCTTGCTCATCGGGGAGCCTGGTTCTCCCTCTGCCTGCTGCTACCCTCCCCCCACCCAGCTTGTGTGCACGTGTGCACTCTCTGACAAGTAAATAAAATCTTTAAAAATAAATAAATGTTAGTCACAGTTACTGTGTGTTAAAGAATATTATTATTGCAGTTACTGTCAAAGACAATCTTTAGACCACACTGTGGTAAAGGCTTAAGTTTGAGCCTTCCTCTGGAGAGTTTGTCATATAGCATTATAGCACTTAATCAGCTGAATTTAACCCAGATAACATTTCTAGAATTACTCCACTGGGAACTGAAGACTTTTTGCAGTCTTTCTTGCCTTACATTTGGAATTCCTTTTCCCATTTGGTTTAGTACAGTCTGTGTGGAGCCTTAGCATGCATGTATATCTTAATCAATGGGATGAATACTTTTCACCTGAAACAATTTTATTCCTTTTTTTCCCATTTCTAGAACAGTGGTTCATAGTAGCTTTTCAGTCTGTATTTATTAAATGAATGAAGGAAGCTTCATCTTTTAATAGATTTTAAGATCAGGAAAGAAAATCCATTAGGTGATTGGTCCATGGTTAATAGAAGTCAAAATCAAGTTCCCCTATAGTGGGTTTTGTGTGACCCACTGCCTTTTTAGGCAGCCTAATTCTAAGCTTTAAGCACAGGGCTAAAAACTTTCTGTTTGAAAATACATGAATCAATCTGCTTTCTGCATTCACACCCATTCCCTTGGGTCTTTTGGTAAAGTCCAAATAAGGCACATTTCAGGAAATGGAGATACTAAGTCTTTTCAGCTGGAGAGACCTTCGTGATTAGTAAGAGCAACGGTATATAATCGTTGTGCAGCTAATTATCATGATTGCTTTTTAGGACCTAGAAGCTTGCCAGTGATATAGTTTGAATACAGTGATTGAAAATTTAGTTTGTGTACAGTATAGTTCATACTAATATGTATTTAAAAGTCTGGTCAAGTCCAGTTTAGTACATTTTTATTTTAAAATGTACATCTTTTCTTTTCCTCCCTACAAGGAAAATATATACAATGATCTACAGAAACTTGGTAATAGTCAATCAGCATGGTAAGTTAATTTTGAATACCATAAAAGTATTTTGAACACATTCTGTGTATGTGGAGTCATTTAACAGGAAGAAATGAACTAAAACAAAGTAATACTAAGGTTCTAATGCATATTTGCAATATGTAAAGTTAAATACCTTATTCCATCAATTTAAGCCTTGGGATATCAGTATTAGAATTTGTTTTGAAAGATAATTTCTGTTTGTTTTTTTTTGGCGGTGGGGGGAGGTTTCACAAACATTTATTAAACACTTTATTTTTAAATTATATTTTTATTTTCAGTATAGTTAATATACTGTGTTATATTAGTTTCAGCTTTGCAATGCAGTGATTCAGCAATTCCATATACATTAGCAGGTGCTTATCATGACAAGTGCTCTCCTTAATTCCTATCACCTGTTTAACCCATTCCCCTACCCACTTTCTGTCTGGTAACCATCATTTGTTCTCTATGGTTATGAATCTAGTTTTTGGTTTGTCTCTTTTTTCTTGGTTTTGTTTCTTAAATTTCATATATGAGTGAAATCATATGATATTTGTCTTTCTCTGACTGATTTCACTTAACTTTATTTTCTCTAGGTCCATCCATAGTGTTGCAAATGGCAGGCTTTTTTTTTTTTTTTTTTTTTTTTTTTTAATGGCTGAATACTATTCTATTGTGTATATATATACCACGTCTTTATCCATTTATTTATTGATGGACAGTTATGCTGCTTCCATAATTTGGCTATTGTGAATAATGCTACATATATCTTTTCAAATTGGTGTTTTTGTATTCTTTGGGTAAATACTCAGTAGTGGAATTACCAGATCAGTGATGATTCTGTTTTTAATTTCTGAGAAACCTCCATACTGTTTTTCACAGTGATTGCACCATTTTGCATTCCCTCCAACAGTGCATGAGGGTTCCATTTTCTCCACATCCTCACCAACATCTGTTGTTTCTGAAAGGTAGATAATTTCAAGGCCATGCTTACTCAACATATGATCAAACCTTGAAACATGTATTGAAAGGCTTGGGAAGTAATACAGATATCTAAGTAGGACAGTTTGAATGGATGAGCACTTTTTTGTTTGTTTTTTATATTAGACAAAACTTTTATCAATTTATTCAGGTAAGTGGCATTTAAGTTCCCTACCTGTAGACTTGCAGTTCTTAACTGGTTATTTTTGGGTTACGTACTCCTTGGATACTCTGATGAAAGCATTGGGTTCTTATTTCAGAGAGATAAACATATACAGTGATATGCTGATAAATGTTTAACAACCCACTTTTCAGGGGGAAAAGCCCTGATTTTTGGTGTTTGCTGAGTTCCATGGTATAAGTAACTCCCACCTTGGCCATTTTCAGGCTACATATATGGAGTTGGTAAGAAAGGTACACAGTCTGCTTTGAGTAGCAGTAGGAGCTGGCTCCCAAGACACCATAGACCTTTTAAAGCCCAGTCTTGAATTACAATTAAAAACTGTTCTCAGGGGGCACCTGGATGGCTCAGTGGATTAAGCCACTGCCTTCGGCTCAGGTCATGGTCTCAGGGTCCTGGGATCGAGTCCCGCATCGGGCTCTCTGCTCAGCAGGGTGCCTGCTTCCCTCTCTCTCTCTCTGCCTGCCTCTCCGTCTACTTGTGATCTCTCTCTGTCAAATAAATAAATAAAATCTTTAAAAAAAAAAAAAAAACTGTTCTCAGAAGCTTGTTTACTTCCTGCAGTGAACTGGCCACTCTTTTGTCCTTCCACTAGTCTATATTGAGACTTTATTGTTATGTTGTTTTATTACACTTGTTTGTATTTCTTTTTCTTATATCCTAATCAGGTTTGTATTCTGCATCAACACTACAGTATTTTATTAACAGGATGTTTAATAAATGCGTTGAGTTGAATCCTCTTCCATAGTTAGGACTTAAGACCCAGAAAAGGGCATCACTGTCTTATCCTAGAGTAAAAGTGACTGTTAGACTGGTGATATGTTTTAATGTTTTACAGAGCTCTTTATGAAATCAAATGAAGGCAAATAAAACAACTATATTATTATAGTAGTATTTTCAGTTTTCTTAAATATTATCCCTGATGTGTTCATTCATTCATGTAAAGAAACCTTGTTAGATTACTAGGAAAATTATATTAGTGAGATGGTAACCTCTAGGTTACTTAGGTTATTTCCATTCTGGGTTTGTTTCAGGTTTTAGTTAGTAGAATTAACTTCAGAACTCCTGTAACTGTTCTCAACCTGTCACACCTAGTACTTCCTTTTTATTACATCTGAATTGTAACAGGTCTCCTATTAAAACAAAATATAACCTGTCTATATGTACAACTTAAAATCAGTATAATACATAACCCATAATATAAAGAAACTATTATGATAACGTGAATAATTCCAGAATATTAATGCGTGGGCCTGACATACCTATTAAAATGAAAATGCTTCCAAGGGAATAACAAAGAGTATTTAATTACGACCTTTGGCAACTACATATTTCCTATCTGAAATTTTGTCTTGGGAGCTCTAGGTCTGTACATCCATGTACAATTAAACCCACCTACCTGAATGAGTTTCATCCACTTAATTCATTATCTTTCCTTCTTAATCTGTTTACCTTCTGAAGTTTCTCTCTTGGTGAATGGTACCACCCATTTATCCATCCAGGGGAGAATCTTGGAGTCCTTGACACCTTTCTCCCTTGCCTTTTATATCAGACACCAGGCCTTGTTGGTTTTTACCTTTTTCCTTTTTAACTTCTCTGGAATTGATCTTTTTTCCATGCCTTAGTTTAGGCTTTAATATTTTGACATTCGTATTCTTGCTGTAACTGTCTAGTACTGGCTTCCCTGCCTCTGCTCTCTTTTTCTTCTATTTTGCCGAAGTAATTTGTTGCTCCTCTGCTTAAAATGACCAGTTAGGGGTTCCTTATTGTTCCCTGGATAAAAAACTTGCTGTGAGCTAGCAAATCAGTTTTATCTATTGGATTAAACCTTTTTAATGGTGAGTGGCTGCAGCAGTGCCACAGGGCAGCTTCTGAAGTGTTGCTGGGAAGAATGCGACGATGCAGGCTTGAGGGCAAAAGTGCAGCTTGTTGCCGTCCTTGTGCAGTTTCACAAGACACACAGGGTCCTTTGTCATTCTGCTTATATACCAGGAATAATCGACTCCCTGTAATTCCCCACAGCAGAGCATTGGTAATTCACTTCTGAGTGCTTTTTTCACAGGGTGTTCCTCAGTCTGGAATAGCCTTTTTTAGTCCTGTTGCTTCAAATTCTACTATGTGAAACTTTTTCTGATTCCTTTTTCCTCAGACCCTGCCCTGTCCCTACCAAATAATCATTGCTCTGTGTTCTTCACTGATTTACCTTATAATACTTCTTTTATCCTGTTTATTATACTTTTGTTACTCTTAATGAAAACTACTCTGTATTAAAATTGAATTATCTTAGGGCACTTGGGTGGTTCAGTGGGTTAAAGCCTCTGCTCTCAGCTCGGGTCATGGTCCTGGGGTCCTGGGATGGAGCCCCGCATCGGGCCCTCTGCTCAGCGGGGAGCCTGCTTCCCTTCCTTCCTCTCTGCCTGTCTCTCTGTCTACTTATGATCTCTGTCAAATAGATGAATAAGGTCTTTAAAAAATAAAATAAAATTGAATTATCTTATTTACCTCCCCAGTATCTAGCATGGGTTTGGCTCCTGGGAGATACACATTTACTGTTTGTTGAAAGGTTAAATTGTGTAAGGAGTTTGTCTTGGACTGACAGACTAGTTTTTTTCCCTATTTTGTGATTCTCAGTTGTTATGTTGTTTTTCCCCCCATCAGAATCATCAGATTCAGGCACATCTGTGAGTGAAAATAGGTGTCACCTTGAAGGTGGGAGTGATCAAAAGGTAATCTTTGAAATGAACACATTCTAGTTTGATGTTTCTTGAAAGTTAGGTTATTTTAAATTATTTTTAGCTTCCTGGTGTTTAAAAGTTCGTTTTTGTTTTTCCCCCTCTTGGATGCTTAGGACCCTGTGCAAGAGTTGCAGGAAGAGAAACCTTCATCTTCAGATTTGGTTTCTAGACCATCTACCTCATCTAGAAGGAGAACAATTAGTGAGACAGGTATATATGATTATTTAACACTTCCAAACAGCTTTTCACTCTTTATTCTCTAATAAAATTAATGCATTAGACTTAATGAAATTGTGCCTTTTTTTTTTTTTTTTTTTTGCTTTAGGTGAATTTCTGAGTTTCATTCTTAATTTTATTTGATTTATTTGGTTTAAAAATTGCTTTCTTAGCAACTTTTTTCTTTTTTTTTTTTTTTAAGATTTTATTTATTTATTTGACAGAGAGAAAGATCACAAGTAGGCAGAGAGAGAGGGGGAAGCAGGCTCCCTGCTGAACAGAGAGCCTGATGCGGGGCTCGATCCCAGAACCCTGCGATCATGACCTGAGCCAAAGGCAGAGGCTTAACCCACTGGGCCACCCAGGCGCCCCTCTTAGCAACATTTTTCTGATGACTATAGCAGGCACAGTTTCCTGGGCTCCACTGGAATTCATAGTTAGCCAGCAGCCTCTTATTCAAGGTAATAGAGAACAAGTGTATAAACTCTTATTTTAGTTCTTAGTTACCTTACCAGTTAAAATATTTGTTGTTTCTAATAAGTGACAAAACACACCACTGAGTTTAAAATAAGCAAAATGAGTAACCTCTAGACCTGAAGAAGAGATAAAATAGCTAAAACATTTTTACAGAGAAAAGGTAGTGGAGGAGGCTGTTGCCTGGTCAAAAGTCATACCAACTAAAACTGTATGATTCAGATGAAAGAAGTGTTCAGCAGATCAGTGAGATAGAATAGACAAACCTGGACTAGAGTGTACATGAGGGCAGAGGGCGGTAAGGACAGAGGATGTTTTGTTAACTGCATGGGACTGGAACAAATGGTTAGTTATCTGGGGAAGAAAAAACAAGTTCTGTTTGTACCATATGCCAAAATGAATTCCAAATAAGTTTAAAAGAGAAATGAGATAATTATAATGCATTTGAAGGATATTCACTTTAAACTTGACAGTGCTATACCCTTATTACATAAAAAGTTCCCCTATGGGGTGCCCAGGTGGCTCAGTGGGTTAAAGCCTCTGCCTTCGGCTCGGGTCATGATCCCAGGGTCCTGGGATCAAGCTCCGCCTTGGGCTCTTCGGCTCAGTGGGAAGCCTGCTTCCTCCTCTCTCTCTGCCTGCCTCTCTGCCTACTTAGGATCTCTGTCAAATAAAATCTTTTAAAAAAAATCCCTGTAATTGATTAAAATATCAAAATCCATATAGCCAAAAGGGCAAAAACCCAAGATTTTCATAGTAAATACAAATGACTGATAAATAGGAGGGAGGGGATGGATTTTAGTGATTTCACTTTATCCACAATAAAAAATACAGAAGTGTCTTTCCTAGGCTATCAAATTAGCAGAGATGAGTTTTTGACTCATCCTTGTTAGCTTGTGTATTGGTACTGATGTACTATTGGTGTATCTGTTGGTATAAGTTGGTGGTGTTAGACCTTTATGGATTATAAAAAGGTTTGTAGTTCTTATCATTATTCCAGTAACTGTACTTCTAGAAATCTATTCTAGAGATATAATCAGAAATTCAAGATTATATATGTAGAGACACTAATTATAGCATCATTTATAATTGAAGATACATGGTAGAAAATGTCATCACTCTAGTTCAGGCCATTGCCATATCTTCTTTGACCATAGCAACAGCATTCTGATTTTTCTTGCTCTTGCTTTTGTGTTCCATCATGTAGTACTGAAAGAGATGGAAAAAAGTAAATTGAATTGTATCTCTTTCCACTTAGCCACTTTTGTTACTTCAGATAAAACCCATACTTTTGGGGGCACCTGGGAGGCTCAGTTGGTTAAGCATCTGCCTTCAGCTCATGTCATGCTCCCAGGGTCCTAAGATCCAATCCCACGTTGGGCTCCCTGCTTAGTGGGGAGTCTGCTTCTCCTTTTCCCTCTCCCCCTGGCTTGTACCCTCTTTCTCTCTCAAAGAAAGAAAGAAAGAAGAATCTTAAAGCACCACACTTTTTCCCCCAGCCTACAAGGCCATAATCTACCTTTAACCTGGTTTTTGGCCTTTTCCCCCCACCTCTATTTCCACTGTACTTATTAATTGGTTCCTCAAGTCAAAAATTCTTCCTTCTTTATGGATGTTTGCAGACAGATTTTTTTTTTCTGCCAGCAGTTCTTCCTATCTCTGCTTATATGATCAGCTCCTCATTTTTCTGTTTTTGCTTAAAAGTGACCTTCTGAGAGAGGCTGTCTCTAACCAGCCAGAAAAGCGATTCTCTTTTCCTTTCCTTAGCGACCTGCTTGTTTTCTCATAGTACTCATTATAGCTTATAAATAATTATATTTCAGTTGCCTTGATACTTGAAATTAAACTCTGGTGGCAGGGATGATGGCTGACTTCACTTTTGTATACCCACGGCCTAGCACTGTGCCAGACAGTAAGCAGGTGCTCAGATTTGTAGACTAAATTGTTGAATTATGATGAACAGTATAGGGGCATGTGGGTGGTTCAGATGGTTAAGCGTCTGCCTTTGGCTCAGGTCATGATCTCCGGGTCCTAAGATCCAGCCCTGTGTCAGGCTTCTTGCACACTGGGGGTCTGCTTCTCCCTCTACCTCTCCCTCCTGCTCATGCTCTATCAAATGAATAAATAAAATCTTTTTAAAAAAACAATAAATTGTATATGAACCTATGTCACAGACACCATCTTCTGCAGCCATTAAAAGTAATGTAAAAGAAGATTTCAGAGAAAACCACTCCCAAATTGTACCTTTTAGTGTGGTTCAAATACATTTTTAAAAGGAAAATTTAAAAACTGGAAAATTATTACAGTAAAATTTTAATGGTAATCTCAATGGTAGCACTACAATTGATATACATTTTAAAATTTTCTATTTTTTTAAGATCTCTATAATGAGTAATACTTTAATAGTCACAAAAAAACCCCAAATGTTATTTATGGAGGTAAAAATTATGAGTCAGCATGGTTTAGGCTTCAACCAAGATCACCTTTTGCAGGGAATACAAACATGACTAAGAACTTTTATTAAGAACTTGTGATCTAGGGGCGCCTGGGTGGCTTAGTGGGTTAAAGCCTCTACCTTCAGCTCAGGTCATGATCCCAGGATTCTGGGATTGAGCCCCACATCGGGCTCTCTGCTCATTGGGGAGCCTGCTTCCCTGCCTACTTGTGATCTCTGTCAAATAAATAAAATCTTTAAAAAAAAAAGCCTTTTGATCTATTTATGGAGATCAACACAGAATTACTTAAAATATAGGATATAACAGTGGGGAATTAAGAGGAAAAAGATGTCTTCTGGCTAGGAAGGTCAAGAGAAGGAAATGGAGTGAGCAGAGGTGTGCGAGTTGCACCTGTTTCAGGCATATGGATTATAGTTTATTTAATCCCATAACCCTGTTTGGTACTTACATACAAGGCTGCAGTGAACACCTTGCCACTTACATCCTTAAGTGGTTATGCAGGTATTTCTCTCTCAATCTCTAGGATAGAGGTTGCCCACAAAATGTATTATTTTACATTTCTGTGAACAGTGTATAAAAATGTCCTCTCAAATCTTTTGAAACTCTCTCTCATTTTAACTTTCATAATTCTTATGGGTGAAAAGTGGTATCTTGTTTTAATTTGCATGTCCTTGGTCAGTGATAGGAGATTTTTTCATATGTTTATTAGTTCTTTGTATTCTGTGAATTGCCTTTTCATATCTTAGATTTTTTTTTTTTTTATAATATTTATTTGAGACAGAGAGCATGTGTGAGGGATAGGGAGAAGCAGGTTCCTGCTTAGCAGAGAACCCTGTACGGGATCCCCAGGATCATGATCTGAGCCAAAGTAGACACTTAACTGACTGAGCCACCCAGGCTTCCCTTGACTTTTTATTTTTTAAATCAGGTTTTGTTTTTCTTAATTGGTGGGAGGACTTGTATATAATGGATAGTAACTGTTTTATGTATGTTGTGGATATTTTCTCCCAGTTTGACATTTGCTTTTTAAGTTTTATTTTGCCGTGTAAACCTTAATCAACATAATCTAATCTTGGTAAACTTTTTCTTGAGAGCTTTGCAGTTATACTTCCTTACTCTGGTATTATAAGAAAATTCTCTTACAAGTATTTGGATGGTTTTATTCTTTGTGTTTGGCTCTTTAATTCACTTGGAAATTATTTTTATATTCAATATACTACATGGTAAGACTCATTTATGTTCCTGACAGATTTGGTAACATTCTAAGTCGGAGATAATTCATTATTTAAAATAAAAGAAACCATCACTGGTTTTGATTCCTATTGAAAATACAGGGTACTGAGGAAATTGTGGAATGTTAAGAATACCTTCTTAGTAGGGGGTGCCAAGGTGGCTCAGTCAGTTGGGCATCTGACTTGTGGTTTCAGCTCAGGTCGTGGTCTTGGGGTCATGGGATTCAGCCCTGCTTCGGGCTCTGTGCTGAGGATGGAATCTGCTTAAGATTCTCTCCCTCTGCCCTTCCCATTCATGCTTGCTCAATCTGTCTCTAGAATAGGTGGATTATTTAAAAAAAAAAAAAGACCATCTAAGTAAATTAAACATTTTTCGTTCTTTTCAGAAACAAATCTTAAATCCTACAGTATGCTTTTTAAAAAAAAAAATTATTTTTTTAAATAACATATATTATTAGCCCCAGGTGTACAGGTCTGTGAATTGCCAGGTTTACACACTTCACAGCACTCACCATAGCACATACCTTCCCCAGAGTCCATAACCCAACCACCCTCTCCCTACCCGCCTCCCGACCCCACCACAACCCTGTTTGTTTTGTGAGATTAAGAGTCTCTTATGGTTTGTCTCCCTCCTGATTCCATCTTGTTTCATTTATTCCTTTCCTACCCCCCAAGCCCCCCACGTTGCCTCTCAACTTCCTCATATCAGGGAGATCATATGATAATTGTCTTTCTCTGATTGACTTATTTTGCTAAGCATAATACTACAGTATGCTTTTAACAAAAATTTAGATTGGTTCATGAAAGCTCTACATGTGTTAAATTAGTTGTGACATGGGCACCTGGGTGGCTCAGTGGGTTAGGCCTGTGCCTTTGGCTCAGGTCATGACCTCAGGGTCCTGGATCCAGCCCAGCATTGGGCCCTCTGCTCAGCAGGGAGCCTGCTTCCCCCCACTCCTTGCCTGCCTCTCTGCCTACTTGTGATCTCTGTCAAATAAATAAATAAAAAAATCTTCGGAAAAAAAAAAAAAAAGTTGTGACTTAATGGAGATGACATTCTGAAAGAAGCTTAAAAAGCTTTTTTTTTTTTTTTTTTTAAGTTTATTTACATATGTACATAAGTTATCTCTACACACAATGTGGGGCTCAAACTCATGACCTCGAGATCAAGAGTCACATGTTCCTCCTACTAAGCCGGTCACATACCCCACAAGCTTGAAAAGATTTTTTAAAATGTAGTGTTCTGGGGGTACCTGGCTGGCTTAGTCAGTAGAGCATGTGATTCTTGATCTTGGGTCCGTGAGTTGAAGCCCCACATTTGCTGTAGTGCTTACTTAAAAAAAAAAATACAGCATTTTTTTTTTTTTTAAGATTTTATTCATTTACTTGACAGACAAGAGATCTCAAGTAGGCAGAGAGAGAGAAAGAGAAGCAGGCTTCCCGCTGAGCAGAGAGCCCGATGCTGGGCTTGATCCCAGGACCCTGGGATCATGACCTGAGCCTAAGGCAGAGGCTTTAACCCACTGAGCCACCCAGGTGCCCCCAAAATAGAGCATTCTATCATAGTTCTTAGTTGGACAGAACCAGTAGAAGTGTTCACCTTTGAAATAGTAGTAATTCAGTTTTTCTGTTTAATTTCATTGAAATAAAGTTTTGGTACAAGTAGGTACTTACGGCAGCTCATTTGCTAAATGAATCACAATATAGGGTTTTAATTAACTTGTCTGTCTTTATGTATCCAGAAGAACATTCAGATGAATTACCTGGAGAACGGCAGAGAAAGCGCCACAAGTCTGATAGTATTTCCCTTTCCTTTGATGAAAGCCTTGCTCTGTGTGTAATAAGGGAGATATGTTGTGAAAGAAGCAGTAGCAGTGAATCAACAGGGACGCCATCAAATCCGGTAATCTTTTCATTTTAAATAAAACAAGACTCTTGAGGCACCTAGTTGGCTCAGTCAGTTAAATGTCTGCTTTCCGCTAGGGTTGTGGTCCTGGGGTCTTAGGATTGAGGCCTGCATGGGGTTCCCTGCTCTGTGGGGTGCCTGCTTCTCCTTCCCTCTGCCTTCTGCTCCCCCTGCTTGTGCTGTCAAATGAATAAATAAAATCTTTAAAGAAAAAAAAAAAAGACTCTTGTTTTTAAAATCTAGTTTTAGCAGTCCTAGTAAGTGTTTGGATAAAATGCACATATATGCTATGCAATTGCTGTCATACACAGTGCTCAATTTTTCTGTCTTATAAAACTACTAGGGCTGGGGCGCCTGGGTGGCTCAGTGGGTTAAAGCCTCTGCCTTCGGCTCAGGTCATGATCCCAGGGTCCTGGGATTGAGCCCCGAATTGGACTCTGCTTGGCGGGGAGCCTGCTTCACTTCCTCTCTCTGCCTGCCTCTCTGCCTACTTGTGATCTCTGTCAAATAAATTAAAAAAACAAAAAAAAAACTACTAGGGCTGCCTGGGTGGCTCGATTGGTTTAAGTGGCTGTCTGCAGCTTAGGTCATGATCCCTGGGTCCTGCGATCGCCGGCTCCCTGGGGAGCCTGCTTCTCACTCTGTGCATGCGTGCATGTGTGCGCTCGCTCGCTCTCTTTCTCAAATAAATAAATAAATATTTAAAAATAAAACTACTGTATAGTTCATCTCTACTGCCAACCCCAGGTTTGAGAGAAGGGTTGGGAGATAGTTGTGGGGTGCGTTGGTAAGATTAGTACTAATATTAATAGTTGTTAATGTCATCCTACATATTGGAGAATGTTTGTGAGCCACTGCACCAATAGTAAATTCAAATAAATTGGAGTGTAGGGTAGTCTGAGGATTTGTCGTTTTACTTTTTAAAGAACAAGGGACCAAAACCAAATTTGATTCAGTTAGCTGTCTTAGAATTCTAAGGCAGGTTTGTTTTGAATATTTAGAGTAACAGTATCTTTATTTATTATTGTAACTACCAACAAATTAGTCACCATAGTCTAAGGTACACATTTGCCATACGAAGGCCTAGATATCAGGAAAGGTTTGTTTACTAAGGCTGTGGAATGTAGGTATGTTACTGCATGGATGGATGGTGGGAGAGTTTTAGCACTTTCTGATTATTGATACGAAATCCCAAAGCATTAGGAGTAAAATTCTTCAGAGATGTTATTGAAAGAAGTTTGGTTAAAAAAAAGTCTTTTTTTTTTTTTTTTTTTTGCTAACAAGAATTCCTGACAAATGGAATATTATCTTTCTTGTCATTAAACATTTGTCTTTACAATATGAAAAATGGGAACTTTTATTTTTGATCTGGCAGTACCTCAGTGTCATTGTTTTGGATATTCGTGATCATTTTATAGTTCCTAGAAGGTGTAGGGGACTGAGTCAGTTGTGATAGTAACCTTATTCTTACTTTTTCTGTACTGTTACTTCTTACACATATTATGTTACATGTTTCTCTTCCAAGCAGTGATTTTAATGGATACAGGTGGACCCTCCAGAGTTGGGCTTTACTAGAGCCGTTACTTCTGTAGGCCACTAGATGGCACAGAGAGCAAGTTCTTCAGTCAGTGGGTCTGTCAGTGTTTTCTGTGCCAGGTTCTGTCTGGCACTGCGGTGGAGTGGTAGTCAAGGTAGATATGGTCCTTGCCCTCATCAGGAGACACATCATCAACAATGAAACAGGTAATTGAGACATTTAATAAATGCTATGGAAAAAAAAAAATACAGAATCTTGAGGGCAAACATGCCAGTCTGAAAATTGAAATCCAATTAAAGAAAACTTGACATGTACACAAACCCCATGTTTGGATAATTCTTTTCCTTAGAAATGATTTAAATAGAACTCCTGTGCCCTGTTAAACTTACAGTCTTTATTAAAGTTGTTTCAGAATTCTAGTTAAATGATATTTAAAATCCTTGTTTTTGCTTTTTACCTGGGACACTGCCTTGTTACCAAAGCAACAGAGGGTACTTCTTTTTCTCTTAGTCCCATCCTATATTGTTTTCTAAAAATTCTATTAAAAACTGAGTTTTTAGTTTTTCAGGCTTAGTTTCTAGTTGTGAAAGCTTTTGGTAGGGCAGGGTTTTCCCCCTTAATTTTAGTTTATCCGATAGGAAAATGTTACCGTCCTCATTTGGTGGTGGTGTTTGTCAGTTTTTGAAGGGGGTTAAAGAAAAGTGCATTTGTCTTCCGTCTTTCTTACGGGTTTAGTAAATCGATGAACTAAGGCTATATTCTAGGCTCTGTACTAGGCAGTTTATATATTTCAGTAGCCTCAAATTCCATTTACAGATGGGAAAGATAAACTTGAGGTTTTAAATAGCTTGTTTAAGATCCATAACTGCCACAGTTGGAATTGAGGCAAAAGCCAGGGACTTCTGACTTCAAAATTTAAGGTCTTTCTGATGCTTTTTACATGTACAATACTTTAAAGGTTTCTGGGTCATTCTGTTTTAAACATTAGCCAAAATGTTAAAAAACAGCTTTTAATTTACTAGCACCCTAGAACAGGAGTTGGCAAATTTTCCTGTAAAGGGCCAGTTAGGAACTTGTTTTGGGCTTTGTGCGCCAGTGGTCTTTGTTGCAGCTACTCATTGTGCTGTCAGGCTTAGAGCAGCTGTAGATGACAGGAAATGGCTGGGCTCAGTAAAACTTGATTTATAGAAGTAGATGGGCTGTAGGCTGTACTTTGCCAACCCGTACCTCAGAAGATACTTGCTGAGACTTCAGTCTGTCTTGTGATTTATCCCCATATTCTAAACTTAGTGCACTAAATTCTAGTTAATTGACATATTCAATTTGTTAGGTTACTTTATTAGAGGTTGTATCCTATCTTGGTGTGTAATTTTAACCTGTTAATAGAGTCTTTGTTAAGAATTAGAAATGCAGGGGCACCTGGGTGGCTCAGTGGGTTAAAGCCTCTGCCTTCAGCTCGGGTCATGATCCCAGGGACCTGGGATAGAGCCCCACATTGGGCTCTCCTCAGCAAGGAGCCTGCTTCCCCTCCTCTCTCTGCCTACCTCTCTGACTGCTTGTGATCTCTGTCTGTCAAATAAATAAATAAAATCTTAAAAAAAAAATTAGAAATGCAGCTTGTCATTTTTACTTTTACTACTGCTTTCCTAACTTCACTATAAAAAAGTCTTTTAACCTCAGTGTTTATAAAATATTTCATTTTTATAGATAATAGAAATATTAAAGATCATTTAATTCAAACTCCTCTCAGAGATGAAGTAGCTGTGGTCTTTACAGGTTAAATATGTCCAAGGTTAAATAACTCCTTAGTGGCAAATCTAGAAGAATGTTTGTATCTTGATTCTTAGACCTTTCCGCTTTATATTCCTCTTTTTTCTAGTTCTAGCTTTCACTTTGTATATGTTCCTCTTAGTCACCGCAAATATTACGGGATTGATGGTCTTACATTCTTACACTATGAAATGAGGAACCACATGAGCTGATGCAGAATTTTAAAAATCTAAAAAAATTATGTCTGAAAGCTCTTCCAAAGAAATTATTTTCAAAGTTCATTACAAAATCTCATGGGGTGCGTGGGTGGCTCAGTCAGTTAAGCGTCTGCCTTCAGGTTAGGCTCCCTGCTCAGTGAGGAGTCTGCTTCTCCCTGTGCCTCTGCCTTTCCCCCTGTTCTTCTCTCGCTTGCTCACTCTCTCAAATCATTAAAAAAAATAAATCTCATAATTACTATGTGGGTTGTAGCTACTAGCATTCTACCAATCTGAAGATACAGAGATTAAGACGTGTTTTTAACTCTTAAGGTGTGTATAACTCTGATATCTAAGACTCATACAAGCAAAATTATGCATAATTTATGTTTAAAATTATAATTATGTATATAAATATATTTAATATGTAAGTAGTAAAGATAATTAAAAGGAGAAGTGCTTTTTTAATTGTGGTATTGACAGAAGCTTTAACAAAAAAGGATGAGTGGGACTTAAAAACTATTAAGTTACTCCAGTGAGAGAGGTAAAGTGCAAGTTGAAGTGCCAAGTTTGGTTGAGGAAAAAGAAAATTTAGATCTGGCTGATTGCTCATATTTGGGGGATTTGCGGGGGAGGGAGTGTCTAGTTGGAGAGAAGATGAAAATGTTAATATGGCCATGTGTGAACCTTGATTGTCAAAGGGATTTAGCCTTTTGAACGGGGATTTTGAATGGGGAAAATAATATTGATGTAATAGTAACCCAGAATCTTAATCTAGTGTCATTGTGCAGGGGGATCTAAGGAGGAAATGGGACTGCAGGGATGAGCTAGGAAGCTGAGAGGCCAAGAGATAATGTACTTTAAGTAACCTTTTTTTTTTTTTTTCTCCCCCCCCGATTTTAGGATCTTGATGCTGGTGTAAGTGAACAATCAGGTGATTGGTTGGATCAGGATTCAGTCTCAGATCAATTCAGTGTAGAATTTGAAGTTGAGTCTCTCGATTCAGAAGATTATAGTCTTAGTGAAGAAGGACAAGAACTCTCAGATGAAGATGATGAGGTAGTTTTACTTCTCTAATTATGTCTAAAGTCCTTCAATATTTTCTGTATTCATTGATAATTGAAATAATAATGTATTCTGATTTCACTTGACCTTTGACTTTTGATTTGTTCAAACTAGAATATTTTGTGGACTTGAGGCTTTTGTAGTTCCATGTTGTCTGATTTATATTCTTGTAACTACAAATGGCATAAAGTCAATGAACATTCTTGTAATAGTCTTATTTTAAGAAAAATTCCCCTCTTTGGGGCGCCTGGCTGGCTCAGTAGGTGGAGCGTGTTCTTGATCCTGGGGTCATGAGTTCGAGCCCCATATTGTGGAGTGAAGTTTTTTTTTGTTTTTTTTTTTAAGATTTTTATTTATTTATTTGACAAAGAGAGATCACAAGTAGACAGAGAGGCAGGCAGAGAGAGAGAGAGAGAGAGGGAAGCAGGCTCCCCGCTGAGCAGAGAGCCCGACGCGGGACTCGATCCCAGGACCCTGAGATCATGACCCGAGCCGACTGCAGCGGCTTAACCCACTGAGCCACCCAGGCGCCCTGTGGAGTGAAGTTTACTTAAAAAAATAAATTTAAAAAATACCCTCTTTTAATATTAATTTACTTAAAAAATATTAATTTACTTTTTATAAGAGTGTGCACACAGTTAAAGTCACTGGAGGTGATTACCTTCAACATTGCTAGCTATTTCACAGTTACTTAATATCTCCATATTTATAAAATAAAAATGCTTATATTGAATTTTTTGCCTTACTCATTTTAAACATCCTGTCTGTTGCCTTTTAACCATAGTGAGTCAGCGTTTCATGGTTCTCCACTTTTCCACCCTTACACTTATTCCATTTGACCTCTGTCTCAGAATTTCTCATATATAGTAATACATGCTTTTCATTCCTGGTTAAGGAAAAAAGATGATGAGTTGATGCTAATGGATTTGTTTTATTAGGTATATCGAGTAACTGTGTATCAGGCAGAGGAGAGTGATACAGATTCATTTGAAGAAGATCCTGAAATTTCCTTAGCTGTAAGTATACATCTGCCTTTTTAAGGAATTAAGAAAACATAGAGGTTAAGGTTAGAAAAATATGCCTAGTCTGTTTCCTGACATGAGGTAATTTCTATAAAATTAAAATGTTTTCAGAAAGTTGTAAAGCGTTTTGTTCTTTAATTTGTTGTGTCAGAATCTGTTACTGAATTTTTTTTCCCCTAAGAGTTTATTTATTTACAGGGGTGCCTGGGTGGCTCAGTGGGTTAAAGCGTCTGCCTTCAGCTCAGGTCATGATCACAGGGTCCTGGGATCGAGCCCTGCATCGGGTTCTCTGCTTAGCAGCGAGCCTGCTTCCTCCTCTCTCTCTGCCTGCCTCTCTGCCTACTTATGATCTCTGTCTGTCAAATAAATAAATAAAATCTTAAAAAAAAAAAAGATTTTATTTATTTGCAGAGAGGGAGCACAAGCAGGGGTAGCTGCAGGCAGAGGGAGAGGGAGAAGACTGCTCCCTGCTGAGCGGGGAGCCTGATATGGGGCTCAATCCCAGGACCCTGAGATTATGACCTGAGCTGAAGGCAGATGCTTAACCATCTGAGCCGGCCAGGCACCCATTACTGAATTTTTACGGTTTGTGTTGGGAGTGGGCAGGCATTTGAACTTTGGGAAAAAAATTTTTTTTAAGATTTGTTTATTTGACAGCAGGGGCAGGGGCAGGGGTAGTTGGAGAGAGTAGGAAAAGCAGGCTCCACGCTGAGCAGAAAGCCCAATGTGGGGCTCAAATCCCAGGACTCTGGGATCATGACCTGAGCTGAAGGCAGATGCTTAACCAACTAAGCCACCCAGGTGCCCCTAAACTTCGAAATTTTTTAATCTAAAATTTCAAGTATGTATGGCCTAGAGAGTAGGATTATGTATCTCTAGTGTATTTATCACCCAGCTTTAACAGTTATCAACATTTTGCCAATCTTGTTGATTTGTACTAGGCAATGTGGTAGGTAGGATTTGCTATTTAAGAGTTCAGGACGGTCTCTGCCTACTTGTGATCTCTGCCTGTCAAATAATTAAAAAAAAAAAAAAGAGTTCAGGACGGGTGCCCGGAGGGCTCAGTCAGTTGAGTGTCCCGACTCTTGATTTTGGCTCAGGTCCATGATCTCAGGGTTATGAGATTGAGCCCTGCACCGGGCTCAGCGTTCAGGGTGGAGTCAGTTTGTCCCTCTCCCTCTGCTCTCCCCCCACCACCCCCGCTCACATATGCATGTGTGCTCTCTCTTTCACATAAATAAATAAAAACCTTAAAAAAAAAAAAAAAAAACCCACAGGACCAAGGGGCGCCTGGGTGGCTCAGTCAGTTGTGTCCAACTCTTGATGTTGGCTCAGGTCATGATCTCAGGGTTATTGACGTGGATCCTTGAATTGACCCTGTGCCCACCATGAGCCTGCTTAAGATTCTCTCTCTCCCTCTCTAAAAACAAAAGTAATAATAAAAGAATTCAGGACTTAAAAACATTTACATTATATGCTTCTTGGGGTTCCTGAGGTAAGTTGTGTTTTTTAAATTCAATATTAATGCTTTAATTTTTGTTCTTAATATTGCCTTTAATTACATTTGAATGGGAAATCTTTTTTTTTTTTTTTTTTTGCTGAGTTGAAAAGTTATTATCCAAGTGCAAAAAAAGATGAAATTGTAAGATTTTTGAAAAAAAATTTTTGCTGTATTAGAAAATAATTCAAGTGACTGGTTGATTCATTTGATGTCAGACATAGATTCTAAAATTTATTAGACTCTTTGAAGCATTCTCTCTCCCATATCACAAAACTTTTGTCTTTGGTTTTATCAGTTAGGTAGCAACCTAGTTTGAGAACTTGAAAGAACTAATGTGGGAGAATGAAGTCATCTCCATCCTTGCTGCTAATTTCTGAGGTCATTTGTGAGGCAAATTAGAAATGGTTAATCATGGCAAGTTTTACATGGAAATTATCCTTAGGCAAGAACCATGTTGTAGTTAAGAGAAGGGATAGGGATATGTTTGTTAAAGAGTCTGGGGATGGTAAGGGAGTTTATTATCCACATTGTGTGATGGTAAAAAGGTTTGGGAAGTAAGCTGAGGTATGGGAGAAGCAGTAAGCACTTACAGAGATGAGTACACAGGAAGTATAGATAAGTAAGGGGCATACATTTTGGGTAATGACAAGGATGACAGATTTTAGCTGGCAGTGATTGCTGAAAAAAGTTTTGTATTTCCTTTATGGATGAAGTTAGGGAACACTCAGTTGAGCCCAGGTTTTAGGGCACTTCTGAGGCAGTCTTTTTCACTGGCACATTGGGCAGTAGTTTCATCTAGATTGATTGGGTGGACATTGGCCACAGTATCCAGGGTTGAGCCTTTAATTAAGGTAGTGAAGTGAGTACAGGCCTCATTTCAGAATAAAAGACTATATCACACTTTCAGCTAAATGAACCAACTGTATCTGTGTCCTTAAACAGAAAACTTTATTGAGATGTGGTTAAGATCATGGTGAATACATTTTTTGTTTTAGGATTCTTTGGCATGGTTTGGCTAAAAAATTATGTACTTTATAATCTCATGCTTGAGGAAAGATTGCTACATGTCAAATGTTTTATGTAAAACATGAAGTGCTGAAAATTGAACTCTGTGCTAGATTCTACCTCAGACATATTGCAGTTGCTAGTGCTGGCTGTGACTAGTTGTTAAAGGGTTACAGAAACTGTCTTTTTTCATTGAAGGACTATTGGAAGTGTACTTCGTGCAGTGAAATGAATCCTCCTCTTCCACCTCATTGCAACAGATGTTGGGCCCTTCGTGAGAATTGGCTTCCTGAAGATAAAGGGAAAATGCCTGAGAAAGCCAAACTAGAAAACTCAACACAAGTAGAAGAGGGCTTTGATGTCCCTGATTGTAAAAAATCTTCAGTGAGTGATTCCAGAGAATCGTGTGCTGAGGAAAATGATGATAAAATCACACAAGCCTCCCAATCCCAAGAAAGTGAGGACTATTCTCAGCCATCAACTTCTAATAGCATCATTTATAACAGCCAAGAAGATGTCAAAGAGTTTGAGAGGGAAGAAACACAAGACAAAGAAGAAATTGTGGAATCTAGTTTCCCCCTTAATGCCATTGAACCTTGTGTGATTTGCCAAGGTCGACCTAAAAACGGTTGTATTGTTCATGGCAAAACAGGACATCTTATGGCATGCTTTACGTGTGCAAAGAAGCTAAAGAAAAGGAATAAGCCCTGTCCCGTATGTAGACAACCAATTCAAATGATTGTGCTAACTTATTTCCCTTAATGGACAGGTCTATAAAAGTAGAGCCTTATATTTCTAACTATATAACCCTAAAAATTTAGACATAAAATTATTTTTTTACATATAACCAATGGAAGAAATTATCTGTACATGTAGATTCCTTCTCTGTAGTGTAATTTACCTACTTTGGGAGGGGCAATAGTAAGTACTTCTTTTAGAAAAATTTCACTTTTGTTTATATTTGGGTTTTAATGTAATTAAAATTGGACATATAGCTCATCCTTAACCCTTACTCTTCATATCTTAAATGATTTCCACTCCCTTAAAATTTAGAGAAGTACCTGATTTTAAAAAATACGACATTTGAATATAAGTTAGGTACATTCAGGTTATGGTATGCAGTGATTATGCTACTTACAAAGCATTCAAGTCTGCAGATAGTTTCATTCACCATGCTTATGCATTAATTGTCTAAATTTTTAGGTTTAGTATACATATTTATTGATTTACAAATAAAAATATTAAATGATTAAGAATTGTTTCAAGAATGTGATTTTTGGGGACACCTGGGTGGTTCAGTGGGTTAAGCCACTGCCTTCGGCTCAGGTCATGATCCCAGAGTCCTGGGATCGAGTCCTGCGTCCGTCGGGCTCCTTGCTCAGCAGGGAGCCTGCTTCTCTCTCTGCCTCTGCCTGCCTCTCTGCCTGCTTGTGTGCTCTCTCTCTCTCTTTCTCTCTGACAAATAAATAAAATCTTAAAAAAAAAAAAAAATCAGGCAAGTAAAAATTGCCTGGAAAAAAAAATGTGATTTTTGGATCTTACAAACTTTTTTTTGTAGTAATGAGTTTTGTTAACATAGAAATTATACTTGAATATCATCTGCTTGGGTAATTAAAGGTAAGTCTGAATGTGTTTCTGTTTTTGGAATGCCTAAGACTGCCCAGTGTGGCAGTACACATACTAACGGACAGTTTGATGCAGTTGAGAGCCTCCAAGGCATTGAATAAGACTCAACTTGAGAGAATGATGTTTAAAAAGTTTAATACAGCTATGAAATGCTGTTTTCTCCCTCTCATTCACTTGTGTTTTCACATGGTAGGTTGGCTTCAGTGGTTTCTCAACAAGTGATGGTGAATGTTTTGGAAGGAATGTAGGCAGGGAGGAAAGCTAGGAATAACCACCCTGCTATTTGTCAGCATGAAAAGCCCTGTTGTAATTTTCTGTAATTTCTCTGCATCATCTCTGAAGCTATTCCATGAGGCCATGAACAACTTCTTGATTGTGACACTGATATATAGGTGATCAATAAGAATTTCTTGAGTGAATCTCAAAGCATTGGGACATGTCTTAAAGCTGACTTCAAAGCAGGAGTCTGTGGGCTCCAAAGTCAGACCGGGGTTAGCTATTGGCATCATTTTGTTCACCTTCATTTTTAATGAAGGTTTTAAAGATACGGATCAGTGTGTAGTGTGTAGACATCTGTTGGTTTAGGGTGGTAACTGCAAGTTGTCATGGCATCGTGGAAAGTTTGTGGTTGCACTTGCTCGCTGTTTGGATTTTGTACTGGGGTTTGAGTTCATCTTTACGGAAAAGTGTTTATCTTAAGTCTGTGGCCATATTGCCACATACAGAGCCAGCTTTCACTTATATATGGTAGGGAGTTTAGGATATTTACAAGTACTGCTTTAAAAAGAAATATATTAAAGCAGTAGCACATAAGGTGTTCAGAGTGTTCAATTATAAAATGGACTGTTAACAGGAACTAATAAAAAGCAACAGAACATAGAACAAGAGTAGTTTCAAGTGTAAGCAGATGGGGAACTCACATGTTCAGTAATTTATTATAGGTAATACATTTGAAATGATGTATTAAAATTGTTAAAATAATATTTTGGATAAGACCATAATTGTTTATTTTTAGGAGAGAGATGATCCTAAAATTTTTATTCTCTTTTAAAGCTCTTCTTTAAAGGTGCATGTTTTTAAAAATTATGGACATCGGAGCACCTGGTGGCTCAGTTGGTTAAGCGGCTGTCCTTGGTTCAGGTCATGATCTGAGCCTCCGCCATCAAGCCCCATATAGGGTTCCCTGCTTGGTGGGGAGTCTGCTTCTCCCTTGTCTCTGCTCCCTCCCCCCCACTCAAGTGCTCATGCTCTCTCAACTCTTAAAAAAAAAAAAAAAAAAAGACATTTTCCTCTCATCCTATTTCAGTCCCACAGATCTACCTTGAAAATATAATTTAAGTATGCTACTAACAGCTTACTATGGTAACATCTTTCACATTTGCAAATTGCAAAATTTGTCTTTTTCCCCCATTTTTGTTACTGTCATGTTAGATGAATTCCGTTTAAACATTTCTGTTAAGTTTTAGTACTTTTATGTGTTAATTTTCGTACACCTTTCCAGGTTACACCCTGTATTAGACCTTCTTCCAAGATCCCAGTAAAACCTACCTGAATTGACCTCACTGCCTTTGGTCTCTCCCATTTTTGGTTCATTTATAGGTAGTTTACAGATAGCTTCATGTTGGTCCCCTGATTTAAATACAGAAAAAAAACTTAAATAATTCTATTTCTTGTTTAATATTATCGCAAATGTTCTGGGGTTCATTTTAGACTTGTAGACTTCTCTATGAAACAGCTACTTTTGTTTCACCACTGTACTCTTAAACCCTTTTACTGCAACAAAGTTCATTTGCATTCTCTCTCGAGTCATTTTCATCTTAATGGAGTGGGAAGGGCTAAATTCAAATAGCAGATATGGTACTTGCTTTGTGACCTTAGAATTAGGGACAAATCTATAGAGCCTACAATAGGGTCTGGCAGGTAGTAAAGACTTATAAATAGTAGCTTTCAATTACTTTTCTTGTATCCATTTATAACCATTACCACTCCAAACCCCAGCTGGATTAGCCTTGAATTAATCCTATCTTTTCCCCTTCTACATTGTCTCAACTCTTAGGTACTTCGTTCACACTTAAATGTACTGATATGTTGCTTTGTATCTTCACTCCAAAAGCAGGTTGTAACATCTGTTTGTATCCCCCCCCCCCAACCCCCCGCCAGTGCCTAATACAACGCATTGTGTGCACAGGAGGCATTCAGTAAAGCATGATTGTCAAGGAAAACAGTCGGGTATATTTCACAAATTTATAAGAGGAAAAGACAGTTTTAAAAAATACCCAGAAAAAAGTTTGCAGTGTTTCAATAATTGCAGTAAATTACTTTAAAAGGAAAAGAGAAACAGTCTAACAAAACAGTGGTTTTCCAAAGTTGATACGGTATCAGAATTTAACAGAATTGGTAAGGTTTTGCTTAAAACATCCCTCTGTATTAAGTTTTTCCACCTTTTCTCATGTTTATTTTGTTCTTTTTTAAGAGGCAAGTGAGAAGACCAAATCTCTTTAATTAAACACTTTTCTGACCACAAGGTGGAAGCACTACTCTGGGAATTCTCTGCAGGCATCCTTTGATGGTAGGTAGACCCCTAAGGGGATAGAACACTCAGGACAGCTTGCTGGGCTAGAGAGCAAAGACGTGGTGGAGATCTGCTCTTGCTTGTTAAAATACAAACTTCCCACCTTGGTCCTTGAAATCCTTTGGTATTCATCCTTCAGAACTTCATGTCCGTGGTAAATAAGGGAAAATAATTTTTAAATTAACTTTGACTTAAGTGCTATTTCAGCATAAGCTCTGGAAATGTTTAATGAATGTGTTAAGAAGATGTAGCAATTACCTGTGTAAAGTGGTGTCCCAAACTTTTGAGGTTGCAGTCTTTAAATCATTTGCTTTTCTTTCATTATAAAAAACAGAAAAGCAAAAATTGTAAATAATAGAAAATTTCAAAAATGAAGTTGGAAAAACAAAAGCACATAATTTTGCCATCCAGAAACTGGATAAATCATTTGCTATACTTTCCCCTAATCTAATGTTTTAAAATTAAGTCCATTTTAAAATTGCATCTTGCTTTCTGTGGGAGTGGGGAGTAACGGACCCTCTAAAGAACTGTAAATATTGAAGTCTAGCTAAAATGTTCCAGGGAACTTCTGCCAAAGGGGTTTCTATATATAATGAATTCTCTTGAAAAGAGATAACATTTTTTTCCCATTTACTAAGTTGAGGTATTCATCATTTTTTAGAAATTGTTACCTCTAAATTAGCCATTTTGTACTCAGCCATGTCTCATTTAAACCGTTATTACATGTTTCAGAGGGCAAACTTGTCTGTCCTTGGCCAGAAATTTGACATCAGGGGTTACAGTGATGAGGGTTGGGGGCTGTTAATTTTCCAATTTCAAGTCTTTTTTTAACTATGCCCTGTGTTTCAAAAGCACTTTGAAATCAACAAAATTTATTACTTAGGACAAAGACTTCTCCCTATACCAGCATTTCCCAAAATATGTTTGGTAATCAAGGAATATAAGTTCAAAGGGATGGTACTAGGCTAAACTATTTAAGGAAATGGTTCTCTTAAGTATGTTTGGAAAATCCATTTCTTTTCTGCATGATTTCTTGGTGACTTTAATACAGTAATGAGCATTCTGAAGTTTGCAATTTTTTTTTTTTAATCAGAAGGCACATTTTTTCATCCATCATTTGCCCCATGGTACAAAATTTAGATTTAGGATGAGTATTTTTATCATAACTGTCCTGGAGTGACTGGATTTTGAAGAGTTGTTGCATTATTACTGCCTAATAAAAAGATCATAAATTTGGTCTTGTCCAGGCTTTATTTGGTGGTCATCAGTTCTGTCTAGTATGTGGACTTTGTTACATTTGCATATTTGTTTTTAAGGTAATGGTAATGGAAGGAAACCATATTCATTGCTTACGTGAATATTCTTTATTAAGAATCAGGAGGGTCACCTGGACGCCTCAGCTGGTTAAGCGTCTGCCTTTAGCTCAGGTCATGATCTGGGGGTCCTGGGATTGAGCCCTGCATCAGGCTCCCTGCTCAGCAGGGAGCCTGCTTTCCCTCTCCATTTACTCCCCACCTCCACCCTGCTCATGTTCTTGCTCTCTCTCAAATAAATAAGTAACATCTTAAAAAGAAAAGTAATATTCTGAATTTACTAATTTCAGAGTTAGTGATGGTCCCTTCCCAATAAACTTTGTTTTAGACAATTTGTGCAAGTTCTTAATTATAGTACAGAAAAAAGTGACTGAGAAAACTTATAAATCAGCTGTGAAACATCTATAAAAGGCTGTGGAGTAGTTCATATGCTAAGGCAGGATAAGATGTTTTGTGGTGAGCAGATACTCTGCTCATTAGTGATAGAAGGTAAAGTCTCTAATGCAGTTAAACTCTTTCCCTAACCTGTTTTAGGTATTGTGATGTGGTTTGTTTTTGTTGTTGGGTGTTTTTTTTTTTTTTTTTTTTGGTTCTTCAGTAATCATTTTCTCTTGCCTTCCCACATCTGAAGTCATGAGGAAGTTATAAGGGATCTGTCATAAAATAGACAACTGTATTGTCACCATAGAATAAAAAGCAAACTTCTTTATAAGTAGTTTACCCTGTTGCAATGAGATAGTATCCTCTGCTCATTTTTTCTGGATGCCCTAGGAGAAGGTATTTCCAATCCAGTATCAGATATTTTTACTTTCTAAAGCTGGAGGTAACTTCTTTTAACAGTTTTAAAAACATTACAAATGCAAATTCACTTCTGGAACAAAACACAACATTTCTTAGACTTTCAAAAATGCTAAGAGGCTTTTAAAAATATTTCTGCTCTGGATCTGATATTTGAGCACCAAAATCAAAATGACACCTGTGGGGACTTAACATTTCTCCAAAATACTCCCTTCATTTAGATTCATTCATGTGAATATTTATCATAATTTAGATACATGAAAAAAAGCTGTTAGTTCAGGAGATTCCTTGGCTATTGTTAAATGCTCATTCCAGGGATGCCTGGGTGGCTCAGTTGGTTGGACGACTGCCTTCGGCTCAGGTCATGATCCCGGAGTCCCAGGATCGAGTCCCGTATCGGGCTCCCAGCTCCATGGGGAGTCTGCTTCTCCCTCTGACCTTCTCCTCGCTCATGCTCTCTCTGTCTCTCTCTCAAATAAATAAATAAATCTTTAAAAAAAAAATGCTCATTCCAGCTAGCCAGTGTTTCAGTTTTTAGGTCAATTCTGTTTGTATCTGAAGCAAAAGACCTGGTCTTTAATGCCTTCAAAATATTTATGCCACCTAGTGTTAATTATCCTTTCTCTTCCTGGGCAAGTACCAGAAAGGACATCAGAATATGGCATCTTAAACGACAGTTTTTGATAGTCACAGAATCCATCAGACAGGGGCCTTCATTTAACAGGTAAGGAAACTGAATGTGGGGTGGGTTTGAACTCAGGGTCCTTGCCTTCTAATTAAAATTTTTTTCTCATTCCATCTACTTCTCATCTCATTCTCTTATAAACATTTACCATGTTGTTTCCTCCATAAACAGAATTGCACCTGAACTTAGAACCTGAGGATCATAATAACCTCCAGTCTAAGAGGGTAAGAGGATAGTAGGAAAGATGTCATGTGGGGAGATTTGGGGCTCTGGTCTGAGTGTAGTTGGAATTGCATGGTGGTTTCTCCCCTTGGACACTTGGTTAGTGGAGGTCCAATCATACTAGACCCTCACCACAAAGTTTACTTCTGAGCACTTTGCTGCAAAATATGTGCCCTGAACATGCTCTGTATTAAGTTCAGGTTTGGTTTAGATTTGGTTTGGAGTTTGTTTTACTTGTCTCTAAATGATTTTGATAGAATTTCTGATTTTAAAAACATTATTTCCTTAAGGAATTTACATGAAGGCTTGTAAACCAGTTCAGGTTTTGGTTCATGTTCCTTTGAAAATTGGAATCTTAGAAAAGTTAGAACTCAGAATGTCTGACTGAAAAATAAGGCTTGATGGGAAACTGAGTTCTGTGTGTGTGCATTGTAGCATATCAAAATCATTTCTGTAATATTAATACATACTTTCAAGTATATAATAAATTAGTTTATTTAAATAAAAATTATCCAGATATTCAAATTATTACCAGATTTTATAAGAGATAAAAGGACTACAAATGCTGTTTAGATAAACAAGTATGATTTTGTGCATGTGGATTAAGCTTGGCACAGGAATAGTTCCTACATGCCCAGTGGCTTCCATTCATTTGTGGTTCTCACGCATTCATCACATAGCAAGTGCAGTAGAGTTTCATTTTCAGATCCTAGGGAACATTCAGTTTAAAGAACCAAGGAAACTCACATTCCATGAGCAATACACAGCATTTTGAAGTCTGATTAGGAGTTGCTATTTTTTGGTTTGATGTTTCCCGCCCTTAATTCTTACATAAAATATTTTAAGATAGGTTAACTCTCATGACAGTGGAGAATAGTTGCTTCAGTTGAGTACTAATGGTAAAAATTTTGTTTTTCAATATAAAAGTAGCTTATGTTGTTAACTGGTAACATAATACATTTACTATGAACCTTAGGATAACTGCAAAGCATACTAAAAACACTATATTTGAATTTATTTGTTGATACATACTTGAAAACTCTTCTGTCAGTTGTTACTGAGCTGGAGATTGCCAAAGCATAGGATCTCGTTTGACAAAATGACTCAAAGCCCAACACAGTCTCTGGGAGAGACTGGGTATAGGTTCATGGAACTCTTTGTTCACTCATTCCTTCAGTTTCTACTATGTACTGGGCTCTGAAGATAGAAAAATGAATTTTTCAAACTAATTGAACAGACCCTCAAAGCTCACATTCTGTTAGGGAAAAATCACACATGAGAGTAGATCATAATACACTTGTAAATTCAAAACAGAGGTAACCCATTTAATTTGAGCACCAAAGAGGAAAGGTCTCCAGATTGACTGGGAGGAAGTAGAAAGGATTGGGAGGGATCATGGTCAGCAAAGGCTTTCTGGAGGAGTTGACACCTGCACTGAGTTATAAAGGAGTGGGAAAGGAGTGGTGGTGGGTCAGAATGGTGCTGACACGCAGGACACAAACTGTGCATTAGGTGTATAGAAACTATAAGCAAGTTAATTGTTGTTTTTTGTTTTGAGTAGACCTTCTTCCCCAGTGCCGTGTGGAAGACAGATTTGAAGAGAAGGCGAGGCACAAGAGACCAGTAAAACTGTTGAAATGGTGCCAGTGAATCACGATGGCCTAAACTTGATGTTACCAGCCATGGAGAGAGAAGAATCAACATTTTATAATTCACATCAGTCTTTCGTGACTGACTGACTCTGGGCTGAGGGAAGAGGAGAAAATATCAAGGATGACTCTCAGGTTTCAAGTTCAGTGATACCAGAGACAAGTACGGGGACTATGAGCAGCTCCAGGGAGAAAAATATGTTCAGTTTCAACATCATTGAGTGTGAGGTACCTGTGGGTCAAACCCAGGTGGATATGTACAATGGGAAGTTGGGACTTGAGTTTGAAGCTCAGGCAAGATGCTAGAATTACACATCTGGAGGTCATCAGCATGACAGAACTGTGGCATCTGAGTGCAGAATGGAGGGACTTAATTGAACTGTTGGTTTGGGGCTCTGTAGATAGAACCTTGTCATCCCATCAGGCCCATGGTTTTTCTTGAGCCACTGAGACATGGTTGCCTCTTTCCACTATTTCCTTAGCAATTTGTGAAATGAAATATGTCCCAGTCCTATCATCATTTCTCCCTGTGCTGAGAAGTAATTATATATGGCACTTAACTGTATCTTCCCATATAGCACTCATGGCGAGGTTCTGTAGATAGTTCATCTACTCCATGTAGATGTTCATCTTCATTGCTTATATTCACCTGGCTCTCTGTGTACAAAATTTGTTCTTTTTTTTTTTTCCTTGCAGGAACTTCTTTCTTGATTCTCAAGTTTTTCTTATAAATTCCTAAGACAACTTCAAGATTAAGTATAAGTGGACAGTACTTGAAAGGTGTCTTCCATTCGTCAAGATTAAATCATTCCTTTTGTTATCGCCACACATTGTTTGTTGTAGTTTGAAAACAACCATTTCTCTCCTTAGGGAAGGACCATGGTGTTTCTTCAGTCAAGGTCCCACAGAGGGAGTTCAAAGAGTTGCAGCAACCTGGTGTGAGTAATCCCTGATTCCAGGTGGTGATGGGGGTTGGGTTTCACATTTTGCTTTATTTGACAAACATGTGAAAGACAGTCACTAAAAATAAGAACAGACCAGGCTTTGTTGCGGCTGAGTGGCTTGGCAAATCACTATACAGAGGAATCTTAGGACATGAAGGATTTGATACTGGGATAGAATCCAGCTGTCCTCTGAAGGGAAGTAAAATATCCTTTTTAAGAGCACTGAAGTTCTGGGATTTTTCTGGAATAACCACCTTTGTGAGGTATGGATTGTGTCCAGGGACTGTAACCTGAGAGGAAACAAAAAAACAATCATCTGAGTGATTGCAGATGTTTCGTGGTGCCAACACTAAAAACACTGACATCCACCACTAAAATGTAGCCTTTATGAAGCACACATGACCAGCTGCCAGGCCTCCCAGGCTAGGAACAGCTTCAGGTCGACTCACTGAATGAGCTGTTCAGGGCCTGTTCCCTGGAGTTACGAAGTGAAATAACGCAACCAGTCCTTTATCTGGAAATGTAAGCTAGGAGAAGGAAGCCACAGACTGGTGCTCTCCCCATCATTTTTATGGAGAGCAAAGGTCAAGATTTGACTGTTACCCTTTGTTCCAACTCTGTACTTAATATCCTGATTGGGTATAGAGATTATTAATAAGTGGAATTCTGTTCTCAATTTATTCCACTTTCCTTGCAGCTGATCTAAGTGTACAAGTTTATTGCTTCCTCGAAAGGCTTTGATTTTACCTGGCTTTCTCCCCGAGTCTGAATCTTCAGCTAGATTGATTGATTTCAGTGGAACAAATCAGGAAAAAGAGGACAAATGCTAAACTAAATAGAGATGATATCTACTGAGAAAGACCTTTTTAAAAAGCAGCTTTATTTACGTATTTGACAGGAAGAGAGGGAGCATGAAAGACCAAGGGAGTGAGCAGGGGCAAGCCCCCCATTCGGGGTTGGGGGAGTGAGAGGGAAAAGTAGTCTCTCCACGCAGCAGAGAGCCTGACTGGGGGCTCAATCCCAGAACCCTGGGATCATGACCTGAGCTGAAGGCAGACCCTTAACCAACTGGGCCACCCAGGTGCCCCTGAGAAATACTTTTATTATATATGGAAAAGGAAAAGAATGGGGGAAATCATTTACATAAGCACCAACTGGTATATATTTTAGTAATTCATTTCAGCTTACAAAGTCTTGCCTTCCAGCCTTGTCCTAGAACTAGCAGCTAAAGCCAACAGGTACTACATTAGTCTAAAAGGAAATGAACAACTCATAACTTTATAAAGGTGTGACTTATTTTTGGGATTACATAAAAGTAACTTAGATTCATTATAAGGACCCCCCCACACACACACACTTTTTTCATGGAATGGAAATGTCACTGTAACAGGAGAAGCCTTTTTAGGCAAAAATTTACAGTGAATTGAGGTCTTTCCAGTTCTAGGAGAAATTCTTAGGATTAACAGCTGATGGGCCCCACTGCTGGGCTCTGTAGGAATAACCTGTGAAACAGAGAAGCTCTGAATCCTACAGTTTTATGAATTGCAAAACATGTCTTTCATTACTTCACCTTTAGGACATAACAAAATACAAAACCAGTTTTTACTACCAAGTAGATGACCACCTCTTCCCAGGAGCCTCTCTGCACAGAATAACTGCTTGTAGCTCACAACAGATCCACTAGGCAAAACAGAAGAATCTTGAGAGTCTTAGAGAAAGTCATATCAAGGTGGAAGAGGCACAATCTGGCCAACTAAATCAGGTACTTATTCATTTAGTGCATTCACATACATCTAATTTGGGCTCAACCTAGTCCCAGCCTCCCTCTATGAATAAATGACTCAAACATCTTCATAGAACTAAACCTGGAACTTTACTTGCATTGATTAGAACTCACCACCATTTGCTTATGAAAGGGCTGGAAAATAGGTCTGTCACTTGCTTTATATAGAGGTAAAATTTATGGATCAAATTTTTTAAATCATGAATTTTAGGGAACTTGTGTCTCAATCCATTTTTTTTTAAAGATTTTATTTATTTATTTGACAGAGATCACAAGTAGGCAGAGGCAGGCAGAGGGATGGGGGGAAGCAGGCTCCCTGCTGAGCAGAGAGCCTGACTCGGGGCTTGATCCCAGGATTCTGGGATCATGACCTGAGCCGAAGGCAGAAGCTTTAACCCACTGAGTCACCCAGGCCGCCCCCACCAATCCATTTTTTAATAGCACAAATTATGTTTCATGAAATGGGCATTGAAATGGTATTCCATGAAACTTGAAAGTACTTTGGCTACATTGTTTAATTATTCTTACTACTAATAAGGTTCATTCCATCTTTTATCATAGAACATATCGCAATAGGTTTTGGCTTCTATTTAAAATACTGTCAGTTGGGAAAAAAACATGATTTGTTTTGTATGTTCCTATTATTCCCACCTCTCCCATTCCCTGCCAAATGCAAGGCTGAAGATGTCCTTTCCTTCTGTCCTGATGTATCTACTTTTGGGACTTCCCAATCTTATTTCAGATTCTTTCTAGGCAAGTACTACAATTTCTGAAATGCTTTAGTAATAACAGTAAGGGTTGTATACTTACATTTATTACATAGGACCCAGGCAAGAGAAGAAGATAATACTCTCCAAATTTGTTGGTTCTGTAAGGGCAGATATGTTTTCTGTCTTGGACTTCTACAATTACATTGGGTAATGGATTTCCATTCTGATCAAAAACTTGACCCTTTACACCTGCAAGACAAAAACAACATTAAATGTTAACACTACATTTTACGACCTGTGAAAAAATATTCTTGTAGTTATTTAAGAGAAACACACCCAATATTTATTAAGCTGCTTGGATAATAAGTATTTAAGGCAAACCTTTCCAAAAAATTGAGATCTAATTGTCATAAAACATTAGTGTCAGATGTACAACATAATGATTTGATAAATGTATATTTGTGAAATGATCACAATATAGCTAGTTAACATAGTTCAATATTTTTTGTTTTGTTTTTATAAATGGATGTTAAATTTTGTTAAATTTTTTTCTGCATGTATTGGGATGATCATATTATTTTTATCTTTCATTTTGTTGATGTGGTTTATCAGGCCGATTGATTTTGCGCATGTCAAGCCCTCCTTGCATCCCTGGAATAAATTCCACTTGATCAAGGTCTTTTTAATGTGTTGCTGAAGCTGGTTTGCTAATACTTTGTTGGAGGATTTTTGCATCTATGTTCATCAGGGATATTGGCTTCTAATTTTCTTGTAGTGTCACTGGGTTTGCTACCAGGGTAATAATGCTGGCCTTGGAAAAGGAGTTTGAGGACTGGTATTAAATCATCTTTAAATGGTGGAATTCACCAAGGAAGCCATCTAGTCTTGGGTTTTTGTTTGAATTAGCAATCAAAAACATGCCAAAAATCTCCTTACTAGGAAAGGGTCTGTTGAAATTTTCTATTTTTTCCTGATTCAGTCTTGGTAGGTACTTGCTTTTATGGATTTCATTATCATCTAGGTTGTCCAGTTTGGGGGTATATAACTGTTTAGTCTTTTATGATCCTCTTCATTTCTGGGGTACAGTTGCAACATCTCTTTCATTTCTGATTTTGAGTTCTTGCTCTCTTTCTTGGTGAAACTAAGCTAAAGGTTTATCTTTTCAAAAAAACAGCTCTTAGTTTTATTGATTTATTCTATTGTCTTTTTAGTTTCTATTTCATTTAATTCTGTTTGGATCTTTGTTTCTTCATATTCCTTTGAGCTTTTTTTCTTTCTTTTTTTAGTTCGTTGAGGTGTAAAGTTAGGTTGAGATTTTCAAAAAATTTTAAATCCAGTATAGTTAACATACAGTGTTATATTAGATTCAGGTGTACAATACAGTGATTCAGCAATTCTGTAAGATCTCTGTTTCTTAATGCAGGCATTTATCTCTCTGAACTTCTCAGATCTGCTTTTGCTGCATCCCTTAAGTTTTGGTATGTTGTATTTTCATTTCAAGATTTTGATTTCTCTTCTGACCTACTGGTTGTGTGGTGGCACGCTGTTTCATCTCTGAATATTTGTGAATTTTCCAGTTTTCTTCTAGTAATCGATTTCTAATTTTATACCACCGGGGTTGGAAAACATAGTTGATATGATTTCAGTCTTTGTAAATTTTTTAAAAAGATTTTATTTGAGGGGCACCTGGGTGGCTCAGTTGGTTAGGCGACTGCCTTTGGCTCAGGTCATGATCCTGGAGTCCTGAGATCGAGTCCCATATCGGGCTCCCAGCTCCATGGGGAGTCTGCTTCTTCCCCTGACCTTCTCCCCCTCTCATTCTCCCTCTCTCTCTCTCTCTCAAATAAATAAATAAAATATTAAAAAAAAAAAGATTTTATTTGAAAGAGAGCAAGAGTGAAAGAAGGCACCAGCAGGGAGAAGGGCAGAGGGAGAGGGAAGAGTGCTCCCCACTGAGCAGGGAGCCTGATGTGGGGCTCGATCCCAGGACCCTGGGATCATGACCTGAGCCAAAGGCAGATGCTTAAACAACTGAGCCACCCAGGTACCCCAGTCTTTGTAAATTAAGACTTATTTTGTGGCATGACATATGATTTATTCTAGAGAATGTTCCATGTGCACTTAAAGAAAATGTGTATTCTGATGCTGTTGAATGGAATGCTCTGTATATGTTAAGTATCATTTTCTGTCTGGATGACCTATCCATTGATGGAAAGTGGGATATTAAAGGCCTTGCTGTTACTATATTGCTGTCTATTTTATCCTTTAGGTCTGTTAATGTTTGCTTTATATAGTTAAGTACTCCTATGTTATATCATTTTGTTGGATTGACTCCTTTAAAATTCTATAATAACCTTGTTTCTTACTGGTTTCTTAAAGTCTGTTTTGTCTGATGTAAGTATAGCTATCCCAGCTTTCTTTTGGTTTCCATTTGTATGGAGTATCTTTTCCACCCCTTCACTTTGAGTCTGTTGTGTCCTTATATCTGAGGTGAGTCTCCTATAGGCAACATATATAGATGGGTCTTATGGTTTTTTATTTTTTTTAATCTATCCAGTCACTCTCTTGATTGGAGAATTTTTTTTAAAAGACTTTTTTAGGGGCACCTGGGTGGCTCAGTGGGTTAAAGCTCTGCCTTTGGCTCAGGTCATGATCCCGGGGTCCTGGGATCGAGCCCCACATCGGGTTCTCTGCTCCGTGGGAAGCCTGCTTTCTCCTCTCTCTCTGCCTGCTTGTGATCTCTGTCAAATAAATGAATGAAATCTTTAAAAAAAAAAAAAACTATATACCTTTTAAAAAAATAAGGACTTTTTTATTTGACAGAGAAATCACAAGCAGGCAGGGCAGAGAGGCAGGCAGAGAGAGAGGGGGAAGCAGACTCCCCACTGAGCAGAGAGCCTAATGTGGGTGTCAATCCCAAAACCCCGAGATCATGATCTGAACCTAAGGCAGAGACCCAACTCTGGGGTCCTAAGGCCTGAGCCACCCAGGCACCCCTTGATTGGAAAATTTAGTCCTTAAAGCAATTACTGATAATTATGTACTTATTACCATTTTGATCATTGTTTTCTGGCTGTTTTGTAATTCCTTTGCAATCTGTTGGTTTTCTGTAGTGGTATGCTTAGATTCCTTCATCTTTTTTTACATGTAGGTTTTAGCTTTGGTTACCTTGACACTTAAGTAAAACTGTAACAGTCTATTTTAAGTTGGTAATAACATGATTGCATTCTAAACCTTTGTATGTTTACTCCCTCCTGCCTACATTTTACATCTCATTACCTTGTATATCCATTAACAAACTATTTTAGTTATTTTTCCTACTTTGTCTTTTTAACCTTCATAATAGTTTTGTAAGTGATTAGTCACTACATTTACAACATTAGATTGTTCTGAATTTTATTAAAGATTTACCTTTACCAGTGAGTTTTTGTGTTACTAATTAGTACCTTTTCATTTCAGCCTAAGGAAGTTTCCTTAACCTTTCTTGTAAGCCTGGTCTAGTGGCGATGAACTCCTTAACTTTTGCTTGTCTAGAAAATCCTTTCTCTCTCCTTCAATTATGAAGGACAGCTTTGCCAGATATTTTTGGTTGGCAGTTATTTTCTTTTAGTATTTTGAATATATTGTGATACTCCATTCTGGCTTGCAAAGCTTCTACGGAGGGAAAAAAACAAAAAACAAAAAACTTTGATAATATTATGGGATTCCCTTGTATGTAACAAGTTGTTTTTCTCTTGCCACTTTTAAGATTTTCTAGCTTTAACATCTGATGCTTTGATTATAACATGTCTTGGTGTGGGTCTGAGTTCATCTTATTGGGAACTCTCCGGCCATCCTGGATCTGGAGGTCTGTTTCCTTCCCCAGGTTAGGGAACTCTTCAGCCATTCATACAAGTTTTCTGTCCCTTTCTCTCGCTCTTCTCTTTCTGGGACCCCTGTAATGCAGATGTTGGTATGCTCGATGTTGTCTCATAAGTCCCTTAAACTATCTCTACTCTATTTCCTTCTTCTCTTTTTGCTACTCTGACTGGATTAGTTCCATTGCCCTGTCTTCAAGTTCACTGATTTTTCTTCATCTAGTCTGATGTTGAATCTGTTGGTACTCTTCACCTGTGTGACTTCTATTTGGTGGTGTCTTCTAGTACCTCTTTGTTGAAATTCTCATTTCATTCATGCACTATTCTGAGTTCAGTGAGCATATTTATGGTCCTTATTGGAACTTGTTTTTTTTTTTAAGATTTTATTTATTTATTTGACAGAGAAGGAGAAAGAGAAAGAGTGCATGCACAGGAACAGGGGCAGAGGGAGAAGCAGGCTCCCTGCTAAGCAAGGAGCCTGATATGGGACTAGATCCCAGGATCCTGGATCATGACCCGAGCTGAAGGCAGCAGCTTAACCAGCTGAGCCACCCAGGGATCCCTACTGGAACTCTTTATCAGTTAAGTCACTTATCACCATTTCAGTAAGGTCTTTTTTGAGGCTTTATCTTGGGTTTTTTTGTTTGGAATATGGTCTTCCAGTCCTGGAGGAGTGGTCTTTTGTAGACGAACCTCCTCATTCAACTCTGTGCTAGTTCTTAGTTGTTTCTCAAACCTTTGTGATCGTTTCTATGTTTAGTAGTTCCCAGTAGTTGAGGTTGTGCCCATACCTATCAGTACCTAGAGTCAAGCAGATTGTACGCCAGACCCTCAGACAGAAGTTTTTGAAGTATGCAGATGAACCTCTTTTAGGGGAAGACAGGGATGGATGTGCCTCCGATTCCCTTTACACCAAGCCCTGGGGTGAGAGCCAGTTAAGAGCTGTTTGCTAGTGTCCTGTTGGAGCCATGAACACAAACACTGAACACATGAACACTGGCTACCAGAGCCACTGAGAGATATCCCCTGGGTAGTAACCCCAAAAACTGGGGCACCAGATTCATGCACAGACTCCCTTTTGGGAGTGACTGGTGACCTGGACGGAGGGAGAGTGCAAACACGGTGTTTGCCGGCCTCCATCTTTGGAGAGTATTTCAGTAGACCCGTAGAGGTGTTAAATTGGATGCCTGCCCCTCAGATCAAAGCTTTAAGACCAGCAAACAGGGCTTTTCCACAGAAAACCCCTGGGCATCTTTCAGTTGGCTGGCTCTGCACTGGAGCACCTTTGTAGCCCCTTTAAGAACTATTTCCCAGTTCGCTATAGTCTTGAGGGTCTTGCGGATGCAAGCCCTGTGACTTTCAAAGCTAGGTGTTTTCAGGGATTGTTTGGGTGTGGCTTTTAAATCTGGCACAAAGGGGCTCAAACCTGCTGCTGGGAGCTGTGAGTTCCTTCCACGTGGTTGCTGCAGCAGGGGGGTGCATACAGCAGGACTGTGTCTCAGCCTCTCCTACCCACTGCAATATAAATTTATTCTCATTCGCCCAGCCTGTAGGAATGGCTCAGGTAGTTTCTGGGTTTCTTTCAGAAGAAACTGTCCCATATATAGCTATGGAGTCCGTGCGTCTGTGGGAGGAAATGAATTCAGGATCCTCCTACATTGCCATCTTGAACCAGAACTTGGTAAACTTATTTCTGAGGTAACTTAAAATACAGTCAAGCTAACAATCAGATTTATAGGCTAAATTTGTTTGTTGTCAAATATTCCATTTATAGCACCTGTGCTGAAAACCTAAATCCATGCCTGTCCTTTCCAAGTTGCTTACTCAGTCACCAAACTACTACAACATTGCCCTTGGTAGATTCCGCTAAATCCTAAATTAAAAATTGCCGGTGTATTTACAAGTTGGGGAGGTGGTGGTGCCTGGCTGGCTCAGTCAGTGGAGTATGTGATTCTTAATCTTGGGGTCATGAATTTGAGGCCCACATTGGCTGTAGAGATTACTTCAAAAAAAATGGCAGTGTAATAACTTACAATAAGATACTTACCTATGTGGGACTCAGTAGTTTTGTCTCATGGTCAAACTATATGGGAAACAATTATAATCACAAGATTGCTTGGAATCATGGAATTGAGTAATGGTGTCTTATTACTAATAACAGGAGTGAACATTTATCGTTAGTGTATTTTAGGCTGTATGGCAAATGCTTAACATGCATGTTCTTATTGAATCCTCACATTAATTCTATGACGTAGGCAATATCACACTTTCACAGATGAGGAGACTAAGGCTTTGGATTATTAAATAACCTTAAGCTCCCAAAGCCTGGCTGTAAATCCACACTACTCTCCAGAGCCCGTACTGAATCTGACACCATACCCCTCACATCAAAATTTCAGGAGTACAGCTAATAAAAGAACATTTTAAATGTTTTAACAGTTCACCTTCCACTGTGTTCACTTAGTGACACATCATCTTAATGACATGAGAAGAAGCCACAAGGAAAAAATGACCCTGAACTACCCCCAGACCAATTATTTACTGGAGCAGAAAAACACGAAACATATATTAGTTTCCTTCAGAAAAGTTTAAAATGTAAAAGTTTTGACAGCAACAAAATCTTTGCCTTAAACAGTAAGCAAACTTCTGGTTGACCCCAAGCTGCCTTTTACTTTCCTAAATTCTTGACTCTTCATTCCTTCCATCTTAAACCACAAGGGGGCAGGGTTGATGTGCTTATATATTTTTAAGTAGATTGTGCACACTTGGTTACAGGGACAGGCAGATAAATATTTATAAAACCTCGTGTAAATGGACTTGTAAGCTCTCCAAATTAATGATAGTCACGCTACAACGTGCATTGTTATTTCACCGTTTACAAAGCTCCTTCATTGGCATTATTATGTCACCACAATACTTCAGAGCCCACCTTAATTCAGCGCTTGGAAAATAACACTTACAGCTAGACTAAAATTCCAGAAAGACTAGTGAGGTTATGTGGAGCATATTTTTTGTTCAGCTGCACTCCCACGTCGATGTTGATAAAGGAGAAATTTTAGAATAGGCAGAGGAACACCAAATAAGGAAATATAATAGAAAGGCTAAATTACTATGTGCTCATGATGAAAATCCAGTAGCAAAATACCAGAATATTGATCAAGAGAGGACCCAGTAATCTTAATAAATGCTAAGAGGATGTTGATGAAAAATTACTTTTTAACATCCCTTATCACAGGGTATCAGCCTACTTCATACATGTCTCACCCCTCTGAATTCACCAATAATCTTTGTGTACCTGTGCTGTGGGGGTGCTGGAGGTTGGGGAGAGAAAAGGAGGGTGGGGCATGTATGGGCCAAGGGACGTTCTTAATTATCCTTGCACTCAGCCCTGGACCCCGTGTGCTTCTGACTCTTCCCTCCATCTCTCCAGCAGGTAGAAAGCTTTGCGGTGAAGCATGCAGACAGTTCTAGGAGTTGTGTGGTTATGCAACTCTCCTCGACACAAACCCACACCCACTTTAGCCCTGCATAGTGGCCTAACTACTATGCCGATCTCTGAAGCCATTCTGAACGGAATGAAAGCACTTGCACCCTGGCCATTCAGAGATGCAGCCTGACTAAAGAAGCTCAAACCCTACGACTCTACCACCATCACAGGCACCGTGTTTTTCTGGTGAGTGGTTTCCAAAGTGTGGTCCCCGGACCCACAGCACCAGCATGTCCTTGGGAAAGATGCGCCATTCAAGACGCACTAAATCAAACTCCAGGGCTGGGCCTGGCAGTCTGCGTTTTCACAAACCCTCAAGGGAGTCTGCTGTACAGGGTTGAGAACTACCACTCTTGCCCCGGTTGGTCTGTCCCCCTATGATAAAAGCTAGACAGCTGTCAAAGGACCAGGCTGGGAAGATGGCCAGCACCAGGTGGGTCATTGGGCAGTTGCAGTGTGTGAGCGCTTTGAAGCTAATGGTGTGCAGTCAGCACCCCGGTACTAGAAGAAGGCAAAATGGCACGTCTAGTGTTCTCTGGATCTGCGATACTGTGTGACAAGTGACAGGCAAACTGGGCATTTTCTAGATGGGTGATGACATAACAGAGTAATAACCTGTTTTCCTCAATCTTTTGCGAGATTTCCTGGTCATTCAATGTGAAAAAATTTGAAGTACTCTGGATTTTTCACCCCCATATTAAAAGCCACACATCATGCTCTCTTCTATGAGCTGACGGGCATTGCATTTCTCACGCGCTATAGATATTCCTGCAGAGAACATTCTTAATCATTAGTTCTGGTACTCAAATGAGGCTATACCAGGAAAACAAATAGGGGCTTGCATTTCCTCAACCCAAAGGTTTTGCCAGATGCTATGTCTCGTGTTAAAAGGAATTAATAAAAAAAATCTTACAAACCTAGGTGCACCTGTTTTATATATTCAATCAGTGAGGCCTTGTTTTTATTCCAGAAGAATGGAAGCTTCTCCTCATGAGGATATTTACAGCATGACAGCTCCAATGTAATTTCAAAACACTGGGCCCAGACGTAGTTGTAATCTTGCATTCCACCTAAACACAAACATATTTAATTTTTTAAGGTCTAAAATTGGAATGCAGTCAAGTATCCTGTACCTTGGGGACAAGTGAATCAGACAGTTCCAAGGAAAGTACATGTGAACAGGAAAAGATGAATCTGACATATTCGCATGTAAACTCATGCGAACTTGACATTTTATTAGCCAGGCACGAACAGGCAATCCTAAATACTCCCATATGGGTTACTAGATCAGAGCGGACCCAGGTTCAACCATGTACCCACAGAGGGGGAGGGGGAGGGTCATTCCTTTTTTGTCGATCACACAATACAAAAAGGATTCATCAGCATACATTTCTTCGTAAATTACATTCTGAAACACACATAGAATGATACTTTTTAAAAATTATTCACAAACCATTCATAAATACACTAGGTAAGCTAAGTACACTCATCTGGAGAATAATGGCTAACATTTAGTGATCGTTCACTAGGACTGGGTACCATCTGAAGAGTTTGTCATGGCAGTGACTCCCCATGTCTTATAGACGAGGAGACAGTCCCTGAGGGTGAGTGACATGCCAGTGAGTGTAGAGCCCAGCATAGGCCATCATGCTCAAGGCCCTGTGCTCCGGCCCATGACACGGAGCTGCTTCGGGGATAAAAGGAAGGGGGCCCAGCCGGCTCCCAGGAGAGAAGAGACCCATGCCCGCCTCCCAGTTCTCACTTCTGGAGACCCTATTTTCAGAGGGTTATAATCTTATTTCATATTTCCCAGATGCAAAACTTTTTATATTTTAAAATCTGAATTATCGATCTTAAACTTGATGACTGAAAAACACCATTGTCATTAGACTGTCCAGAAACATTTTCTTTCCTTCCTTGGAAAGTATATTTTATAATCTGTGGCATCTTGGATTTGATGAAATACGGTAACTTTGAAGGAAGTTACTTTCTGCCAGATTTTAACTTATTAAACTTGATTATCTGCCTAATAAAATATGTATTCTCAATTCCATCAGGAAGTAGTGAGTTGGGGAAAACAACCTCATGTTAAGAAAATAGTCAAAATATTATATCAAAATTTTATATTAAGTAATATCTATGTAGGTCTAAATTCTAGCAGGAAGAATTCCTGTCCTTTGTATTTACTTACCTTCTAAGTTTTGTATTTCTGACCTTGTTTTCACCAAGAAATAAGAGAGAAAAGGAAGAAAGAAAAGAAAACTGAAGTCCTTGGTTGGATGCTTCTCAGGTAGAAAGAACATAAACGGCGGAACAGGTGTCCAAAGCGCGCAGGGGTGGGGCTGCTAAGCGTGGAGTGTGCACGGCTCTGGATAAAGGGGGTCAGGCCTGGGGTACAAAACCTCCAGACCAAGCTGGAATGCTCTAAGCTCCTCACAGTGGCTGGCTCTGCCTGCTTTTCTTCTCCAGATACATCGTGTCCACCCAGGTCCACTTGGGAACAGTTCCCGACAGCAACATTAGGTTCCTGGACAGCAATGTTAGGTTCCTGGCTCATTTCCCAAACCTCTGGAGCTGCCCCAAGGGTTGCAGACTGACCCCAAGGGACGGCTCTACGGCTCTGCCCCCCCGGGTGGGAGGGAGCCCTCTGCTGCCTGTGAAGAGTAAGGAGCAGGCACCAGGCCTGTGGCAGGAGCCGTGTCGGGGACAGCAGGGAGAAGCATGGGCTGCTGCAGGGTCTCACTGGCCCCACTGCTTACACGGAGGTCTCTGCTACAGTGACACCAGGAAAGGGGTCTGTGCGCCGGGACGCAGCCCACAGTGTGCTTCAGACAGGGTCCGCTGACCCAGTCTCTAAGGGGGCACCTTCCACTGCGGCCATAGCCACGAGACCTGGTCCCCGCCTGCCCTCTCCCAGGCCCCCAACTAGCCCCAGTTCTCCTACACCCCTGGGCTCGCTTACACAATTCTTTTCACAAGAACATCCTCCTCCCCGGCCCTCATCCCGTGATCCCTACATGGCAGTCTCCCTATTCCCTCCCTCCTGGGCCAGGCAGAAAACTGGAGGCCCCCCAGCCCACCTCGTATCCAGCTGGAGAAGCATTTTTGTTCAGTTTGCAAAGTGGCTTTAAAAATCATGATACCGGGACGCCTGGGTGGCTCAGTTGGTTAAGCAGCTGCCTTTGGCTCAGGTCATGATCCCAGCGTCCTGGGATCGAGTCCCGCATCGGGCTCCTTGCTCAGCAGGGAGCCTGCTTCTCCCTCTGCCTCTGCCTGCCATTCTGTCTGCCTGCACTCGCTCTCTCTCCCTCTCTCTCTCTGACAAATAAATAAAAAAATCTTTAAAAAAAAAAAAAAAAACACGATACCTCATGTACAAGTTCAGCTTATTTTATAAACCGGACGGCCTGGCAATATTTGGATCCCACTGGTGCGTGGCCATAGTAGCTGGATTAGCAGCTGCCCCTGGTTGATGTGACATAGCATTACACTTCTCCAGGGTCTTCTCTACTCCCGATTGTATCCTGGCCTTCCACCTCTGTGGCACGCTGTACCTTTTCTAAATCTCTCCTTTTTATTCTAATTACACTGCCACCACAATTACTTAGGTGCACGTTGCTCTTTCCTATTAAGCCAGAGGGTAGGGGCTGCGTCCTGGCAACCTTCCTGGCGTAGTTCCCGGCTCACATAGGTAAACACTGAGCAAGTATCTGAGCAGCTCTTGGGCAGTCACCCCCCCCATCCCCCTGCTTCTGGGACATTAGCTGACAGAGACATGACAGAAGGGACAGCATCATGCGCAACAAACTTTGACAACTGCTGGGGTCAACAAAAGCCAGCTGGCATCTCTGGAGGAAGGCAAGAAGGAGAATGCTAGAAGGGAAGAGAAACTTACCTTTGAGTGGATACCAAGAGTAGCCATTTGTGATTCCATTAGGAAAGTTCATTTTGTTTTTACACTGGTCTCCTTTCTTCATGGTGGGATTTCTAGAAGCGTAGGTATGTGCAAGGTATTGGAAAACATCGTCATCAGGGGTTAAGCTACGGGAGTGTGATGTCCCTGTCGCTGTGTGTGAAAGACAAAGCAAGACCTTTCTGTTGGTGTCAGAGTACGAGCACTTGGAAACGCATGGGGCGCTGTGTCAGCAAACACGCCATCGCTTCACCTGCAGAAACCCTGCTTTCCCCGAGGGCCCTCCACCCACTCCCATGAGTGCTCCTCGTTTGTCACGAACACAGAGTGGTACCACACAAAGTAAACCAGATGCGTATTCCAACTCCTCCTGTATCAGCTTCCAAGTTAGATATCCTCTCAGTCACTCTCGCTAATTTCTCAAGGCTGGTGAACTCTCCTTGCATACTGTGGGGTTAAATAAAGGCACTGCTCTCATTTTAAGTCCTCATCCCAGAGTTTTAAAAGGAGTCAAATGACTGCTCCTAGGATTAGCAAAGAAGGGTACGTTCTGGTTTTATTTTGTTTCAGGCCGTTTGCCTATGTGGGGTATTCCAACCCAATTTTACTATCTTCCCGGTGACCCTCCAGTAACCCTGTGGGTCGTCAGGTCAGCCACACTGCCCACCTGCGGACAGGTGGCTCAGAGGTGAGCAAACGCCACCCCTGGCAGCGAAGACAAGAAGGCACACTCCTCCCCTCCAGAGGTCAGCTTTGCAGCCCCATTTGGAACTCAGGAGGCCAGGCCAGTCATTGTTTGCTCACCTGGAACACCATTGTCAAACGGGTAGCTGGCCACCAGGGCACCGCCGTGGAGGTTTGCAGAGAGGACAAACGTCTCTGTCTTCAGCCACTCCATGATGGCCACAGTTTCAGGCTGCCTTGATACATTGTTAAATTCAAAAGCATCGGGGAAATTTCTGTTCAGGTCATAGAAGTTAGTATTTTCCCTTTAAAAGAAAGAATATTTTAGGGTTTCCTGATGGTATGTGAGGGAGTGGATTCGTGCCACGTGTTATCACTTTGGTTTGTGCCCCAAGTGTTCTTCCAGATGTGAACACAGGGAAGGTGGACACTGTCCCAGGAGCCTCGGGTGGGCCACACTTGGCATTCACGCACTCTGCAGCCCCTGTGTGACCTGCTTTCGCCAGTGGGAGAGTAGCTGCTGTGCGGTAAGCAGGGCTATGATAAGTGTTTGCATTTTGGGGCTTTTGCTCTTGGAACACTCTCTTTGGGAAGCCTGAGCCTCTGGGCTAGTCCCGTGGAGAGTCTGCCTGGGGAAATGAGGAACCCAGGTGACAGCCAGAATTGAGACTCCAGCCATGTGCCAGGACCCAGCTGAGGCTCCAGACAGGATGGTACAGAGATTGGCCAGCCTTGCTCTGGCTTGTCTAAATTCCTAAGTTACAGAATTGAGAGTAAATAAAAAGGATTTAATTCCTTCAATTTAGGGATGTTTTGTTGCATGGCAACTGGTGACAGAAACATGCTACTTTATACAAATGTATTTCTGGAAAATGGGCTGGCCATGTTTAAATACACTAGAAAAACCTAAAGTTGAAGGGAATCAAGTGGTGAGATTTTATATTTTTTATAAAAGCAAACAAATGTTTGGACAAATATAAATGTATACTAGACATTTGAGAACTTGTAAACTTCCTGAGGCAGATTGCAACAAAATAAACTGTTTAAATCAGAAATATTATAAGACTCCCTGTTCTTTTTTTAAAGACTTATTTATTTATTTTAGAGAGAGAGCGAGCATAAACAGGGGGGAAGGACAGAGAGAGAGAGAGAAGCAGACTCCCCACTGAGCACGGAGCCCAACAGAGAGTTCGCAGAGCTTGATCTCACAACCCCGAGATCATGACCTGAGCCAAAATCGAGTCAGACACTTAACGGAATGAGCCAGCCAGGCGCCCTGATTCCCTCCTCCTTTTTCAGTTAGTTCTTGTGCTGACTTAATAAACCAACTGGTAATTACTGAGGGCCTAGCTAGGCGCTGGAGATTTCACAGGGAGCAACAGGAGCGACAGAATTCCTGCCCCCGGGTAGCTTACAGATTCGTGTGGAGAGAGATATTGAACAAGAAATCAGACCTTAAAATTTGTGCTACGAGGATGAAGTGGCAGGTGCTATGAACCAAGGGCCCAATATAGGACAGGTCAGGGAGGGAGTCTTTGAGCAAACACTGTTTAGCAGTGAGAGGCGTGAGGAGTGGGAAATGAGGTCTGCCTAGCGCCTGAGACGAGAAAGAAACAGGTCGGTCCAGGAGATGAAGAGACTCCAAGCGGCTGGGGAGTGGTGAGCGAGGGCGAGCAGCAGGGTGGGCCCAGGAGTACAGCGTCTTCTTGGGGATTTTACTTTTCATCTTCAAAGCAGTGGCAGCCTGAAGCATTTTCAGCATGGCAAGGACATGACCCAGGCCGAGCTGGTTCACTGTCGAGGCCATGGGGTGCTGTCTGGCGGGGGCCTTGTTGTTCTAAATAGACCAGCCCATCCTTACCTTCCATTACTGTAAAAACAGTCAGGCTTTATGACCGCTTCAAAGCCATCTGGGTTCATGGAAGGCATGAAGTGTATCCGGGTGCTGTTGATTAAATTTGTGATTTCCAAGTCTTTTCCATCGTTGGTTATAAGATGTTCAATTAAATGGAGTAGCAGCTCCCGCCCCACAGTCTGTATGTGTTAAAGACAAAATGGGATAGTATTAGGTCAGAGGAAAATAGTCCCTAAAGCCCAAATTCCCCAATGAGGGATTCTACTAGTTTGGTGTTTGAAACCAAATGTGATACCACGTGGTGGCTCTGCAAGTGGCAATTAGTCACAGGGGTGCTGAAAATTGTTGGGCAAAAATTAAAAAAAAAAATTTTTTTTTTAAAAACATACCTGTCTGTAAAGAATTTACTTTTTACAAAATGAATTAGGTGGGATAAAGGTTACGCTTATTATGTTTCCAATTTGTTTCCCTTCCAAAACACTTCCTGGAGTGGAAGGGCAGAGGCGGCATTCAGGAGGGCGGTGCAGACACACGCCGCAGTGTGTCTCGGCCAACAGCAGGGTGACAACCACTGCATCAGACACGGTAGACTGATGTAGATTTTAATAGGGAAGAATTCAGGTTTGTAACAAGCATAACTTAAGTAGGTTTCAGACTTTAATATCCCCCTATTTCCAAACTCCCCTCTTGAACACTTGTGCAATGTTCGACGTATCTGCATATTTCTGATGGCCACATTCTTGTTACCGAAACTAGAGTCATTCGCACATCATCCTCATAATTTTTTTTTTGCCGTTATTTTCTATACTACTGCTTCGTTTATATTTTCTTTAAACTGACTTTTTGCTTACAGAAGAAATGAAAAACCTTTGTGTCGTTACCATTTTGCTAGATAGGTTTCTGAAGTACACTGTTAAAAAGCAGGACTATGAGGGGCACCCGGGGGGCTCAGTGGGTTAAGGCCTATGCCTTCCGCTCAGGTCATTATACCAGGGTCCTGAGATGGAGCCCTGCATCCCCGCATCGCATAGGGCTCTCTGCTCAGCAGGGGGCCTGCTTCTCTTCCTCTCTCTCTGCCTACTTGTGATCTCTGTCAAATAAATAAATAACATCTTAAAAAAAAAAGCAGGATTATGAAAATAAGAATGGTCATATCCACCTGATTATCTTATGTAGCACCAGTGACTGGGAAACTAGAGACCTACAGGAGATCTCGTTTTATAATTCCCAATGGTGAGGACTATTTTATTATTATTTTAAAAAGTCATCCTCACATCAGCCTCATTATAGAAAGATTTGACTGGACTTGATCAACATGTCTCTATAATCCTGGGCTCAAGGAATCTGCTTCTGAGAAAGGAATGCTGGCCTCTTACCTAGGATCAGCTGCTGCTGAGGGTTAGTCCCCGGGAAATGTGGGGGCGTGGTGATTAGGGGCTGGCTCTAGAAGCACTCATGGAGGCAATGAGCAGGACAGGAGTTTCCAGTTACAACTCCAACCGTATGAACTCACTGCGGTGCAATGGATGAGAAATCCTCGAACGGTCATTACTCCCTCTAGTCCCCCCACTGACAAGGAGAGAAACCACATTTTATGACTTTGTTATCCTAATGAACATGGAATACTTGAAATCGGGACTCAGGAGATTTGGAAGATGTAAATTACATATTCACAGGTAGCATCAATTTCAGAGTGGAAATATATTCAATTCTGACTTCACTTTTTTCCTACTTATTTCTATCTTCTTCTACTACCTTGATTTTTGTTTTTATAGTCAAAATTGTCAGCTTATGGGGCACCCAGGTGGCTCAGTGGGTTAAGCATCTGCCTTCAACTCAGGTCACAATCCTGTGATCAGCCTTACAAATGCTTCTCCCTTCTGCCTCTGCCCTTGCTCACTCTGTCTCTCAAATAAAGAAAATCTTGAAAAACAAACAAACAAACCCACAAAAAACTGTCAGCTTGAAAAAGTCCTTACAAACTAATAACCAGAGAAGTCAAGTAAGCCACACACTAGGTTTCCAGTTGTCTGTTTTAGGAGCTCAAGCACCCTGGAAGCAACCTCATGAGCTACGTGCTGGCCAGTGGAAGGGCCTTGGTGAGTCTCGTCTGTGAAAAGCGGGTTTCCATGTGAAAAGTTGGTGTACATGTGGAAAGTTGGTGTACATGTGGAAAGTGTGGCAATTTAAGGAGTGTTCTGCTCAGGGGTGGGTGAAGAGGAGAAGGTTAGAGAAAGGGAGGAGGCCGTGACCAGGAGTCACTTGTAGCTCCTGAAATTTCTAAACGTCAGTCGTGCCTGTCAGATGGTCGGTTCAGTTAGAGGGACAAATCAGGACGAACCCGAGGCCCATCTGAGTGCCCAGGCGAGGACAGAGGAGCCATGTCAGAGTCCCCATGTGGCTCAAGATGTGACTTTCCCTCAACTTTCTCAACTGAACAATCGCAAGCGCGCCACAACTCAAGACGGAAGCTGGCCAAGACATTCGCCTCAAAGGAAATGAGAACAAAAAGGAGTTGAGGAGCTACAGGTAGGCCACAGAACGAGACTGAGGCCCAGAGCAGAATGGAAAAGTTAATGTTTATCATTAACAGAGGGCAGGGGCTCGGGGAGATCAGTGTTCCTATCAAGGGCTTAGAAGTAGAAGATTCTATTAACAGCTAAAAACTATGTATTTTCAATGATTACAATTTCCAAATTTTCCCTCATTTTTTTCTTGACTTTGGAAGAATCTTCTGATACTTCCTTGAGAAAATATTTATCAAGTTCATTGGTTACTTGAGTTTCACTTTGGTTTTATCATAAGTAAAATGAAATCTCATACTTATTTAAAGGGTAACATAGAATATGACACCCATTTTATTTTATATCCTTTTAATCCTTCTCATTCTCTTACTACAGAAAATCCACAGATTTCTAGAATGATGTCTGGCAAATATTAATGATGGTTATTTCTGAGTGATAGTATTCTGAATGATTTTTACTCCTTTTACTTTTCTGGCATCACTTTTTAAAGAAAACCTTTATTATTTTTACAAAACCAATAAAATCATGATTCTTTCAAGTAAACAAATGTAAAGCTGAAGTATATTCTGTTTTGTCTCCACATTCCAAAACAAATCACTAAGTCCTTAACTACAGAGGGTAAGTAAAAAAAACCTTGGAAATACGGTAAAGAACCAGTAAAGAGTCCAGTAACTTAAAAAATGCTGAAGTTAAACAGCTAAAATTTCAGGGAGTTAAAGCCCTCTCTTTCTGTTGGGCTATATTTTGCTGCCTTCCTAACAGCAGATTTATGCCAAATATTATTCAAATTAATTCTTCCCAACCTTAATATAAAAGTTTCAAGCACTCATTCATGTTTTATGCATAAACCTCCCTTCTTTAAAATTAAGTCTTTGAATCTGAAACCTTAGAGAATCCAGATTTTAAAAAAAGAACACGGTCAAACCAATCCCAATAGCTTAATCAGCTTTCCATTTAGCACTCACTTCCTCTCTGTGAGGGTGTAGACTTTATATGAGAATCCCTCATGAAGAGACTGAAAGGCTGAATGAACGCACCAGCCTTTCACCGAAAGGCTCCAGTTAAAATCCGCCAGTTAAAATGGCAAAACCCAGAAAGCAGAAAATAAATTCTCCATCAGTTTGAGTTTATATTCAAGGCGGAATTTGCTAAAGAGATAAAAATGAGTGTTCTAGCTCTTCGAAGAATGTTTTTTAACGTGAAAAAAAATTTTTGAAGAGTCTACAATCTAGGTAACTTTGAGAGAGAGAGAAAAAAAAAGCCAGCTATTCCAATGATGGAATCTGTTTCTAAAAATGCTACACTATAATGCAGCCTCTCAGTGAAAAAAAAAAGCCTATGCGCTCTGGGACTCCCCAAATGGTTATCGATTTAATTCATATGTCTGATTGCCTCGTTAAATCCTTCTTCAAATATCAGCCTAAATATTACATTATCTAGCAGACTTTTCCCTGGGTTCCCAAAGTCTGGATTCATGATCTGCACATGTGGCCCCAGAACTCTGCACGCTTGTGTTTCTCCTAATACCACCCACAAAAATTATAATGGCCTGACTAACTCTGACTGACCTTGACTGACCACTCCAACCCCCACTCCATCTTCTAAGCCTAGAGGGCAGGGATCCTAATAGGCTTTCTCTGTAGAGCTGGTATCTTGCCCTGCTCTGGGAATATAATGTACTCAATAAATGATTGCTGATTACTGCTGACAAATCCATCACAAGGTCAAGACTATTCTAAGGAAGAAATTTGGGGCACCTGGGTGGCTCAGTGGGTTAAGTCTCTGCCTTTGGCTCAGGTCATGGTCTCAGGGTCCTGGTATTGAGCCCCACATCGGGCTCTCTGCTCAGCAGGGAGCCTGCTTCCCCCTTCTCTCTGCCTGCCTCTCTGCCTACTTGTGATCTCTCTCTGTCAAATAAATAAATAAAATCTTAAAAAAAACGGGCACCTGGGTGGCTCAGTGGGTTAAAGCCTCTGCTTTCGGCTCAGGTCCTGATCCCAGAGTCATGGGATCGAGCCTTGCATCAGGTTCTCTGCTCAGTGGAAAGCCTGCTTCCTCCTATCTCTCTCTGCCTCCCTCTCTACCTACTTGTGATCTCTGTCAAATAAATAAATAAAATCTTAAAAAAAAAAAAAACTTTAAAAAAAAAAAGGAAGAAATTTCTGAAAACAAGAGGACTTAAGCTGCTTAATGAGGGCAGATGTACAAATGATCAAGTTATTTCCTTTGAACCATTTTCAACATTGAACCGTTTTTCCAGGGCCAAGGACTCAGGATATCTGGTCACCCTAGCCCAGCCTTTACCAAAAGTGGAGATGAAGAGAAAGCGTGAAGATGAAGAGAAAAAGCACAATTACAGGAGAAATAATACATGTTTAAAAAGAATCAGATACCTCTTCTGAAATAAAGATTAATTCTACCTCCAAAAGGAAAAAAATAATGCTTTAAAGCCACACTACATGACTGAGGACATTTTGCTATCATCTTGTATAATGGTAGGAAAAAGAACTTGGCAAATGGCATCTGGAAGGATAAGCTTTAATTTTTTTTTTTGTTTTGTTTTTTAGTACATTTGGAACCTGTACTGAATGTTGACTACACATCTCAGATTTTCCAACACAGGCAAAATTCAGATACTATGTCTTAGTGTTCATATAAACCATTAAAATACCCTCTAAATACAGACATCTAAGCATACAAACTACATCTCATAAATTCTCTTATATGCCTAAGAAGGTGTGTGAAAATAATTACCCATTATCCTTTATTTTTAGGTTGAAAAATATGGTCACTATTATCCAGGGAATGTTTTTGCTTTCAATTTATATATTTAGAACACAACGAACTATACATTAATGCCACCCAAATCTGAAATTCTAAGTGTGATGTGGATACTTCAAAAGTCTACCCTAGGGACGCCTGGGTGGCTCAGTGGGTTAAGCGTCTGCCTTCAGCTCAGGTCATGATCCTAGGGTCCTGGCATCGAGTCCCACTTCGGGTTCCTTGCTCAGAGGGGAGCCTGCTTCTCCCTCTGCCTGCTGCTCTCCCTGCTTGTACGTGCTCTCTCTCACGCGTGATCTCTCTCTCTCTGACAAACAAGTAAAATCTTAAAAAAAAAAAAAAAAAGGTCAACCCAAATAACCCATCATAATAAAAGTAATTTAATGATGTTTGAGAAATTGGAGCTTGGGGGGGAAGAAAAGAATCCAGATTGGCAATTCAGTTAAGCATAACAAGCACATATTGAAAACCTACTCCCCATACTATTTAAGACCTCGGCCCTGAGGTCAGGGGAACTTTGTGAACCCAGCCTGTGACCTCTACTTTGCCTAGTACTAGATTAGCTGAAACTACAGGCAGTCAACTTTCTCAGCACTTAGTCATGCCTCACTTCAGTATTTCCATTAGAGAGCAATTAGAGATGTCTTAGTAACCTAGAGATTAGCCAAGATTTTCTTTTTCTACAAAGTTTAAAAACCATGGGGTAGGAGACAGGCACAGACAGTGTGAGGAGGCCTTGAGGAAGGAAAAAGGAGCGGATTTTCCCAGGCTTCTCCCCTGCCCACATCGAGGCTGAAGGTATTAGATGTTCCAGTTTCGGAGCCTGGTAGATGACTGGTTATAGCTTACGACAAAGCCAGCCAGGAGCAGAAGGAGGGCAAGGGAGACAAAGACCCCATTCTCAAACAGTGTCAGGATTGGTGCGGGGAGGGGATGGTAGGGAGCCTCATTCAGTGTGTGCTGGCATCACCCCTTCCAAGCAGAAACCCTCACTAGATTTCAGCTATGTCTGTGCAGCAGACTAGGAGCCTGCACAAGTCAAAACTAGGATCAGGGCTTCTACAAGGCAACGTGTCCCCGTGTGCGCACGCAGAGGGCTCAGATAAATGAAAAAAACACCTGCTAGTCTTAGGAAAATGAGAAAGATAGAACTCAGAAACACTTCTCTCACGTTGTTCTGGAAAGAGCATGAACACCAGGTGGCAAAGGCTTGTCAAAGGGCACTGTTAGCTACCCTGCCTGACTCCACAGCTATCAAGGAGGGGGAGGCAGGGAGTACAAAAAAGAAAGGGACAGAGAGGGACTAGGATTTCTATCCAGCATTACGTAAGAGCTTGTCACTCTTTTACATGTTGAATGACACCAACTCTTCTCATCGAGGGGCACTGTTATGTGTCCATCCAAACGATCATAGATGTACACGTCAAAATATAAAGAGTGCAAACAGGACACTCAGAAGGCAGCAAGGAGAGTCGAGGAGGCAGACCATAGCTGGGTGAGGCCCAGTGCTTGGGCTCGGACTCAGACAGCCTACCACCAAGCACATCCCCCACCAAGCACTTAGTGTAGCCCACGCTCATTAATGTTGGCTCGTGTTATCATGAGCTTGGAAAGCACGGTGGAGAAGGTAACTTGCCAGTCTGACCAACGAGGCACGGTAAGCTGGTGTCGTTGGAAGGATGTGAGCCAAAGACAGGGTGATGGGAGACAAGAAAAATATTGTACAAGAGGAGGGGTAACATCACTTCTTTTATAACAATACTTGCCTGCAAAGGGGCCATTTTAAGTTGACTTTGCTATCTGAAGTTTGCTTTTTTGCAACCCTTAGCATCAGCCAAATTAATCCATCTTCACGATTCCTAAGGGTTTATTAGCCAAAAAATGTTTCACCTAAATACAGCAAACCTTTACATTTCTCTTCCATTTGGAAGGAAACAGGGACTAGAGGCACAACTTCAATGATACTGTATGGAAGGAAGCAAAAAATCCAGAATGTGGGACATTCTGCAGGACAGACAACTGATTAGGTTTCTATGAAGTCTAGAGTCATGAAAAGATCCTTAAATGCTAGAGTAAAAGATCCAGGCAAATGGGCCACGTGTGATGCGTGGTCCTGGACTGGATCCTGATGTAGACAATCTGGGGGACATCGGAGAATCCAGAAAGTGGGGTAGAAATGTAAAGACAGGATAAATTCTTATTGAAAGGGTAGCTAGTATTAACTTAATTAAATGTTACAAATAGCAAATCAGCATAGCTCATTTAATAGACGTGCACACATGCACACAAAAACATCTAGAAGGAGAAATAGTAAGAAATTAGCTACTTATTTTTGGAAGGTCAATATACAATGTTGTGTCGTGGTGGTGGTGGTGGTGATTTGTTTTTTCTGAGAATGCTCATGATTGATTTTATAATAACAACAGATCATTTTTAATTTAAAAAAGACCGGATTCTGAAACAAGGTATAAGAACATAAGGTAAAAAGCCATGGGGTTAAAAATAGCAGGTAGGATCAGCGGAACAGGGTCTTCCTAATGTGGCTGACGCTCACGGCCATCTAGCTATGTGCTAAGTGTGGGAAACACATTCCTATGTGGGGTGGGGTCCAGGTATGAGGGGAAACATTTTAAAAAGCGTGTGATCACTTCTGTCTACCAGGCCACACTCTGTGCATATATGTCACCTGGGGGATTCCCCACACGAGGCCCACAGACTCCTAGAAGATCCATACGTCCTGAGGTCAGCACCCAAAATCTGCAGCGGAATAGCAATGTATCCATCTAACGAAGGTGAAAACCAGTACTCTAAAATGTTAGCTGTATAGCCTTTTATAGTGAGTTCTCAAAAATGCTTTTTCGATTCCAAAAGATCTGAGAGCAGAAGGTGGCTAGGTAGTCGGACCTTCTACTCCAACAGACTCGTCTGTGTGAAGCCATCACTGTCCCTAGCTCCTCGCGGCACCAGGAGGGCAGAAGGTACAAGATCTCACGTTCCGGATAAGTTCCTCAGTGGCCCATGAGCCCAGACACTGCCACCAGCTGGGACACACAGGGGATCACAGGGTCTCAGGTCCCTGCCCCAAGGCACACCAGGACTTTTCCCCTTCTTGACCTCAGTCCTGAGCATTCCTCAAAGACTCAGGGTGAACGACAGCCCCGATTTGATGGTGATGCCTCAACTACCTGGACAGCAAGAGGCCAGAAGTCTGGGAAGGCGCATGTTAGGAAGAAGCCAGCTCGGAGGTGAGTGAGGGAAAGGACTCTGGCTTGTCCTTCAAAGTTTCAGCTCAGAGGATTATCTCTGAGCAGCACACTGGAACCTGCGAAGTGCCAGGCACTCAACAAATACACTCCTGCACTTAACGCGTGCTCTTGGCCTCATACTGAAGCTGGACTCCGCAGGCCTGGATCCACAGATGACACAGTGAGGGGCACGTCCGGGCTGCCTTCCGTGGCCAACAGCTGTCTTACCACAACACCGGGCACACTCGAGTCTGACAGGCACAGCCCAGCCGCACTCAGGAAAGTCATGTGGGGACTGACCCTCCCTCCACTCACAAATCAGGCCCCCCAGCCTACACCTTCCTTAGAGGTGAGCGTCTGCATCTTCCTTCCGCTACGAGGAGCAGCCCCTGTCGGCAGGAGAGGCCGGGCAGCGCGTGTCCTGAGAGGAGGATCCTGCTCGCACAGAGCCTGGGTTTGGGGAGGCCAAAGCCAGGACAGGAAGGCCAGCACCGGAGAGAGCCTGCCACCGCCTTTGCCAACTCCCCAGTGTCCTCACAAGTCAAAGGGTTGCACCTAGGGCGCTACGCCTTTACGTCGACATTCCTTGAAGGTAAGCATGTTTTAGAGGGTGCTATACACATTGCCATGGGAATTTTCTCGGCGGTGATGACTGGGAACTATCTTTCTCTTCCACTCGACTGCCCAGGCCCATAAGGTCCTGGGAACAGAAAATACCACAGCTGTCACATTCCCAGAATCCTCCGAGGGAGCGCGGTAAGAGCAGGAGATGCGCCCTCAAAGGCCTGACAGGAATGACTGCCAAGCAGGAGGGGTTAAGGGGGTAATGTGCACAACAAAATAAATAACATGACATCAAACAAAATGAAACAAAATGAGAGATTACCTCTGAGAAGTTGGAAAAGAGGCGAGACATTATTATAAAATTAAAGAGCGTTTGTTGAGTAAGAGAACCTAAGTTTGATTGCTCCAACTTCAATATTGAAAACATGGACTAGAAGACTATGAGAAGGTGACAAAAGCTTTCAAAAAGCCAGCTATGAGGAATTCGGACAGCTCTCTGGGGTCTTCTGACTGTTTTGAGTTCAAATATAACAGAGCTCCTTAGCCGGGTCACCTTGGTGCCCACCGGGAGGGGGGACTGTCAACTTGGGACGGGTTTCGGGGCCTCAGCTGGCTGTGCAAGGCTAGAGTAGCTCCGGTGACCGTTTGGGGGCACTGGCTGTGGTGGCTGCCAGGCCCGATTCCTTAAATTCTCCCAGAAGTCCTCACAGGAAGACCTTTCCAGATTTTTGGAACGAATTATACTGCTTCCTTCCTTAGCACTTATATGGAGTGCGAGAGACCGGAGGGGACATGTCCCTGGTGACATTTCAGATATTCGAGCCGCACACATACCTCGTCTCCGTGCATGTTGGCCACGTATTTGAACTCTGGAATCCCAATTCTGTGCTCCTTTGGGAAGCGCCCCACGACAAGAACCCACAGGTTTCTGCCTTTACAGGGAAGAAAGACGTTGCAAAGTAAGTTGTGTTTGCAAATGACAGACGAACTCTGGGAGAACGAGCAGAGAGCACAAACTGCTGCTTCTCCCACCTCACCCGCGTCTCTAGAAGCCCGAAGCGCGTGAGACTAACCCCTCGCGCTCAAAATGCTTAGTTCACTTCCAGCCCCAACCCCTCTTATTTAGCACAGATATTTCACTTATTATTTCAGAATGTAACTTTTAAAAATTGAAGACTGATTAGGCCACATGGGTCTGCTTTTTCCAAAACACGTGAATACCTGGCTCTGAGTTCCTAGTGCTTTATAGGAATGACCTTGCTCATTCACCCCATTAAACATACTTAAGTTATAGCTGATGGTTGACCGGGAGGGTGCCGTAATTCTCAGTTCAAAGAAAGCGAAGAAGCAACAAGGAATAAAACACAGAACTCAGAAGGGAGATGGTTTTTAAAGTAACAAATCCGGAGTCTGGTGTCAAACACCGGTATGACATGGCTCCTTGAGTGTCCCTGATGTGCGCGAGTCCTGTCAAGAAAACCGCAACCAGAATCCATGCTAAGGATGCCTCAAGGAATACTTCTAAGTCCTAATCCTGCTGCAAGGAGCATGATTCGGGCAAGGAAGGGCAGGGACCAAGATCACCGAGGATTCACTCTGTGTAGACATTACGGTCGGTACTCGGGTTCACGTTATCTCAGTAATCCCTGGTCATGACCCACAGAGACGGATTTTCAACCAAACCTTACAAATGAGAAAACTGATCTTCCAAACACTTAAGCAAGCTGCTTGTGATCACACAGCCAGTAAGAGGCTGTGATCTGAGCCCCAAAGGCAAGACATAACCTATTTGACTTCAATTCGGGGGCTCCTTCCACTAAAGAAAACGGCCCGTCTCTCAGGAGGAGTGGATTCCTAATCAGTAAAATGAAGAGGTCCCTTTCAGTTCTAACATCGACTCTTTTAGTCATCAGCCTTTCTTTTTTTTTTTTTTTTTAATTTATTTGACAGAAATCACAAGTAGGCAGAGAGGCAGGTAGAGAGTGGGGAGCAGGCTCCCTGCTGAGCAGAGAGCCCGATGCGGGGCTCGATCCCAGGACCCTTAGATCATGACCTGAGCCGAAGGCAGTGGCTTAACCCACTGAGCCACCCAGGCGCCCCTCATCAGCCTTTCTTAATACAAAGACTTTAAAATTAGAAATTGAGGAATATGTTCAAAATCTATCATACGCATATACATTCAAATACCTGTGATAGCAAGCGTTCTGTGGAATTCAAGAGCCTGGGGGTGGGAATATCACAGCAGCTGATGCACTAATGGGGAGCAGGTCTCCCTGGAATTTCAGATCCAGTCCCTTAAATCAGGGGTCCCACAGGCTGAGGAACTCTCAGTTGCCATGAGAAATCCAGGAAGAAACAGATACTCAGCCTGTCTTTTTCACCATTCACTCTCTATTTATTGTAACAGTATTTTGGGTACATGTTTCATGAGAGGGTGCTGCTTTAAATTTTGTAAACGCAGGATGTCTCAGAAACACCCACAAAATGCCGTTTATCTGACCAGACTAGAGCAGAGTCTTCATTCACTCATATGTTCACCCAGTTAGTACGACTCCTTCCAGCCACTGAGACGTGTGATCAGACGGCACAGGTATAAGTTATACTCTCCACACCCAGGGAGCTTCTGATCTAGTGAGAACAGCAATGTGCAAACATATAATTGCACTAGACGGTGACATACACGGCCACAGAAGTGTATGTAAGGTACTGTTGCGCATGCAGAATAAAAGAAATGGTTCATCCTTTCCAAGCAGGGAGATCATGAAGAGCTTTACAGATGACTTCTGAACAGAGTTTGGAAGAATGATTCTAAGTCTGCCATGTGGACAAGTATAATCCATCCCGTGATTTCCCATCAGAACCATTTCATTATCCAGAACCTTCTGTTCCCCAGTAGGATTTCTCAGGTCATCTGGAATTTCAATTCTACGAAGTTAACATTTTCATGTGAGCAAAGTTTTTTTTGTTTGTTTTTTGTTTTTAAGGCTGGGTGTGGAGCCTACTTAAACAACAACAGGGGCACTTGCAGGGGCTCAGTGGCTTAAGTATCTGCTTAATCCCAGGGTCCTGGGATTTAGCCCCACGTCAGGCTCACTGCTCAGCAGGAAGCCTGCTTCTCCCTCTCCCACTCCCCCTGCTTGTGTTCCCTCTCTTGCTGTGTCTCTGTAAAATAAATAAATAAAATCTTAAAAGAAAAAGCACCGCCACCACCACCAAAAACCACGGGGCTTGAACTCACAACCCTGAGACATGACCTGAGCTGAGATCAGGAGTCAGAAGCTTAACCAACGGAACCACCCTGGTGCCCCAAGGAAGAACTTTCTCTGAACAAGCTAAAAAACCTGGCTCTTTAGGTTTCCTTCTGCAGAATGCTTTTTTTGTAGCTATTAATGCTTTTAAGGCTAAAATAATCACAGATGTGTACAGAATATGATTTAGTCCCCTCACAGGCAAGGGGGGAAATTCAGTATCATCTGAACATAATACTTAACAATTGTTGTAACTGTATAACAACAGATTTGCAACAGCTGGCCTGTTACACAAGGCTAGGACCTAAGACAACAAAACCTGACATGGAGATCCAATCCTAATTGGCTTAAGGAAAGAGGGAGACCAATAAAACCTAAGTAAAGAGGCACTTTATGTGCAACTCAGACTCAATTTTACCATGAATGGCCCCTAAAGGAACTGCAAGATGAGAAAATTTACCTTGAAATACCTCAATGGCACGAACTTTGAGAATGAAAACCAACCAATAATCCTAGAAGGTATTCACGCAATACTTCTGGAATGACAAGCTTCTTGAAGGGTTTTAACCTCCCTTTCCAACAAACACTGGCCATCTCTGGCTTAGACCAAAGTAAATGCACAAAGGACAAAGTTTACTTTCCACAGTATGATTGCCAAGGTCAGGGTATTTAAACAAGATTTTTTTTTTCCTATCAAGGTTGGAAAGGCTACCCTTATTCCCCCCCTCCCTTTTTAAAGATTTTTATGTATTTATTTGACAGAGAGAGAGAGACCACGAAGCAGGCAGAGAGAGGGGGGAAGCAGGCTCCCCGCTGAGCAAAGAGTCTGGGCCTCGATCCCAGGACCCTGAGACCATGACCTGAGCGCCCACTGAGCCACCAGGCGCCCCATTCCCCGCTAACAGCAGGTGCTGAACAGTTCTGAAATGCTTGGCCTCTTTCTCTTCACTACAAAGGAAATGAAACCTGGATTCCAAATATTTTAGTATCTATATTATGTTCAGGAACTTGGACTTTGCCACAAATCCCAGGAACGTGACACAGGTGCCCAGCTGGGTTTGCTCAGAAGATCAGGAAAAGCTTTACAAAATTTAGAAGGATTCACAAAAATCCAAACACAAGAAAGCAGGCAAAACATGTCAGGAAATACTTTAGGAATTCAGGAAAAAGCTGACGGCAAAATGCAGAAAACTAAGTAAAGCTTCAACAGGTAGGAATGGGAGGAGTGTCGTGCCCACATCAGAATCACCTGGATCCTTGGAAAAATGCCAACCCCTGAGCCCCAGCTGCTAAATCGAACTCTAGGGGTGAAGTTCAAAACTGCATTTAACAGGCAGCCTTGGTGATTCTGAGGCACATTAAACTTTGAAAGCTGGCTGAGGCTGAGGCAGTGAACGTCTAGATAGATCTGGGAAGCCCTTGGTTTTTAAGTAAAATCGTCTCATTTTACATATAATCATGAGTACGTGTCTGTACTAACAAATATACCTTTATATCTTTTTAAACGGATGCTTATTTTTTTACTATTTGAATATATTACCACTGGTTCAACCACTGCTCTTTTGTTAGATGTCCAAAACTAGTTTTATGTGAACTCCAGCGTTACAGAATTTAGTAATTCTGAAATTACAGAATTTGTAATTTTGAAATTACAGAATTTCAAAACCAGAAGACAAAATTATATTAATTATAGCCATGTAAAAACAGACTGTTCATTTAAAGAGTACCACACAAGGAGACCGCCCCATGGCACATAAAGCCTGAAATCAACAGATGGGTCTTCAGGGGTCCACAGTGACGCCCTTGGAGTGAGAAGTGTTCGACTGATAGGGCGATGAAATCAAAACACTTTTTTCCCACTTCCCTATCTTTCCAGTTTCTCAAATCTACGCTACATTTATCATTCACAAAGTACAGGTCCTCTGCCCCAGACCCCAGCCTCCGCACATCTGTACGTGACCTGCACAACACCTCCACGGGACGGGCGCGACCTGCCACTCAGTGCTGCAGAAACCGATTTGAGCGGCAGAACGAAGGTCTGCACCCAGCTCTGTCTGATTTGAGAATCTGTATTCTTCTGATGGTGCCAGGCTGCCTTCATCTCCCCAGAAGTACTAGGTGGGCCAGAGCCAGTGTCACCCTGGGGGAAATGTTCCCAGGCAGTCCTCTCAATATTGTGTTGCCATGGATCACACCAGGAACAGGATCCAGGTGCCAGCTGGAGAGGACCAGTGGAGCTGGGGACAGGAGCCCCAACTCGAGGGCTAGTCTCCCTGTCAGGCTCTCTCTGCTGAGGGTTCCAGACTCTGTGTCGGTGGTCTGGTCACCAGAGCGCAGCTGCTTAATGATGAAGCAGGTTCCAGTTTTCCATGAGGCTTGTTTGTACTGTATGATCTTCAAAGCTCTGGTATCCAGAGGCATGAATCAGCTGCTCATTTCCCAGACTCCACGGGGCTCTGCGTATCCCTACAATCACCCCCGGAGCTAAGGCAGAGCCTGAGAGAGCTTGCCCGAGCGTCCTCATGTATAAGCTGGAACAACAGCTCCTTGGGCAAGGCTGTGGTAAGGCTGATGAGTTCCTTCCTCCTTCCCTGCGGATGAGTCAAAGATCTGACACCACACCTTTCAATCTCACTTGTGCACGTTTCCATTACCACATGCACACACACAGAGCTCAGCACATGGAGCTTTAGCCCTACATTAAATAATGGGCGAGTCAAACACAGCACAGCACTTGAGTCCACTTAAACATTCCACCTTCAAGTTCACATGGCCTCTGGCTTTGAAGTGGAGGAAAAGAGGTTCCTGCTACATGGCTCATTACAAAAACCACACACACACACACAAGTAGCAAACAAAACACATACAAAAAGCATGAGCAAGAGTTTCCTGACTGGCCATGCCCACATAGTAGCATCATTCAGAGCTCACAGCATCCCTGTGTACTCACTTAACCCTGACAACTGCCACTGGGAGGCGAGAGGATGCCCCTTGCAGCCAGGTGGGCACAGTCTTAGGTAACCTCAAAAGGCTATGGTTCTCCAAGTGTGGTCTCGGGACCAGTAACATCAGCATCACCTGTGAGCTCGTGAAATATGCATTTTCTCGGGCTCTACCCCAGATGTGCTGAATAGGGAGCTGGGTGAGGACCAGCAGTCTCTGTTTTAGTAAGAACCCAAGGGATCCTCACACGCACTGAAGTTTAAAAATTGCTGTAACAAGAGCTGGAGATTTGGGGTATTAAAATTTCTGTAGTAGAGTTTAGCTTCTCCTGTCTGATATGCTCTCCGTAACCCACCCACCCCAAATGATCCTTCCCTCCACTGACTCTTCATCATTCTTATTGTTGATAACCAGTAATTTTTTTCCAGACAGGGGCTCCCAGAACCCTAAGATTTTGTGGGGATGACCCAGAGGTGAGGAAAGTTTAAACACTTTGCTTTAAAACTACTCAAGAATCTGCTTCTCAATTTCTCCCTCTGCCCCCCTCCCCTCCGGCTCATGCACATGCACTCTAAAATCAATTGATCAAGGGCACCTGAGTGGCTCAGTTGTTAAGCATCTGCCTTCAGCTCAGGTCATGATCCCAGGGTTGTGGGATAGAGCCCCACCTCAGTCTCCCTGCTCAGCAGGGAGCCTGCTTCTCCTTCTCCCTCTGCCTGCTGCTCTGCCTGCTTGGGTTCTCTCTCTGTCAAATAAAATAAATAAAACCTTTACTCTCTCTCCCTCTCAACCCCCACCCCCTCCTTCCCGATGTGTGTGCTCGTAAATAAAAGTTATACCATAGTAAGACATCATCGGCAAAGTCTAGCTCTTCAAATTTTTTCCCTGGATACTCTCATATTATCGGCCTGCATCATCAAATAGTATTTGTACGTGCACAGATATGATTCCAGATCTGAAATAATACTTAGGGTTCTAGAAGTGCAGACTGGGACATAAATAGAGAAAAATGGAACACAGAGGGACCTGAATACTTGTCCTGTGGAAACCGAGGAGGGCAGTCTCAAGCCAGGCGAACAGAGGAGGTGCTTTAAGGTTGCAGTAAAACCCAGGCAGGAAGAGCGGTAGCCCAGTTACCTGTTGGAACACAAGCCTGCCTGACCTCGGGAGCCAGGAACGGGACAGCTGAGGCTTGGCTAGACCACGGCCAGGAGACCAAGCTGAGAGCAGCAGCCTGGACAGACCCTGTGCTCCCGGAAGCAACTGGACTTCTTTATAAAGCCTGGTACGGACTTGGCAAAAATCAGACTCATCTTCACTGTGAAAGCTACTAGCCTGGATGGAGGCTTAGCCTTTCATTTGCCCATTTATTCATTCAATAATTAGGTACTGGATGCTTAGCCTGAGTCTGGCGTTTAGTCAGCTGAAACAATTGTAAATTGCTGCTTATACTGGCCTGAAAAACACTAATTTCCTATTTTAAAAAATATTTTGGAATGTCAGTTTATTTTTTTTTTTAAAGATTTTATTTATTTATTTGACAGAGAGATCACAAGCAGGCAGAGAGGCAGGCAGAGAGAGAGGAGGAAGCAGGCTCCCTGAGAGAGCAGAGAGCCCGATGCGGGGCTCGATCCCAGGACTCTGAGATCATGACCTGAGCCGAAGGCAGCGGCTTAACCCACTGAGCCACCCAGGCGCCTCTACTCCCCACATGGGGATCAAACGTACAACCCTGCGATCAAGAGTCTCATGCTCTACTGACCGAGCCAGCCAGGTGTCCCCTGATTTTCTGATTTCTGACATCACTTTCATTTGAGGGGAAAAAAAGTCCAAAAGAAGCACAGTGTCTTATAAACCTTCCATTATTTGGGAGGGTTAATCAAACATGGAATCAAATCCCATGGCACCATGGCGTATCCTGCAGTAGCTCCCCACAGCATTAAGGCAGAACCCAAGCCCCTCGGCATGGCACAGCAGACCTCTCATGGTCTGTCCACTTCCTGCCTCAGCAGCCAGCCCCAGCCACAATCCCATACACCAGGCTCCAGCCATTCTTGATGATGTGTAGTCCCCGAAGGAGCCAACCATCCGCCTCTACCTTTACTGCATGCCATTCCTTCCTCACGGAGAGTTCTCTGTCCACTTGCGCAAAGTGGCCAACTTCCACTGGCCTTCTTGAGGCTCAACCAAGAGCCTCCTTCCATCCAACACTTTTCTTACCCTTCTCTTCCCTTGGTGCCATCCCTTGCCAGCCTGAGTTACTCTCCCTCTGCAACCTTCAGAGTACTTCTGCAGCCCCTCTCCTTGAAACCACAGGTTTTCCTGCAAGCAAGGGACGGTGTATCACTGTGCTTGCAGAATCTCTTATAGTGCCTGGCACACACAGAGAAGATTGACGAATGATGGGTGACTAGATAAATTAACAATTCAGGAAGTCCAGCTGGAGCTGGGGTCACCCCTGGTCCAGAGACTAGATGGCATTTTCCAGTATTATGGAAAAGCCTGCAGCTAGTCTACAAAGTACCATTTGGGTAGGATCTGGAAAGGATCCAATTTTCTAGATTGCAATTCTAGAAGGAACTTCTTGGAGTATTACCATGGGGGAGTGCAGATATCCAAACCAAATATCTGGCTTTGTGTTGGATTATTCCAACATTATGGGGAGATGGGCTTTCATATGCGTACACATTTGTCCCCATGCACAGCACTACTGTTCTGAAATGATACCGGGGAAATGTGGATATTAGGTTCCATTGTATATCTTCCTCAACAGGTGAGTGGGGTGGGAGAGGGGGTTGGAGATTCCAGTTTCTAAATCAGGGATTCCTCTGATTGCTGAGAGACATTCCCTTTTTTAATTGAAAAGTGGAAAGGAAAAATTTGAAGATGCATTGAGTTGGGATAAATTTTTTTTTTTTTTAATTGCAAAACTAGTCACGACTCCCAGAAAAGCACAGCAGTTTGTCTCATTAATCATTAACCAGCAATCCAAACAAGAGGATCCTAGGAAATTCCTCTGCCTTTCTACTCTGGCAAGTCTACCTTCTCTGATATTCCCCCTCTATTCCCAGGTCAGAGGCTGATGAATCTGTTCCCCCTTTCTCTAAGAATTTTAGTTTTAAAGCTATAAATTATATGAAGTTTTAAAAAATTGAGTTTTAAGAACTAGCCATCATTCTCATATCCCAACCATCATAATCTCCCTATGTTCCTTTCTAGTCTTTTTTTTTTTTTCCTTTAATATAGTGGGAGGAAACTTGTTTTTACATCCCCAAAGTGAAAATCTCCAGAGGCCTCATACTATAAAAAGCTGAGAACTTCCCTTTTTGGTCCCTCGGGAGAGAAGTCAAACATCACCAGATCATTCTTTCGAAGAGCCGTGCAGCAATCACAGGAGCGAAACTGAGTATTATCTTAAAATGCAAACAGCACTTAAAGAGGTTTCTTCAATCTTGTTTGAAAAGATGCAATAGGGCGCCTGGGTGGCTCAGTTGGTTGAGCAACGGCCTTCAGCTCAGGTCATGATCCCGGACTTCCAGGATAGAGTCCCGCATAGGGCTCCCAGCTCCATGGGGAGTCTGCTTCTCCCTCTGACCTTCTCCTCTTCTCATGCTCTCTCTCACTCATTCTCTCTCAAATAAATAAATAAAATCTTTAAAAAAAAATGAAAAGATGCAATAATTACAGCTTGCACTACACATTGGTTGTGCATCTGAGAGCTCTCTTTCATGGTCAGGAGCATTCACGTTCAATGTCAATGTTCTAGTTCTTTCTCCCCAGTTGTTTTTATTTCTATGAGTTCCTGTAGGTGTCACAGAGCTGTGATTTGTGATGAGGTCAATTCAGATCCACTTGGCCCAGAAAAAGACCGTGTGCTGGAGGCTGGCTTATCCTTACTGCATGTTTGTTATCCTAGGAACTCATCTTTTAGTGGTAAGGAAGAATGGCAATTGATTTACTAGTTTCCTCATAAGATACTTGGGAGGATTGAACTTTTTCCTTCCATCATCCCCACTCCCTGCGCTTGTGCTCTGAAAGGCTTTCATCTGAGAGTGAAGCGGCTCAGAGTCCAGACAGAAGGCGAAGGTGCTCCTGACAACAGGAGGAGCCCTGAGGTTGCCCATGAGAGGAGTTTCCTTCTAGAACTGACCTGACCAAAAACCAGGGCATCTGATGGACTGGTGGGATTAACAGAGGTACTGAGATTTAAATCTCACCAAGGATCAATAGTTTAGTAAGTACATCAAAACCAGTATTTCAGGGGCATACCACCTGCCTCAAAACGGCATCTTGGATTTTTTTAAGATTTCTATTTATTTACCTGAGAGAGAGAGAGAGCATGAGCAGAAGGGAGGGGCAGAGGGAGAGCCAACTCCCCAATAAGCAGGGAGCTCCATGCAGCCCGGGACTTGATCCCAGAACCCCGGGGTCATAACCTGAGCCGAAGGCAGACACTTAACTGACAGAGCCACCCAGGTGCCCAGCATCTGGGATTTCTTAAAAGATACTCAGTATCCCTGCAGCGGCACTTTATGTACTGACACAGGTTCTAGAATCTTTAACGCCCGGTTCTGCCACTTACTAGCCATGTGGTATTGGGCAAGTTGCCTCATCTCTGAAGCTGAATCCATTCTGTCATCGTTACGGGATGAAGAGTACCCACACCTCACGGGGCTCTGTCTCATTTAACCCGCCCCAGGCTTGACGAACAGTGCTGGAAACACGTAAGCACACGTCTGTCTGAGGGCCTTAAGTGCACAGAACTGGCTGATGGACAAACTTTAGGCTCTAGCAGATGAGGCAGCAGTGACGCAATTAAAGAAAATGTTCAAATCAAAGTATCCATAACATACAGATAGAGACCTTCTGCCAGGGGTCAGCAGCAATGTGTGTTCCAGAAGATCTGTGGATCAGATCAGCTCAGAAAGACCAACACCCACATAAGTTAAAAAAAAAAAGAAGAAAAGAAAAAAATAGAAGTATGGACCCAGAAAGTAGAAGGGCCTATCTTGAGAAAACATGTCTTTCAAAATCTGTTAGTAAAAAAACGGTCACAAACATTCCTATCACCAGACACCCAGCAAGTTTTTAAGTCCAGGCCCTGAATCTCATTCAGAATTCCCAGGATGAGAAGCCCGAGGACAGGGTTGAGCCTGGAGGCTGCAGGCATGGAAACTGGTCACCTCAGCTAACTGTGCCAAATCATTCACCATAAACAATGTCTTGCACATTTTCTGACACCGCTTACTGTCAAAGTGCTTGAAACCATAGCACAGACTTCACCTGTCTCCAGGCTAATGAGGCTAGAAACCACATTAAGATTTCTAGTCTGTATGGACTCTGAAAAGCAATCTGAGGGTTTTGAAGGGGCGGGGGGTGGGAGGTTAGGGGAACCAGGTGGTGGGTATTAGAGAGGGTACGGATTGCATGGAGTACTGGGTATGGTACAAAAACAATGAATACTGTTACGTTGAAAAGAAATAAAAAAATTTTTTAAAAATTAAAAAAAAAAATAAAATATTGCCCCAAGGGGCACCTGGGTGGCTCAGTGGGTTAAAGCCTCTGCTTTCGGCTCAGGTCATGATCTCAGGTCCTGGGATCGAGCTCTGCGTCGGGCTCTCTGCTCAGCAGGGAGCCTGCTTCTCCCTCTCTCTCTCTGCTTGCCTCTCTGCCTACTTGTGATCTCTGTCTGTCAAATAAATAAATAAATAAAATCTTAAAAAAAAAAAAAGATTTCTAGTCTGGAGGGTCTCCAACTCACCCCTGAAAGAGCACAACCCAAGAGCTTATAGGTAAGGAATTTGTTCACTAAGGCGTCAGTGACATAAACCTGGTTCGATATGAGCGAGGCAATGTCAACAAGAGGGCAGGGGATGGTCCCAGGTTATGAGACTAAAGAGACATGAACACTATACGCAACATGTGAGCCTTGACTGGATTCTAAGAAAAAACAATAAAGTTATAAAAAGGCATTCTTGGGATCACTGGAGAACTTTAAAATGGAATGGGTTGTTCACTGAGTAGTATTTTTCTTGGTTTAATAATGGCGTGCTGTGGCAAGGTGGGATGAGGTCAGTTTTAGGTGACCCACGCTGAAGTATTCAGGGAGGATGTGGCAGGTCACTTAGCATCTCTAATAGCTCAGCAGCGGAGCTCAGAGAGACAAAGCAAATGTGGCAAAAGACTAACAACTGGGGCTCTACATGAAGACTGTGGGAATATTTTACTATTTCTGCAATTTTCCTATAAGTTTGAAATATTTCAAAATAAAAAGCTGGGAGAGGGGAGGTTTCAAAAACGGTAAAGGTAAAAATCATGGCCTGATCCACTGGCTTCTGCAGCTTATAGAGGTGAGACGCAGGACCAAAAAAGGTCAGAGCTGTTCACCTGAAAGGTGAGGCCATGAGGAAGGGAATGGAGGCCTGGAGGTGAGAAATTCACTGGCTGCCTCTTCCCGGTGAAAACATGGGACTATCCTCCCAAGAAATTACTGTCAACTATCTCAAAGCAAAGCACATTCGCTTCTTACATCTCTATGGATAAAGAGAAAGAGAAATCATCCCAACATAAATGTAAATGTTAACTAAAGGACAAACATCTCTTTGTTTTTACTACAACCGGAAAATAAACCACAAAAATATTTTTAAATCATATGATTTATGTGACCATTGAGCCTTTGGATCACCAAGTCATTAAGCCAGCAAAGGCCAACTGACTAACACAGGATAAAAATAAAGACTCAGTAACGCTTGGGTGTCGGGCAACTGGTTCCCCAAGATCGGACTTTGGATCAGGGGAAAAAAGGAATGTAAATGGTTGGAATTCTTCTCTGGGCCTCAATGTGATCACTGTTCCCCTTCAGGCTTTAGTTGGAACAGAGCAGCAAAACTCTGGAGTGGGGGGCAGGGCAGGGCCAGGGGCAGCAAAGTGTGAGAAAAAAGGGCCTGTCACCAAGCCCTACACAGACTTTGGAGGAGCCCTGCTCCCCACATCAGTGCAGGACCACACATCTGTGACCTTCATGGATCCTTTCAATTTAGCCTTAAAAAACAAACAAACAAAAAAACAGCATATATTTGCTGTCAACAAACTTGAGAAGCTAATGATAATCACTCAAACATTTTTATTTAAAAAATATATATATTATTTATTTATTTGACACAGAGAGAGCGCAAGAAAGCACACAAACAGGGGGAGCTGCAGAGGCAGAGGGAGAAGCAGGCTCTCTGCTGAGCAGAGAGCCCAACACAGGGCTCAATCCCAGGACTCTGGGATCATGACCTGAGCTGAAGGCAGCTGCTTAACGAATGAGCCACCCAGGTGCCCCACTCAAGCATTTTCAAAGAAGTAGTGACTATGAGATTTATTTACATTTCTGTTTCTGTTCATTTTTAATACAAGAAGAATATGGTCATACTTGAACACTATAGTTCTAGGTTGTGCCTAGAACCGTAAGCTGGTGCTAATTTCTTTTCTTTTTTGAAGATTTTGGAGGTGCCTGGGTGGCACTTACCTTACTCAGTCAGGTAAGCATCTGATTTGGGCTCAAGTCATGATCTTGGGGTCCTGAGATGAAGCCCCACATCGGGCTCCCCACTCAGCGGGGAGTCTGCTTGTCCCTCTCCTTCTGCTCCTCCCCCTGCTCAAACTCTCTCTCATTCTCTCTCAAATAAATAAATCTTTAAAAATAATAAAAATAAAGATTTTATTTTTAAGTAATCTCAACACCCAACACAGGGCTCAAACTCACAACCCCAGAAATGGAGAGTGACATGCTCCATGGACTGGGCCAGGGAGGCAGCCCAGCTGGTGCTAATTCATTTCTCTAACAAAGCAGCATATTAAATTTGCTGTCCTTATTGTTGCAAAGTGGATACAAATATAAACATTGACTTAAAAAGAACCAGTGCCCAGGCATTCACATCACTGTAACAGCCTACTTTCAGAAACTGTCAACACATTTCCCAAGCTCAAAGCAACCGCCAGTGGTGTTTTTCAGCAGATCCACTCATGATGGTCACTCACTGAGAGGCATTATAGAGTGAGCCGCTTCAGTAGAATTTCCATTCATTTTGGGCTTTTCCAGGGTTTCACTGAAAATTTGATTAGGATTACAAAGGAAGTAGCATATTTAAATTATATCATAACCATGGAGTCTGAGGAACAACTCAAAGATTTTAAGAAATCCTATTTGCTTAAAATACTGACATTTTACCCAATATCCAAGGTGTTTTCATACACTTCATCATATTATTTAACCCTCAGCAGAAACCCCATGAGATAGGTAAGGCAGGTATTATCCTCATTTTGCAGTTGAGGGAACAGGTGAGGATACCTTGGATTTGAAGTGTTTTTTGTTTGTTTCACTCTGAGACTAATGTTTGTTCTGCACTGCTCTTCCAATGTAAAACAGAACTTTCTCTGTTACCATCTTAGATGCCATACATGTTTACCTTTCTTAAGACGAAGAACTTGAGGCATCTAACTCCAAAACAAACAAGAGGTTCATCTTCCTCATCCCTCTCCCCACCCTACAAAAGCAACTTGTGTGTGTGTGTGTGTGTGTGTGGTGAGTATATATTGTATATGTGGTGTGAGTGTTGTGTGTGTGGTTTATGTTGCAAGTGCAGGGTACATGTGTGACATGTGTAAGGTGTGTGTGCTTGGTCTATGTGTGGGTTTTGTGTCGTATGTGTATGTGTGTGATATACATGTGTGGGGTATGCATGTTGAGTGGGTTATATGTGTGGTGTGTACATGAGTGTTTTGTAGTTCTGTGTTGTATGTGTGATGTATATGTGGTAATTGTAGTGTAGGTAAATGTGTGGTTTACATGTGGTGGTAGGTAGGCGTGGTGTGTGTCTGAGGAGCATTATTGTGGTGTGTGTTTGGTATGTGCACTGATATACCACACACACAATTCACACCACACATGCATAACATTCACAACAAACACCACATACAGCACACCACAAAACACAGACTGCAAATACATAACACACATGCTCCACACATACATGACATGGGAACACGATAACCACACACCTCACACATTTAACATGCTTCTATACCACACATACACCACACTCACTGCAAAGACTACACATGTAACACACAAAAAACACATGACACACAGAAGACCAACAATACACACATACCCACACAAACCACAAATACACCACATACACACACAGAACATCTACTCCACACAAAACCACAAGTATACCGTACTCTCAGCACATACGAAACACATACACGTCACACTTACATCAACAGTACACTACACACAATACAAATATACCACACACACAAGCACACACCCTACTCATATGCCACACATACAGTAATATACACAAAAGCAACTCTCAAGTCACTTCTCCAATAGTGACATTCAACTCATCAGACTCATCAATGAGAGATGCCTTCTGGAATGTCATGTGTTTATTTTCTTTTCTGTTTACAGAAGCTTTGAGAAACTAACTGCTTACCATTCAAAATCAACGTCATCTGGGGTATTTATCAAAAGAAAATATGCTAATTCAAAAAGATAAATGCACCTTTATGTTTATTGCAGTACTATTTATAATAGTTAAGATACGGAAGCAACCCAAGCATCCATTAACAGATAAATGGGTAAAGAAGATGTGGTATGTGGGGCAACTGGGTGGCTCAGTGGGTTAAGCCTCTGCCTTCGGCTCAGGTCATGATCTCAGGGTCCTGGGATCGAGCCCCCAGTCGGGCTCTCTGCTCGGCGGGAAGCCTGCTTCCCCCTCCCTCTCTGCCTGCCTTTCTGCCTGCTTGTGATCTCTCTGTCTGTCAAATAAATAAATAAAAATCTTAAAAAAAAAAAAAAAGATGTGGTGTGTGTATATATATATATATTGCTTAGCCGTCAGAAACAATGTGATCTGGCCAATTGTGACAAACATAGATGGACCCAGAGAGTATTAAACTAAGTGAAACAAGTCAGAGAAAGAGAAATATCACATGATTTCACTTATATGTGGAATCTAAAAAAACAAAACAGGCATGCCTGAGTGGCTCAGTCATAACCATCTGCCTTCCACTCAGGTCATGATCCGGGGGTCCTGGGATCAAACCCCAAATCGGGCTCCCTGCTTGGCGGGAGGCCTGCTTCTCCCTCTCCCACTCCCTCTGCTTGTGTTCCCTCTCTTGCTGTCTCTCTCTCTGTCAAATAGATAAATAAAATATTTTAAGAAATTAAAAAATAATGAAATAAAATTTTAAAAAAACAGATGATTAAACAAACAAAAAGCAGAAATAGACTTATACATACAGAGAACTGATGGTTGCCAAGGTTGGGGGGAATGGGGAAAATGGGCAAAGGGGGTGCTGATAAAGGCCACCAGCCATGGAACGAACCGGGCATGGGGATGAAAGGCACAGCAGAGGGAATGCAATCAATGGTACTGTGACAGCATCATATGGGGACAGACGGTGGCTGCACTTGTGTGAGCAGAACATGCAGACTTGCTGAGTCAGTATGTTGTGCACCTGACATTAATGTCAGGTGACATTGCGTGCCAAGTACACCTGACTTAAAAAAAAAAAAAAGTTTATACCCCTTCCCCACTCCCCAAAAACCAAAGTTAATGTTATTTGCAAAGAAGGCCTATGCACACCCAGTGAAACCAGCATTTATATCAGAAGCTGATACATTTCCCAGCTATTTCTCTAGCTGTGTATTTATAATCAGCAGATCCTAAGGCTTTGCCAGGCTGAAGAGCGCAGCCTCACTGACGCCACCCTGTGTTCGTAACTGCAACTCGTAACTCGATATGCCTACAGCAGCACACAGAGGGTCCGGGCTCTGAGCGGCCTGCCGGAGTAGACCCGAGAGCGTGTGGACTATGGTAAGGTCGCACAAATCTCGCAGGCACACCTCGTGGGCTTTACCAAACTGTATAATCAAGCTTCCATCTCAGGTCAGCTCCCACCTTGAAATGCGAGCTAAAAACTGCCCATTTCTGAAGAGCGCGATGAGGAAATACCGCTGCTAAGAAGCCACCCAAGTCTACTCGCCCATTTAAGCACACCTTCGCTGGATCCTTGGTAGTTTATAAAATATTTGACAATTCATGCCCCACCAGTTTCACAAGGATATGAGGCAGCTTGGCTGGAGAGCACATTGCTCACTGGAAATCTATTCTTGAGAAAGAGTGGGCCTAACAGACTCAGGAAATAATGCTCCACATCACTGGGCATCATGGAAATACAAATCAAAACCACAAAGAGACCCCACCTCACACTGATCAGAACGCCTAAAATGAACAAGTCAGGAAACGACAGATGCTAGAGAGGATGCAGAGAAAGCGGAGCCCTCCTACACTGTTGGTGGGAATGCAGGCTGGTGCAGCCGCTCTGGAAAACAGCACGGAGGTTCCTCAAAAAGTTAAAAAGAGAGTTACCCTACGACCGAGCAATTGCACTCCTGGGTATTTACCCCAAGGATACAAACACAGTGATACAATGGAATGTTACTCATTCATCAAAAAAAAATGAAACTTTGCCTTTTGCAATGACGTAGATGGGAACTAGAGGGTATTATGTTGAGCGAAATAAGTTAGAGAAAGACAAATAGAGTATTTCACTCATTGGAATTTAAGAAACAAAACAGATGAATGTAGCGGAAGGGAAGAAAAAATAAAATAAGATGAAAACAGAGAGGGAGGCAAACCTTAAGAGACTCTTAACTCTAGGAAACAAGTGGAGGGCTGCTGGAGGGAAGGTGGGGGGCCGGGGTAACTGGGTAGTAAGAGGGCACTTGATGTAATGGGACGAATCACTACTAATACACTGTATGTTAATTAAATTGAATTTAAATAAAATTTAAATAAATAAAAATTTTTGAATAATTTTAAAAATAATTTTTAAATAAAAATTTAAATAAATAAAATTTAAATTAAAAAATTATTAAAAAGGAGGGCACTTGTCATGATGAGCACTGGGTGATATATGGAAGTGATGAATCACTATATGGTACTCCTGAAACAAATATTAATTATACTGTATGTTAACTAACTGGAATTAAAATAAAAACTTAAAAAAATAAACTTGCATGCACAAGCCCTATTAAAAAAAAGTCCCAGAGCTCCTCATGGTCCAAGAAAAAGTGGGCTACCTGCCATGTCCTAAGGCCTAGAATGGATTTCATGCCCATAAACGCATGATGCAAGTCAAGCCTCTCAAAAGGCACCTACATTTCCATGGGCTGTGACACAGGAGCCGGAGGGAAAGTCTCAGTAATTACAAAGCGCCTTTCCAGAGACCCTTTTTGACTACACTAGACATTCCCTTGCGATGGATCAACGTCGCCCTGGCTTCTCCCCCACCTGCTGAGACAGTCACAGCTCCGCACTCATCATCTGCACCATGTGGTGGCCGGCCTTGATCTTTTCTGACACGTGCCTCTACTTTCCTTAATTGAGTCCAAAAAATTTGTGGACTGAGACTGTATCTAAGCTGCGTGCCCAGCTCACTTCACCACATTCAATCCAGTGAGTGGGCTGACAAAATGAGACGGAATCTGAGAGGAACGGGCAACGAGGTTTGCGAGGGTTTTCTCATCACTCAAAAGTCAGCAGTGCCCAGCCCCAGAATTACTAATAGGGCGCTACCCCAGGACGGGCCCAGCCGTTGCTCAGCATTAGATGTCATCTGAAAGACGAACGAGGATATACCGTTCAAGCCACCCTCCACGTGTGGTACAGAGGTGGGTGAGGTGGGCATGAATGGTGTGACAGAGGGAGGAGAAGGCTGGGGAGGTGCAGGTTTTACCATGGCTTCTGCATTTGGGTGGAAGGGGAAGATGACAGGTGGAGGATGTGGACGGCGATAGTCATGTATGGATAACTTCTACCCAATGGAGGTAAAGTCTGGCGCAATTGAGCCCGGCCTGGCATTCGTCGTCTTTCCACTAAAATGCAGGCGGATCTGTGAACACCTCTCATATCGGCATGAGAGGGATTCAGAGAAATCTTGCTATGGTAATTTTTTGTAGCACATTTTTGTGGATTTTTTTTTTTTAATCATGTAAGATACATCCTACAGTGTGAGTTCAGTCATTCCCAAATAATTCTTTTGCTCTGCTCACACAGTGCTGTTGACGGCCAGAGTTAAGCAGATCAAAAGCAGACTAGAGTGGGTTGGTAGCCCTGCTGTGTTTCTCATAAGTACATCTCTAGGGGCTCTTGGCTGGTTCAGTCAATAGAGCATGCGACTGTTGATCTCAGGGTTGTGAGTTCAAGCCCCACATAGAGTGCAGCGATTACTTAAAAATAAATCTTTTTTTTTTTTTTTTTTAAAGATTTTATTTGACAGAGAGAAATCACAAGTAGGCAGAGAGGCAGGCAGAGAGAGGAGGAAGCAGGCTTCCCGCTGAGTAGAGAGCCCAATGCGGGGCTCGATCCCAGGACCCTGAGATCATGACCTGAGCTGAAGGCAGAGGCTTTAACCCACTGAGCCACCCAGGCGCCCCTACTTAAAAATAAATCTTAAAAAAATCAAAAAGCCCAAGCATATCTCCAGACTACCTACGGTAGAATTATCTGGGGTTTTTGTTAGAACTGAAAATTCTTGGGCCTCACCCAGAACGGGAATCTCTAGATACAAGTTCAGGAGTTTGCATTTTCCACAATACCTCATAGCTAAACAAAATACACACCATTAGAGAAACCAAACCAACCAAACTCCTTAGTGAAATACAATATACACGTAGAGAACTGGATCCTATAAGCTGAACCCACAGTTGTGTAGTTAGGGCCCTAGAAGCACGTCTGTGTCGACTTTCAGGCACTATCCCCACTTGTGGGTTCACGCATCTGTTGTGTATCCACGGAAACCATTCATTCACCGGGTGGTACAGTATTTCATCGTGCGATGCAAACCAAATGCAGAACCGGTGCCTTCCAGAAGGAAGCATAAAGGGAACTTCTCTCTGCATGCATGGGCCACATCTTCTATCTGAGGGGCCTTATCTCTTTTTTTTACCACGAGGTGGAACTCTGCTGGGAACTACAGAACTCACCCAGTAACGGACTTCAGAGGGCTGCACTGGGGTGCAGGGGGACTACAGGGCAAACTGTTCTGCTTCGAGGGGGCTCCTTCCAGGGCGGCCTGAGAACACAGACACTTGGAACCCAGGTTTCTCAGCTCCGCTCCCACAGATCTCTCGGGACTGCTGCCTTTGCTCAAACGGCCCACGTGCAGGTGGCCCCAGCTGGGGTTATGCTCACCCAGTGGACACTACCTGGGTCCAGGCTGTGATTCTGCTCCTTCTTGGGGAAACTGGGCACCCAATTTAAGTCGCTGGAGTCTCAATTTCCTCCTGTGTCCAAGAAGACTTATAACTGTACCTCGTCAGGTTGTTAGGAGTAACGAGCTAAGCTTCGAAAAGCACTTGGAACAGGGGCTGGCACACAGCCAGCAGCCATGTGTGTTTGGTGAATGGACGGGTCTCTTTCAGCTTGCTGGTGTAACACACACGGGTGCAGGGTGGTGTGCTTCTAAAGGCCGAAAGAAGAAAGTTGCTGAGGTGATTCTGAGTGGATTGGCCCATGCTGGTTCCCACTCCAGCCCTCTTTAAAGAAGCATCTGCTGAAGGCTTATTCAATCGTTACCTGTATTTCAGTCACACAACATTCTCTTTCAAGTTCTGAGGTGGAGACCTGCTTCGTTAAGAAGTTGGGGGTGTCCCTACGTGTCCGTCGTGGATCTGACCTGCCACCTAGAGAAAGCTGCCAAGTATGACGACCTCAAGAAGGTGGTGAAGCAGGCATCCAAGGCCCCTCTCAAGGGCATCCTGGGGTACACTGAGGACCAGGATGTCTCCTGAGATTTTAACAGCGACACCCACTCTTCCACCTTCAGTGCTGGGGCTGGCATTGCTCTCAATGACCATTGTGTCAAGCTCATTTCCTGGTATGACAATGAATTTGGCTACAGCAATGGGGCAGTGGACCTTATGGTCCGCATGGCCTCCAAAGAGTAAGGGCCCCCTGGACCACAAGCCCCAGTGAGAGCAAGAGGAAGAGAGAGCCCCTCAGTGGCTGGGGAGTCCCTGCCCCAACTTATCCCCCCAAACACTGAGAATCTCCTGATCTCCACTGTTCCCATCCCAGAACCCCTGAAGAAGGGGAGGGGCTTGGGGAGCCCTACCTTGTCGTGTATTATCAGTAAAGTATACTGTACCCAGCCAAAAAAAGAATGAAAAAAAAAAAGTTGGTGGGGTGGGGAGAGTGTTCAACAACATGCGGGCCAGTCAGGAATCTCCTTATTTGTTTTACATTTGAGGAATCCTAGAGCAGCCAAATGAGGCTCCCTAATTTTATAAAAGTCATGGAGAGAGTCTTATGAAGACTCTTAAATGTTAATGGGATTTTATCTTTTTTATTTTGGTTGCAGTTTCAAATTTTTAAAAATTAGAAAGTTAGGTAATTTTTTCTACCTTCCCCAAATTCTAATTCTTTTTTTTTTAAACACTTTTTTAAAAAAGATTTTATTTATTTATTTGACAGAGAGAGAGAGAGAGAGAGAGATCACAAGTAGGCAGAGAGGCAGGCAGAGAGAGAGGGGGAAGCAGGTCCCCCGCTGAGCAGGGAGCCTGATGTGGGGCGTGATCTCAGAACCCCGAGACCATGACCTGAGCCAAAGGCAGAGGCTTAAACCACTGAGCCACCCAGGCACCCCCCCCCCAAATTCCAATTCTTCTAGATTCACTAATGTTGAACCAATGCTTTCTCATATCTCAAGTCTTTGTATATGCATTCTTCCCAGATATATTAAACAAAAAGCCCTTAAAAAATAAATTCTCTGGAAGAAACTCTTTTTATTCTAAAAAGGGTTAATTAACATACCTACCAGTTAGTAGTCCACTTTGAACCTCTGATAGCCAGAATTAATGGAAATAAAGTCAATCATTAATCCAAGCTGGGGTTATTTTTTTTCCCCAAGGTTGGGTTACTTTTAAATAGGATATTATCCCAAAGTCACTTTTGTCCCAGATGATGGATTAATAATCCTATTACATTACAACTAGAAATACCAAAGAATCCAATCTCTGAATCATTCTGGCTTATCTTCGAAGCTGTGATGTTTCGTGTATTTCCTGAGCAACCAGGACACAAGGTCAGCAAGGGGCTCATCCCTCTGCCTCTGTCCCTCCCTGCACCCATGATGACCCAATTTATTCCACAGGCCACAGCCTTCTTTCCCATCACTTTACCCTTTCTCTTCCAGACATCCACTCCCTAAGTGTCTTTTTTTTCCCCTTTTTTTCCTGTTTTTTTTTTTCGATTTTTAAGTAATCTTTGATTCCAATGTGGGGCACGAACTCACAACCCCAAGACCCTGAGACCCCAAGATCAAGATCATATGCTCTACCAACCCAGTCAGCCAGGTGTCCCCTAAGAGTCTTTTCAAAGTCTTCATATTTCTTTCTTTATATTACAGAAATCATACACACTTTAAAAAAATTTGAACACTCAAAAATATACATACTGTATGTAGGATGTGAAATCTATCCACACACACTCCATTCACAAGAATAGATTCCAGATGGAGTCAGGTGCCGAATGTAAAACTAAAACTATAAAAATATTGAAAAAAGTATAGACTACTTTTATGACCTTAGGTTATATCTCATTTATATCTCATTTTGAAATGAGATATAAAACACAAAAGCATAAAGAAAAAGATTGATGACTATGACTTCATAAAAATTAAAAACTTGCGTAAGGCAAAAAATATTGAAAATATTATTGTGTATATATTAAACAATAAAAGACAAGCCACAGAATGGGTAAAAATATTGGCCACAAAGATTACAAAGAATGTCCAGAATATCTCAGGACTACAAATAAGCAGAAAAAGAGGCAAAGGGCATGAGGAAATACAAACGGCCAGTAAACTTTGAACGTAAATTCAGGGGGGCGGGAGCTTATGTTTGTTCACTGCTGACTCCAGCATCTACCACAGTAGCTCAGTGTTCATTTAATGTTAAATAAATGTGAAAACATGCTCATTCTCATTTTCAATCACGAAAATGCAATTTAAAATGGAGGAGGTTTTGTTGTTTTGTTTGTTTACTGACTTGGATTGGAAAAAATTTAAAGTATTGGTTAGGATTGGGGAAATGTACATATTCATGGGGTGCTGGAATGTAAATCATCTGTCTTACTGAAGGGCAATTTGCCAGTATCTCCCAAGCACAAAAATGGACGTAACTTTTGACTCAGCAACGCCTACCTTGCAGAATTATGGAGTCCATGTGCTTGTTCAAGGGTATCAATCATACCACCGTGAGATGTCTGAAAGTTGGGAATACCCTAAATACTCATCAATATGGAAATGGTAAATAAACTCAGAGGAAATCAAACCGTGAATAGTATGACGCAGCTAAAACAGTGAAGTACAATTACCCCCGACTTTTTCAAAGTTTGTATTATTCCATTCCATTTTAATGAAAGACCTACATTGATACCTGTTTTTGCTAACTGAAAGAAATGTGAAGTAGCATATTTGCTTTTATGAAAAAGGTCAAAAAGAGAAAACAGTATCCGGCATTTCTTTTGCAGAGAGCTGTTAGAGGCAGGCTGCCGGAACAGCAGCAGGTGCCCCCCTCCCCCTTCTCTCACCCCTTCCACCCCCCCACCCACCCACCAATCAACATCTCAGCATGTCCAGTTATTCTGGACATCTTCCCTATCAAAAACATAAATCCACTTCATTCTTTTTTATAAAGTTTACATAATATTTCATTGACTGAGTATAGCATAATCTAATCAGTTCCCTATTGATAAACATATGGCTTTATTCTTCAATAGCTTTACTGAGATAATTCACATTCAATTAAACCACATCATGTGTACATTCTGATGGTTTGGGCACATTACATTTTTTTTTAATTGTGGTAAAACATAAAATTTGTCATTTTAATTATTTTATGTATATAATCCGATAAGCATTAGTTCAAGGACTCTCATTTTCATTTTTTACTGTTATAAATAATGCTGCAAATCTACATCCTTATACATACTCTGTGCCGATGTGTTTCTCTGTTGAACAGAAAGCTCTCATCAGCTGAGGGTAAATGATAATACAGGTTGGTCTTCTAAGATTACTACATTATTTACATTATTGTGAAACATGATTTAAACCTCTTAAAGAGGCAAATTTTCAAAGCAAATATAAAAGTGGAAAAACAACAAAAAAAATCCCTTATTATTCTATGTTCACTCATATCGTCGAGTATATAAATACCAGCCAATTAAGCAAAAGATGGCTTTTAATCCAATATCTGAGCATGCATATGCTAAATCCCAATGCGATCAGCCTTCTGGTACCTGACAACGTACCCTGACTCTTTTCTGCCAGACACATCATAAGCAACTGGGCCCTACATAGAGACACAGCCTTCATATGAAATCTGGTTTCTGCATCTGGACTGCACAATCTAAGGAGAGGGGGACCTCTGGCAAATCACTTCATCCAACAGCCTCACGTTCCTCTTCTGTCAAAGGAGGGTCTGGCTTGGAGACTGTAACTTGCGGGGCCCAGCACAAGGTGTGCTGGCAGGAGTGAGGCCCCCTGAAACCTGCAGGGGTGGGGGAAGCCAGGCTCTGATGAAGGAGAGGTCTGGTCTGCATCTGCCAGCTACTTACTCTGTGGCCCTGGGCAAGTTACTTAACCACTGGCAAGTCAGTCTCCAAAGCTGTCAGCTGGTATTTACCTCAGAGCTACAAAAACCCAATGAGGGAAAGCACAAAGGCACCCTCGGTGAATGGTGGCTTCACCTGCTCTCAATGCCAAAGCACGTGTCACTGCCGTGCTTCCCACTTGCCCAAGGTCTCAATTTCCATAACAGCAATGGTGGCGCGCACTTCCACAGCATTTCTTAGCTGCCAATCACACCCTGAGCCAATCACATTCCTATCTATTCGTTCATTTACCCTCAACAACCCATAAGGTTAATACTATTATTTCCATTTTACAAAAGAGGAAATAGGCCCAAAGAGATTAAGAATCTTGCTCAAAATCACAATTACTGAAGAGCATAACAGAGGCTTAACCACTATTAAACTTTTTTTGTCATTTTCAAATACTTGTGTATTTACAGATCTGGGTATAAAAATGATACTTCACCCTATTCTGATAGCTCCCCAATTTTAATACCTGTTACCAAGATCTCTTTCTTATAAATAAATAAAATCTTTAAAAAAAAAAGAGTGAATGGGAGAAGAGGCATTTTTCAACTTATCACTTATGACCTAAGAGATCACGCCGTGGTGCCCAGGAGCCAAAGATCTTTGGGAATTCAGATGCCTGGACAGTTACTTTCTCTAACTGGACAACACTCCATTTCCCTAGTGTTTCCCCCTCAAAAATGAAGGATTTCTCACTAGACAGCACTGTACCTTTATGCTAGCTCACCAGATATCCCTTAGAGGATATCCAGTGTGGCCAGCCTACAGAGCAGGCAGCAGGGTGTGACTACCTCAGATTCTGTTTATTTCCCCAGTGTGAAAGGTTACTGTTTCCCTTCCTTAACTCATTTCCATCTCCAGCGAGCAGGAACCCCTGGTGACCAGCAATGACACCCTTACTTGTCTGACTGGACTATCTCATTTACAGACCATTCGGGAGGGGTGGAGGCTGACATCCTGCATGGCCATCTTCTCCTCCCAGACATGAGGATGCTAAGAGAACTCTGTCCTGCCCATCAGGTGGCTTGATGTCTTATGCCCAGTCCTTACCCAGGATCCCGCAGCCTTAGCATCTAAGGTATCTTAGTCTGTGCTCACTGGAAGATTCAAAGTTCCTGATGGCCAGGTTCTATTCCCTGCTCTCTCCCCTCCCACTTTGTCCACCAGCTGAGCCCGTGTGAGTCTGAACGTCAGTTGTGAGGGGGAGATGCTGGACTCAGGCAAACCACGAGGGGTGTTTAAGTGTTTCCAAGCATTTTGAGATACTTAGACTGTGTCTCCCTAGAGCATAGCAAGGATTTGGGCATGGGGAGGGACCAGATTGAGATCTTTTGCCTAAACCAAAGGTGATCAACCAAGACACTCTTATTTATACAACCTCCTGCATTTGGTTTGATATACAGAGTATATTCAGTATTCTCTACGGGATACAATCTTGTCTTGATCAGTTTCAGAAGCCTCTGAACACCCTTTGTAAGGCATCTCTGTTCCAAAGGGCAGGATTGATACTTCTTCGCATGTACCACAGACCCTGGCACATTGCCTTGCTGATGGCACATCTTCAGTCTATCTTGGCAAAGGTATCATGGTTGATGCAGTAATTTTCATGCTACCCACCACTAGTCACGTGACCTTTATTCCAATTTTTAAGAAATCCAATATAAAAAGTTAAAGATGAGGGGCGCCTGGGTGGCTCAGTGGGTTAAGCCTCTGCCTTTGGCTCAGGTCATGATCTCAGGGTCGTGGGATCGAGCCCCACACCGGGCTCTTTGCTCAGCAGGGAGCCTGCCTCCCCACCCTACCCCACCCCAGCTTGCCTCTCTGCCTACTTGTTTGCTCTCTCTCTCTGTCAAATAAATAAATAAAATCTTTAAAAAAAAAATAAAAATAAAATAAAAAGTTAAAGATGAGCTGCTTAGCATTAGGGAACGGTATCCCAAGCTGTCTTTGGTTTCCTTACCCACGTTAGTATTCCAAGTCACCTTGACAGGAGCCTCCAGGCTCTACAGACCATTTAAAAACTGGAACAACTGGGGCTCTGAATTCTGACAGACCTGGGTATGAATTCCCAGCCCTGTCACATACTAGCTAAAGTGTCTTGGGCATGTCATCTTTCTCAAAGCCTTAGTTTCCCATCTGTGAAACACAGAGAACACTACTGAATTCCCATATTGACATTAGGATTTAAAACAGTGCATACAAGTAAGTATCTAGCACATAGTAAGCATTCAATAAAGTGTAGAACTTTATTACTAATCCTCAAATACCCTTTATCACTCCTTTTTAAACATTTTTCCAAGAACAGAGAACAGAATGTCCTATGGAAACATAATTCCCTTGGGGCTACAAATATTGCAATTTTAGTGAAGAGTTATGGGAGTCAAAATATTTTCCCTATTTATCACTGTTTCCAAAAAAAAAAGGCCCCATGACGACAAAATCCTTCTAAAACTTTATTATCTTCCAGTGAGCACAAATTAAGACACCCTAGATGCTAAGAGCCAGTAGAAACAGGCACCAGCAACTCTTTATCCTTGATCACACATACAAGGGCATTGTCAGCACAAACTGCTCCCACCCGCTTCGGAGCGAATCCCACCAAGGCCCCTAGGCTGTGGTCTGTTTTTTCATTCACTTTACCTGGAATTCCTAGCCTCTCACCTGTTCACCTGATAACACTCAGAGCTTTGTTTAAGTATCAGCTTCCCTGATAGCCTCCTGGAGGTCAGGCCTCTGAACTCCACAGTCCTATTACGGTGCTTTTCTCATTCAGTGAATCAATATCAAGACCCCAGCCTCCAGCCCTAACTCGGAAAGAGCAACATCCAGGCCTTGTTCTTTGTACCTTTCTACAGATCCTGGTAGACAACAAGAGCTCCCTGAATATTTGAATAAATATATAAATGAACTACTAAGGCCCAAATGTGGGTTAATGACCCAAATCCACCAAGTTCCCAAGATAGAAGCTTGGGTCATCAATTGCTTCATCTTTGAGCTCTATTTGTTCTCAGCTCTAAAATAGGAATGTAAAGAGTTCAGAGTTTATACACAGCTTAAATGAGGAAAATTTGTAAAGGGCCCAGCACAGTATGGGTACGGGACAGGCACTCAATAAACAGTGCTTGCATTTCTTTCATCTCCCATCCTCACGGCTCTTAGCTTCCCTAGAAAATGAAACCATGATTGAGCTCCCTCTCAGTGCTGCTACTACCACCTGGAAATACAAATGGTTGTATTTCATAAGAACAATATCCCAACATTATTTTTTTTAAAGACTTTTTATTTATTTATTTGACAGACAGAGATCACGAGTGGCAGAGAGGCAGGCAGGGTGGGGGTGGTGGGATGCAGGCTCCCTGCTGAGCAGAGAGCCTGATGTGGGGCTCGATCCCAGGACCCTGAGACCATGACCTGGGCCGAAGGCAGAGGCTTAACCCACTGAGCCACCCAGAATCCCACCCACATTATTTTTAAGTAGAAGGTATCTATGCACTGTTGGTGGGGATGTAAAATGGTGCAGCCATTATGGGGAACAGTATGGTGCTTCCTCAAAAAAATTAAAACCAGAGCCACTATATGATCCAGCAATCCCATTTCTGGATACAGATGTCCAAGGGAAATGAAATCACTCTCCCTAAGAGGTATCTGCACCCCTATGTTCATTGCAGAATTATTCACAATGGCCAACACATGGAAACGACCTAAATGTCCAGAGATGGATGAATGGATAACCATATATATGTATATGAATACACACACACACACACACACACTATATTACTATATATAACATAGCCTATTATACACAATATATATTAAATTGCCTATTATATATATTAAATTTTCTGTGATACATAATGGAGTATTATTCAGCCACAAGAAAGGAAATACTGCCATTTGGGACAACATGGTTGAAACCTAAAAGCATTATGCTACGTAAAATAAGTCAGACACAGAAAGATAAATATTTTATAATCTCATTTTGATGTGGAATCTAAAAAAGCCAAAGTCATAGCAACAGAGGAGATTGGTGATTGCCAAGAACCAGGAAGTGTGGGAAATGGGGAGACATTGATTAAATGGTACAAACTTCCAGTTATAAGACAAGTAAGTTCTGAGATCTAATGTACAGCATGTCCCCATAGTTAACAATACTTTATTATATATTATATACTTTTCAAGTTGCTGAGAGTGGATCTTAACCGCTCTTACCACCTCCACAAGAGTACTAATGTTAGGTGAAAGAGGTGTTAACTAATCTTATTATGGCAATCATTTTATAATATGTGCATATCAAATCATTTCTATACTTTAAGCTTACACAATGTTAGACGACAATTATATCTCAATACGGCTGGAAAAAAAGTATCTGTTTCTACATATTCTGGCATTTCTCTTTGAATTCTAGGTTTAACATTTATCAGTTTCTCTATAAGTTTAGCATACACAGAATTGCCTCCAAAACTCATTAAAAAAATCCTTCCCTCTCGGGAGTACCTGGGTGGCTCAGTTGGATAAGCAACTGTCTTTGCTCAGGTCATGATCCTAAAGTCCTGGGATCGAGTCCCACATCGGGCTCCAGCTCCATGGGGAGTCTGCATCTCCCTCTGACCTTCTTCTCCCTTCTCATGCTCTCTCTCTCACTCTCTCTCAAATAAATAAATAAATAAATAATCTTAAAAAAAAATCCTTCCCTCTCATGTGATTTGTGCTCTATGAGGGCAAAAGGATACTATGTGTCATACACTGTTGAAATGTTTCTAGTAAACTGTATTGTAAAATAATCTTTAAGATTTAAATGAATAGTTCAGTCGAATTATGGGATTTAAATCAGAACTTTCCACACGGACAGTTGTTGGGAAGTGTTATATTTATGGATTTGATATTACATGTTATTGGTGTCCTGATTTACTCAGTCTGGTGGGTTTGTATTTTCTCATTTTTTTTCTCCTCCCAGAAATAGCTGTTCCACCTTATCTCTTAAAGGGTATCTTTACTGTGACGCAAAATGAAATGTAAAGTTTTCAGAAGGTCTCCAATCAAGAAAACAAATGTGTCATTTTTCGATCAGGCATGAATCCTTAGGATGATTATGGCTCCTTCCGGATGAAGCCCAAAGTCTTCGACAAAGTGTACAAGGTCCTCCTTGATCCTCCCACCCTTGCCTCCTCTCTCCCCTCCAGCCACACTGAACTTCGAACGTTCCTCAAGGTCAATATGCTCCTTCACCACCAGGCCCCTGAACACGCTATTTTATTGCCTCGCCTTCCCCCTTCCACCCGGACGCCTGCAGGACTCGGCCAACGTGTGTCTCCTTGCCATGGCTCCCACAGGGCCACTCACACCTGTAACTCCTGGGGGGATCTCTTCCCTCCTACTCACCTCTCAGGCTGTCAACCCCACCAGGTCAGGGACCAAGTCTAACTTCTTTACCTCTATATTCTTATGCTAGCACACACCACAAATTATATTAGGCATTCAATAAATATCCTTGGAATAAATAGGTCTAGAGAAAAACAATTTATTTAATTCCACTTCCTGGCTCTGGCTTTTCAGTTACAGCAGCATTCCACATGGTTGGTTAACCAAGACCTCAGCAAGGAAAGAGTTAAAACGGCCTGTCTCTTTTAATCACCCCTTGCTTATGTCTGGGAACACCAGCAGTGGCAGCAAGGACCCTTAACCAAACACCCAGCACTATATTCCTGAAATGTTCACTAATTAATGATGTTATTTTGTACCCTCAAGTCAGTAGTAGGTCAGGATGAACCAAGCCAAAAGCACTGTTTAAAGTAAATAAGAAGATTCATGAGGTACACCAAGTAGCCTGTAGGAGTCTGCACTCTAGATGGCCCCATAGTGATGTGATCAGTGCCCTTGAAGGGCTCTGGACTGCCAAGACCTGAGTGGGCTTCCCTGGGTGGAGGTACAGTTCACAGCTGGAGAGAAACACATAGCTGTGGGATCCTCACAGAGAGACAGCGAAGAAGCAGCTGCTGACCTTTCAGGTCTTTGCATATGTAGGTCACCATTATCCTGCTGTTCCTACACCATACCTTTTGTTTAATAAACCTTAGCTCTGGGGCATCTGGGTGGCTCAGTTGGTTGGGAATCTGCCTTTGGCTCAGGTCATGGTCCCAGGGTCCTAGGATCAAGCCCCGTGTAGGGCTCCCTGCTCAGTGGGGAGTCTGCTCCTCCCTCTCCCTCTGCTCATGCTTGTTTGCTCTCTCTCAAATAAATTAATTAAATCTTAAAAAAAAAACAACAACACCTTAGCTCTGAGTAGGACTTCATGTTGAGTTGTGAGTCTTTCTAGCAATTCACCAGTGGATAGTCAAGGGACCCCAAAATAGCCTCCTTCTTGAGCTGCTGACCTTCCTTGACGTCTATGATCCCAACTCTTCCTTTTCCTCCTAACTTATTGCTGATTTTCTTTTCACCTCCTTCACCAGCTTCTATCTTTACCAGACTCTAAATGGCATAATGCCCTAGCACTCTATTCTGGCCTTCTTTTTTTTTTTTTCTTCTTTTTTTTAATATTTTTATTTATTTATTTGACAGACAGAGATCACAAGTAGGCACAGAGGCAGGCAGAGAGAAAAGGAGGGGAAGCAGGCTCCCCGCTGAGCAGAGAGCCCCGATGCAGGGCTCTATCCCAGGACCCTGGGATCATGACTGGAGACGAAGGCAGAGGTTTTAACCCACTGAGCCACCCAGGCGCCCCTATTCTGGCCTTCTTTTAGCTTCACTTGCTTGTTAGATTATTTTCAGTTCCATGGGTTTTAATACCATCTATATACTGATAACCCTGAAGTGTATCTGTCTATTTCTCTAGCCAACCTCTCCCCTAAACTCCACACCCATGCCCAACTACTGGACATCCCCAGTGGATGTCTACTAAGGACTTCAAACTTATAATAAAAAGTTGTCTAGGGGCACCTGGGTGGCTCAGTCATTAAGCGTCAGCCCTTAGCTCGGGTTGTGGTCCCAGGGTCCTGGGATCGAGCCCCGCATTGGGCTCTTTCTTCAGCAGAAAGCCTGCTTCTCCGTCTCCCACTCCCCCTGCTTCTGTACCCTCTCTCGCTGTCTCTCTCTGTCAAATAAATAAAAATCTTTAAAAAAAAAAAAGTGTCTAAATCAGAACTCTTGATTTCAGCCCTAACTTGCCTTTTTCTAGTTGTCTCTATGTTGGTCAATAATACCTCCCACACTCTGTTGGCCAAACATAAAAACTAAAGGTCATTCCTGGATATTTTTTCTCCTGATATTCCTCTTCCCTTCCAATCTATTAGCAAGTATTGTTGGTTTTATTTCTGAGACAAATCTCTAATCTTTACACTTCCTTCCATTTTCTTAATCAAAATCACCGCCATCACCATTTGCCTGACTATAATATAATTCTATATTTTGCCTTTTTAATTCTCTATTCAGCAGCCAAAGTTACTATCTTTTTTAAACCTACCTCAGTTCATATATTATGGTCCTTAAAACCCTCCAATGGTTCCCTATTATCCTCAGAACAGAATCAAACATTCCATGCTTGAACTGATTTGCAAATTACTCTCTAGAGACCTGTCCCCCGCATACCTCTCCAACTTCACCCAGTACGACTCAATAGCCCTGTCCACCTTGAGGCCTTTGCAATTGTTGCCCACTTCCGCACCTGGAACTAGTGTGTGCTATAGATCCCATAAAAACATTCTGTGCACTTAAAAGTACATGTTCTTAAAACTTAAAAGATGACCAAGCCCTATAAACTGTTTATTAAAGCCAGAATGTGGTATATCCCAATTTAGCTTTCTGTTTCTTAAAAAAGAGAAAGCAACTTACCAGTAACGAATGATAAACCAGCTAGGCTTATCTCTAGGATGGTAAGATTATTCAACTGAGTTATAGAAAATAGAAGTATTTTATAATAAAAAAATATAAAAATATAAAAAAAATTTATAATAGGGTAATAAAAAAATAGTCTCCAACTGAGTAGCCTTTATCTGAAATTTAACTCCAGGTACATCTGGTATTATTAAGGTATACACAAATCTTTCTAATTAAAACGGAATGGGGAAACTATTGAATTGTTGCATATTAAAATGATCTGTGCAGGGGTGCCTGGGTGGCTCAGTCATTTACGTCTGCCTTCAGCTCAGGTTATGATCTCAAGTTCTGGGATGGAGCCCCACATAGGACTTTGCGCTCAGCAGGGAGTCTGCTTCTCTCTCTCTCCCTCTGCCCCTCCCCACTGCTTGTACCCTCTCTCTCAAATAAATTAATAAAATCTTTAAAAAAATGATCTGTGTACTCTACACATCTCCAGGTGTCTATACTCACAAGAGGGATTACCACCCCCTGCCTTCAAGAGAATTTTAATGGGTGGCCTAACTGAGTTATCAACAGTGAACAAGGGAATGAATATTTAGTACATCTAAAAATTAAAGTGAAGATTCTTCGACAGACTATTTGTGAATTTCCAAAACCTGTGTCTTTCTGAACCACTTGAAGCAAGAATAATTAAACGTGTCAGCTGCATTCATCTTAAATCTGTACAACATTCCGGAGTGTGGATGGAGAAAAGTCACTGAATCAAAGGATATCCTTATTCCGCTCAACTGTGTGGGGTAGAGGGCAGGTTTCATCACAGGATTCTTTTCTTCTCTTTTTAAATTCTCTAAATAGACACTTGAGTTACCTTTGCACCGTTCAAATAAAGCAAGGCATATTCACTCAAACTCCTTACTGGAGCAGCATGCATATCTCCTATATTTACTCGCTCTTAATGTATGTTTGATTGGGGGGACCCAAGGACTAAGGGGACAGAACCACTCTAGGCTTGTGAGGGTAATCATGCCTTTCACCGCCTGAAAGACACAGAGGTCCCTGATGCCATCTCCAACGCTCTAGTTACTTCTCTGGAACTATGGCATCTACCTCTCCAATTTATATTATTTGCCATAAAATAGCAACTCAATAGTTTTCCCATTGCCTTTTTTTTTTAAGATTATTTATTTATTTATTTGACAGACAGAGATCACAAGTAGGTAGAGAGACAGGCAGAAAGAGAGAGGAGGAAGCAGGCTTCCTGCGGAGCAGAGAGCCCAATGAGGGGATCCATCCCAGCACCCTGGGATCATGACCTGAGCCAAAGGCAGAGGCTTTAACCCACTGAGCCACCCAGGCGCCCCTTCCCATTACTTTTTTTTTTTTTTTTAAAGATTTTATTTATTTGACAGAGAGAGAGAGATCACAAGTAGGCAGAGAGGCAGGCAGAGAGAGAGAGAGGGAAGCAGGCTCCCCGCTGAGCAGAGAGCCTGACGTGGGGCTCGATCCCAGAACCCTGAGATCATGACCTGAGCCGAAGGCAGAGGCTTTAACGCACTGAGCCACCCAGGCACCCCCCCCATTACTTTTTAATTGGATTTATTTCCACCTTAATAATACTAGATGCACATGGAGTCAAATTTCAGATAAATTTCAGACTTTCTATTATGCTTAGAAATTCAGTTGAATACCGTAAAAATACCACAAAAATACTTGAGAGACTGCAGTACTTACTACATACAATTTATGTAGCAATATAAAGTTATATACCAAAGTTATATATGATAAATGTGAATACATGAAAGCACATATAAAAACATATATTCTATATCCTAACACAGTATAATGACATGACTATATGCTATACATTCATGTCTCACTTACTATGCATGGAAAAACTTTCCAGCTTTGACCCCAAGAGTGCTTGGCCTTTAATAAGGACACATCCGGGCCTAGGATACGAAGATGAACACAGCCTGATCCCTGCCCCCAGGGGCAACATCGCTGAAGCCCCCAAAGTTGATCAGGAAAAGGGGTCCAGGGAGATGCTAAGTCCACCCAGGGGACTGGAGAAAGGCTTCCAGGAGGAATTAACATTTTGAACTAAGCTGTGAAGAACTGAATGAGGGATCACAGGGTCTGTGACATCCATTCCCACTCTAAAAATGGGACATTGTACTACATTTCCTCTGACTGTATTCGTAACATACTTGTGTACTTTGTCAGAAAGGTATCTGAGGCATGTATTTGGATAACTGTTCATGTGACTTCAGTTTTGCTCAAGTGTGGTTCTAGTTTCCTCAGAGATTTCTATCAGCTGAATTAAAAAACTGGGAAAGCAACAAATGGAAAGTTCTTAAACAGAAGGGGGATCTCGTTGGTTTCTTTTACTAGACTCTATGGAAGGGTAAACCCTCCCAGTACATAAGCACGACTGTTACTGCCTTTATACCCCACCATGAAGGCTGTTATCTTCAGCTCTGGGTAAGTTCTTGATAAGTCTGCGGAGCAGTTTGAAGGCAATTTGTTTGAAGTTGGCAGCCTTTTTCTGATGCAGTGGAGACTAAGCCCTCCAGCTGAGCTTGCTGAAGCTACTATGCCAAGGGTCACAGACCAGAAAATTTGTACTTTAAAACATCTGACATGCAGCAGTCCTTGCAACACCAAGATGAGAAACATTCTCAATGTGCAACTCATGTCTGCTTCCTTTTAACCAAACTCAAATTAGGACGGGTGAACTCAGCAAACGACTATTCTCTGTTACATTGAATCACTGTGGAGCCAGGAAGAAGACCAGTTGCTTCAAATCACTAAATAGGAAGATTTGCTTTAATGGCCCTTCTCCTAACCCAGGTGCCAGTTGATGTCTGAAATCATCTTAATTTTTTTTTTTTTTTTTTTTTTTTTTTTACTTTAGAGTTCTTTTTAATCTTAGGAGGTACTCTTAAAGAAAGGGACATTGTAGATACACAAACTGAAAGCAGGAAACAGGAGGAATGGCAGTTTTTATTGCTTAGCTCAGATACCACGGTCACCACCACGGTGTTGCCTCCAGACACGTGTGCCTGTTCACTGATTACGAACAGAGATCAAACACCTTTTGGATGCTGGCTACATGAACTTGAATCTAGGTCTGTGATTTTATTTCAACAGCTCCCAGCCCCATCAGTTTATGCCTCTTTTTTCATGCCCAATATTTTGCAACTCCTCCTTTACCATGCTGGCATACCACTCACAGAAAACACATTTATGTAGATAATTTCAAAACGATCAATATAGCATTCAGAGTATATAAAAGAGAAATAAAAGGGAAACAACTTATAATCAAACATGGTATCAGCAGGTAAAACCTGGGGCAGGAGCCACAAGAAGACATGAGAAAGTCAGATGCCTGTATCTATCCTTGAGAGTCCATGAACACATCTGTTACAAAGGCAGATGGATCCGGGGGTGGGGGGGGTAGTCACTGGTGTGAAGATTTTACGAATGTGAAATCCCTCTCAGTCAAGTTCAGAGCTATGGAAAAGAGAATTTTCCCTCGGTTTACATACAGTTATGTTCCTGGAAAGTTCAGTATATATTAAAACTGCGGGAAAAGTTTTATTAACACATAAAACAGAGTTTGGTTTTAGGCTCTGGTGTTTCACCTAGAGGGCATTAGAAAATGTGGGTGACAATTTTTTTTTTTTACTCTGCATAACTATTCATACATTGCTGACAAGATCAGAAGAATGCATCAGTAGGGTTTCCCCTCCCGAGACTTTTAAGTTACCGCCTAAACCTCCCCCTCACATTTCCAAAATTCCCCCTAGGGGGCGGTACTGCTCTTAATGAGAATCACTGTTCTCTAAAGAGATGGCATTTTGGTGGGTGGATGTCCCTCCCATAAGTGTGCAAACCAGAATCTCAGACGTCTCCTTTTGCCTCAATCTCAGAGTTTTGGCATATAGAAAAAATTTACCTTTATAACAAAAGATGGAATCCAAACTGCTTTAGATGAAACTGAATACCTAAAAGGGGTCAAGGAATTCCACAGAAGAGCATTTAACACATTAAAAAAAAAAAAAAAAAAACATTTAATATAGGACTTTTCTTGGATGTTAGAGGATGCATGTCAACTTTTTCAGAATCAAGGGTCAGAGGCAAGATGGGGTGCGGGAAGTACAAGGTGGAGGAGGTAAGAAACGGGGACAGAGAAAAACGTAACTGGAGAAATTTCAGAGTGAAAAAGATTCAAAATTTGGCACAAGACACACATTGGTTTCCTTTATTGATAATTTGGTTCCTCTCTCATTTACTATGTATAATTCACTTAATCTCAATTCTTCATATGTAAATTGGAGGATAATAGTATTTCATACCATTGTTAGAATGATCAGGTGATACATAATACGTAAAGTATCAGGCAAACAGTAAAAGTTGCTTGATGTTATTTTTTTAAAAGTTCCATATGCCAATCGTCCCTAGAGTATTGCTGTTTAGAGAGATTTGAGATCTGGAATCAAAACGGTTACTAGATAGAAGCAGAGTAAAATTCTATGTTACTTTTTGGATATTCTGTCTCAATTTCCTCTTTTAACATATCATACTACAAATGTAGGGTGAATCTAAATCCGTTCTATATTTTATTTTTATTTTTTTTCGTTCTGTATTTTAAAAGGCAGTATCTTTAAGAAACACTGAATGGTGACAAACAGGGCTGATAGCTGTAGATGTTTCAGAAAAGGACTTTGCATTTCAATCTTTTCAAGGACCACAAAGGTTTGCCAAGCCATTGTAACTTTAAATCACAAATGTGTTTCACAGCTGAAATTCTTAGATTTTAATAGTTTTGATATTTGGTCCTCAATATCATATTTACATCATAATGAGCATTTTAGGGGTTCCTGGGTGGCTCAGTTGGTTAAACATCAGATTTTTTATCTCAGCTCAGGTAGCGAAGAGTCGTGAGTTCGAGCCCATGCTGGGCTTTGTGCTGGGCAGGGAGCCTGCTTAAGATTTCCTCTCTCCCTCTGCCCCCGCCCCTCTGTGTACATGCTCTCTCTCAAAAAATAAAAAATAAATAATAACAACAATAGTGATAATAAAAATAAAAATGAGCATTTAATACAGGATCCCAAGCAAACTAGCTTTATGATCTCACTTGAGAAATGAACAAAGTGTGACAGAAAACCAAATGTTGTGGCAAAGTTTTACATAAAATGTTCTTTTCTGAGGGCAAATCACCAGCCTAAAATTTACCCCATCAAGGGCAGTAAACGAGAGATGTGTGTGGGAGAACACTGTACATGCCTCTTCAGGGCAAGAGTCTAAACCATTTCTAGGTAGATTACTAGAATGGTAGCATCTGAAATGGTATTGCCCCTGGCAAGGTAATTACAATTAGTATCTGTTGAATATGTGAAGGTGAATGTTGTTGGGGAAAAAGCATGAGAAATAAATCTTCCCTTATACATTAAACAGTGAAAAATAGAAACTTCAAAAGTCTTTATTATTGTGCTATTATTTTAAGAATGCAACCTAAGGGGGCGCCCGGGTGGCTCAGTGGTTGAGGGGCTGCCTTCGGCTCGGGTCATGATTCCAGGGTCCTGGGATCGAGCCCCGCATTGAGCTCCCTGCTCAGCAGAGAGCCTGCTTCTCTCTCTCCCCCTCTTCCTGCCGCTCTGCTTACTTGTGCTCTCTCTCTAGCTCTGTCAAATAAACAAATAAAATATTTTAAAAAAAAAGAATGCAACTTAAGATCTACCATCTAGGCAAATTTTTAAGCATACAATACAGTATTGTTAACTGTAGGTTCGATGAAGTAAAGCAGATCTCCACAACGGATTCATCTTGTATGACCAACACATTGTGCTCTTTGACAAATACTATAATAATCTTTTAAACCCCTAATGCCAGTACTGATTTATGACTAATAGATATAGAGAAGTTGTTTTCTTCTTAGCTTACATTTCTTGTGCGATTATGAAAATCAGTACAATCTTTTTGGGACAGCAATTTGGTTACACGTATCAAATATATAAAACTGCTTAAGACCCGGTAATTTTGAAATTTTTCCCTAATAGAAGCTACTGTATCCCTAGCAGTGGCTTTTATGTAGCACTTTCTATGTGCCAGGAATTATCCAACAACTCCAGGACACATTGCTACAGAGTAAAGGATCTAGAATTTGCACTTACTGTGGTTCCAAAGCCTGTGTTCCGACCATTTTTGCCGTCTTCCCGGTGAAGAGGTCTACTCTGGCATTGTTTGTAATAGGAAAATTTTAGAAACAAACGTCCATCAGTGGGATAGAAGTTAAAAAAAACTAGGATATCCATTGGTAGGACACAAAGCAGGCATTAAAATCCAGTTTGTTTGTTTTTTTTAAGATTTTATTTATTTATTTGATAGAGAGAGATCACAAGTAGGCAGAGAGAGCCGGGGAAGCAGTCTCCCTGCTGAGCAGAGACCCCCCCCCCCAATGCGGGCTCGGTGCTCCATCCCAGGACCCTGGGGCCATGACCTGAGCTGAAGGCAGAGGTTTAACCCACTGAGCCACTCACATGCCCCTAAAATCAAGTTTTAGAAATAACATGTTTGTATGGACAAACAAGATAATTGCTTACTGTGGGGGAGAAAGGCACAGAACAGTACACATAGTGATTTTAGTATACTAACTGTTTTCTTTGTATGGTGGTAAGATTTTAATTTTCTTCCTGGTGCTTTGCTCTATCTTCCAAATTTTCTAAATGAACTTAAATTCCTTTTATACTAAGAAGAAGGTTACTACCAAACTTCTCTCTAGGTCAGCAGAGCCCAATCAAAACGTATAATGCAAATCATATAATTTAAAATTTTCTAACCACACTAACAGAAGTGAAAAGTAGGTGAAATTTTTAAAATAATTTTAACCTATAGTTCTAAGTTGTCATTTCAACAGGTGATCAGCATAAAAACATTATTTTGCTTTTTTTGTATTAAGTCTACAAAAATCACTTTTAGCACATCTCAGTTCTCTTTAGTCACATTCCAATTGCTCAATATCCAGGTGACTAATGACTACCGTCATAAACAACACAGCTATCAATCCACGGCAGAAGCTATGCTTTCAAATCACATGTGTCCCAAACAGGACTCTGAAACCCTCCACTAACAACCTCATTCTCCTTGTAATCATCTACATCTGTGCCAAACTGCTTCTTTAAATGTCAAAGAGATGGGCTTGGGAAAATCATGGATCTGCATTTGAATCCTTTAACACTTAACTGGCTGTGTGATCTTCAGCAAGTTAATTAACTTCCTTGTGCTTCATTTGACCTGTTTTGTAAACAAGGATAACAATACCTACTCAGAGTCACTGAGATTGAAATAATGTATTAAAACACAATATGGAAAGCACTTGATAACAGATTTTTATTATCTACTCCTTGCCCTTTGCAACCTTCTTTATTCAGATAAAGTAAAGGTTAGACGTACCGGAAGTCTTAAAACGGAGAATTCTTAAAAACGGAGATGGTAGAAAACCTCATTTTAAATGGTCCTAAAACTAGAAAAAGGAATACTCATCCACTGCTGGGAACACAGCCTGGCACAGTCACTCTGGAAAACAGTATGGAGGTTCCTCAAAAAGTTAAAAATAGGGGCGCCTGGGTTCCTCAATGGGTTAAAGCCTCTGCCTTCAGCTCAGGACATGATCTCAGGGTCCTGGGATAGAGCCCCACATCAGGCTTTCTGCTCAGCAGGGAGCCTGCTTCCCTCTGTCTCTGCCTGCCTCTCTGCCTACTTGTGATCTCTCTCTCTCTCTCTCTTTGTCAAATAAATAAATAAAATCTTAAAAAAAAAAAAAGTTAAAAATAGAACTACCCTACCATCCAGTAATTTTACTACTAGGTATTTACCCAAAGAATACTAAGGTATACATGTACCCCTGTATTTATAGCAGCACAATTCAGAACAGTCAATATATGGAAGCAGCCAAGTGTCCACTGATTGATGATTGGATAAGGAATATGTGGTATGTATATTTATACACACACACACCAACACACAAAATGAAGTATTATTCAGCCATAAAAAATAATGAAATCATGCCACTTACAATGACATGGATAAAGTATAATGGTAAGCAAAATGTCAGAGAAAGAGAAATACCCTATGATTTCACTCATATGTGGAATTTAAAAAACAAATGAACAAACGGAAACAGACAAAATGAAGAAACAGACTCTTAATTATTGAAAACAAACTGATAGTTACCAGAGGAGTGGAGAGGGGAGTGCAGGATGGGTGAAATGGGCTGAGGGGGATTAAGGAGTGCACTTGTGATGAGCACTGGGTAATGTATGGAAGTGCTGAATCACTATATTGTACCTGAAACTAATGTAACACCATATATTAACTGGAATTAAAAACTTAAAAAAGAAAAAAAAAAAAAAGAAAAGAAGTGGCAGGAAAAAAAATACATACACATGCACAGTCCTAGAACTAACTCTGGGGGGTGGAGAGGCTTGTTAGGGAAATCCACAATAAATGTATTTGTCCTTTAAAGGGGGCTACCTAACAGTAGGCAATGAATGGCACACAACTTTGCTTACTTCACAAAGCTTTCACTCAGCAAACATTCAGTTCATTTAAAAAAAGGATAAAAATTACTGAATATGTGCCAGCATCATACTAGACAGAGGGTGTTAGGAGTGGAAAAAAAAGGGGGTATATTTGCTTAACTAAATGGAGCAATGAATAAACCAATAAATATTGTACCTTTTCTAATTTTTCTCAACTTGGTTGTCAGTTTTTGGAGTTGCTTCTCTCGTTTCACCTAAGATTTTACTAGGTCATTAGGTCATGGGGTTTCCTCCAAAAGGTTCAAACGAAATATGGTCAGTCTAGTATGGCTGAATCTGGGTGATGGGTGTATGTGAGTTCAACTTTTGTGTGGGTTTCAAGCATTTCAAAATAAAAAACTTAAAAGAAAAGCACCAGTTATAATGGAAGGTAATCATCATGATGTTATCAATGCTCTTAAAGCATCGTTGTTTATACTAGATCATCAGAACCATATAGATACCCCCAAAAGGTAAATGACGAAGACAATTTCCTATAAGACAATTCCTAAACCACGAGGATAAAACACTATCCAGCAACCAATTTACCTCTGCAGACCTTGTCAGTTCATAGAGATATGTAATGAAAAAATGTGAATTGAGGAAGAAAAGCAGAATGGGATTCATGATTAAAACAAAAATCCATTCGATGTGCATTTACAAAAGCTAAAAATGTATTTGACCGGGTAGGAATATTCCTTTCTCTTCTAGGTAGATTGCCCAGGTTCATAATAAATTAAATAAATAACACGTATCATAAAGGCTGTTTGCTAAGCAGACTATCCTACACCAGAGGGCGGGCCAGGGAAAACTGCCTATCTAGTGAAAGGAGCACCAACAAATGAGCACTGGTTTTCAATGGTCATGAAAACATGCAGTGAATGATAGAGTGTACAGTTTAACCCACCACCTGGAAACTTTTTCCTAACTGGGGTAGTTATGCAGAACAATATATTCAACACAAACATTTGATGACTAGTGTCAGATTTTATTTTTACAGGATAACGTCTCAGTCCTTTATCCATAAGAGTGCATACAAAGTTGGGGAGGGGGAGCCTAGCGGCTTTCACTGCCACGGTCATCTGATATCATGCAAGACAGATCAGAGGAGCTGGTTCACATTATTAAAAGATTCTCCAATTTTCTTTCAAAAGCACTTTTGCTTGAAAACATAAAAACTTGCCAAATCATTTAGTACTTAAAATTAACAACACCCTCATCATCTTGTGGTTTAAATGATGGCAGAACAATAACTCAAGGTATTTCCTTTATTAATATAATTAGTATTCTTAGATCTTTTAAAATTGGTCTTTTTGAACCGTAGGGGGAAATGATTTCAAAAGGCTGAATACATATGCTCATTCAAGATACAATTTCTTACACATCCAACCTTTGTAATTTGGATTATAGATCAGTACAGAGTAATTCTGGCACCAACTCTTTGGCAATGTTGTTTGAAAACAAAGATACCATTACACACCTGACCCAGCATTTTTTATTTTGGATTGGATGTAAATAAATTTGTATAATAGGTCTTCTTTAACATAAAAACCATGACTAATTTTTTTTCTTGAAAATATGGTAATTAAGAGGCACTCCCTGGTTCAAAAGCTCAGAGCTGAAATCTAGGTAAAGTCTGACTACACCTTATAAAGAGAGGAGCTCCAAATAGCATAAACTTAACAAAACTTTTGGTTTAAGCATTAAGTTTTCAGGTAATCTCTTCTGGGGTAGCAATATAAAAAGATTAAGAAATAACAATGTTTAACAAAGTATTTGACTTTCCCCAAAATATCTACACCTTTAAGTAGAAGGATCTGAATGCCAATCCTGGTTATAAAATCAACCATCTGGTGATCCTGAGCAAAATACTTAATATCTCTGATTCAAATTCCTTGTCTATCAAAATGAGACTTAATATACAGTTATTTATATTTAATATATTAATTTCTAAATTAAAACAAGCAATTAAATGATAAATGTGAAAATGCTAGTCCCAATCATTGCTAACATATTTATTATCCAGCAATTGTCTTATCCAAAGAGATAATCTTAAAAGAGCCTTTAATCAGTATCAGTCACTTTTTTGCATAACTTTAAGCCAGAGGGCTAGTTAGGCATGACACAAATCTTACCAACGGTACTATTTAACATAAACTTATAGAAACAATAGTTTTGCATCACTTTATGTCATAGGGTTGATTATACACAACAGAAATCTCGCCAACAGAACTGAACTATTTTAGCTTAAAGGAGACTTTGAAAAAACCGAAATGATACTAACAGTCCAAATCCTATTTAAAGAAGCCAACAAAAGGGGAAAGCTGCGATGGATAAAGTTTACCTACCTCAAGCAACTAGTGCCAGCAAGATGGAAAAAGAACAAGACTCAATGACACTGAATGACAGCAGAGACGTCTACTAAAATTCAGGTCTTCCTACTACTTCCCTTGAAAAATAAAACAACACAACACACAAAAGCAGAAACCAACCAACACGCAAGGCACCAGCTTGCCCTCTTGGAGCTCCTCTGAGTAGCTCCAAGGAAAGGGGACAGAAAACTAAGGTGTATTTAATGAATGAAAGCGAGGACTGGGGATTTGGGCAAGTGCACGAGACGGACCCTACCTTTCACAGACTTCCCAACACTGTGTAAGCGAGTGATAGAACTGTAGTTTCGGGCCACATTCTTCAAAAACGCTTCCATCTCTTCCTGGTGGTGGTAGCCGAAGTCCAGCGCACCCCCCAAAGGCAGCAGCAGCCCTAGCCAGAGGCGGACGAAGTCCATGTTCTGGAGATGAATACAAATAACAAAGCTGAGAACAGAGGCGGGAAGGGCTGTGGACGTCCCCAGCTCGGCACAGCTTTGTACTGTCAAGTCCCCTGACACCACCGCTGCCCGCGTCCGAGGAGGTGAAAGTGGGAAGCAGCACCTTCGGGAGTTGGTGTGAGCGGAACCCGGGCAGCCCCAAGTGCGGGCTGCCCTCCATCCCATCGCACGCCCCTTCCTCCCTTCCTCCCTCCCTCCGGTCCGAGAGTCGCCGCCGGCCGGCAGCTGCCAGGAGCTCCGCGCACCCTCAGCCTCACCCTTGCCCAGGCGCACACCTCCATCCGTCGCCAGCCGCCGGCCGGAGCCAATTATAGTCCGGCGCTCCCGGACTCCGCCCCCGGTGCCTGACTGACGTGCCGCCGGCCCACTCGGGCGTCGCGCAGGTCCCTGGTGGGCGGGGCCGAGCGGCGCGGCGGGGGCGGTTCAGCGCCCTTCGCACCTGGGCGGACTGGAACCCGCGCAGCGCGGGCTTATCGGGGTGCGGTGGACCGTGCGGGTGCGCGGTCTAGGGCGGCGGAGGGCGGTGTAATCTTTGAGTCGCCTGTCGCGGTCCCAGGCTTTGCCGGCGCCCCGGGTTGGAAGCGTGTCCTCCCCTCGGCCACGGCTCCGGCGAGGGGCAAGCGGGCGTTTGGGTGTCTCCAGCTGCTGCGAGTTTGCAGCTGTGGAGCCGGGCCCTTGGCTCGACTGGAGCCCCAGGACACCGTGAGAGCTCTGGGAGCCGGAGCGGCTGCGTCCCAGCTGTGCCAGGCTCCCCGGCCCTGCTCTGAAGACGCGAGGGATTCAAGAGAGAAGAACGCGTGTGTGTAGAAGTTTTCAATTGCCAACTGTGCAGTATAGGAGAATTTCCGACAAATTTATTTGGTGCGTGAGATTGGCTACATCAATTAAATTTAAAACTGGAAATCACATGGAAGAAACACAGCCACTATTTGTAAATCCAACACTCCCTCCACCAACACACCCTAGGCCAATTTTAGTTCTCTCTTTCTTAAATGCTTCCTTCTGGAAGGATGGGGTGGTCTACATTTGCACTAGGGATAACAGATCTCACCAAAACCCAAGAGGCGGTTTGTGGTGTGGGCCAAGACCTCACACATATGTCACACATTACCGGTCAGAGAGATTGGAGATTTGTGCCAAGGGTCCAGTGAACATAAAAAGCTTAAAAACCCCTGATTTGGAATAACATTCCTCTTTAACAGATTAAAAATACTAGCGCACCACTGAAAACTAATTGAACAGATTTTGTCCTGGTGAGGTCCTGGAAAGGACATTTTTAAAAAGTGCTTCGAGTGAATCAAATATGCATCCGGAGCTGAAAACCGCTATTGATTTGCCTGCCTCTTCTTTGTTGCAGACACAGATAACTATTGTAGAATTGAGCTCTCAGGAACAATGAGGCCTCCTGTGTTTCCCAAGCGCCAGTGCCTGGAGGGATAAAGCCTAAGACTAGTGTCAAAAGATTTGGGTTCCAATCCTCGCTCCTTCTACCTACCTAACTAAAGTTGGCAGGCACATTGTAAGAACTGTATGAGGTATTTATTAAATAATCTAATTTAATTCATAAGCCTTTAGACAGACTTTTCTAAGTGTTGGAAAATCTTGACATTGTTGGGTTTTTGAACAGATTTCTTTTTAAACTTGCAGCAGTTACTATGCTGTGACTTCTACTAGGTGGCTTGAAGAGGTTCTTTTACTGCCATTCACTGACAAAGAGGCTTCAAAGGAGGTGGGGCGGGGTTGAGGAGTTAACATTTAGGCAAAGTTACTTTGAAAATGGGAAAGGCAGCTGAGGAGGAACAAAGTGAAAGCTTGCTGATTGGTCTTTAGAAATGATACATTTGTTATAGAAGAAAGTAGCAGTTACAGGATTTCTTCAGTGGTACTGTGGCTGGAGACTGGAGAAATGGAGAAATGGTGGCTTTGTCAATATTGAAGTGGAGATTGCAAGGGTTGTTGTACCAAAAAACCAAAGGGGTGAAGTATAGTTGAAATTACTACCCTTGGGATTCACAGTAGGGAGGAAGGGAAGCAAATTCAGAGGAGAACTAATCAGAGAATGGATGGAGAGAGTACAGAGAATTGAGGGCTGAAGGTCTAAAACCTAGTGACTCAAAGTGTGGTCCAGGCAGACGCCCAACCAACTGAGCCACCCAGGTCTGCCTTCGGCTCAGGTCATGGTCTGGGGGTTCTGGGATGGAGCACTGGGTCCGGCTTCCTGCTCTGCGGGAGCCTGCTTCTCCCTCTCCCTGCCGCTCCTCCTGCTTGTACTCTCTCTCTCCCTGTGTCAAATAAATAAATAAAATTAGAAGAAAAAAAAAGTGTGGTCCAGGAAGAGCACTGACATCACCTGTAAGCTTGTTGGAAAGGCAGAGTCCCTTGTCCCATACAAACCTACTGAATCAGAATGTGAATTTTAATAAGATTCTAGTTAATCCATATGTGCATTCGAATTTGATCTGCGCTGGTCTAGACATAGTAAAGGCTCAGTTAGGGTCTAGTGAGAAATAAAGAAAAATAGAAGGTTGGTCTAATAGAGTAAAACTCTGAAGTATAAGACTTCAGAGTTGATCTTTCTAAGTATGACACCACTAACAGTAAAACCACAATAAAGAGGCTAATAATTTGATGACACAAAAAATGTATAACTTCTATAAAGGAAAACTCAGCATAAATGTTACCAGAAAAATTACAAACTGGAAGAAAGAATTACTAGCTTTTGCAAAACCAAGAATGGACAAAAGATAATAATTAGCAGCTCACAAAAGGAGTAATACAAATGACCAATAAACATGGTAAAAGCTACCAAACTGATTAGCAATCAAAGAATTTACAAGTTTAAAGGGCAAAATAGTATTATGTTTTGCATTTCACTAAGAAAGATTTAAAAGATGGACAGTACTTGGATAAGATCTGAGGAAATGGCATTTCTGCTGTTTAAATGGTACTATAAATTGATAAAACATGTCTGGAGAACTATCTGGGAATAGACATCAACATTTAAAATATGTTCTTTTCTAGGAATTTAAGCTATGCAGGAACTCAAAGAAGTGCTAAGTTTATATATGTTAGGATTGTTATTAGCACCACTGTTTTTATTGTAAAAAATAGATAAGTGTAAATTTTAAGTAATAGTAGACTGATAATGTCAGTTTTTCTCAACTGGGATAAGATTGCCCACAGAAGCCATTTGGAATAGCTGGAAATATATATATATTTTAAAGAATTTATTTATTTATTTGACAGACAAAGTTCACAAGTAGGCAGAGAGTCAGGCAGAGAGAGGAGGAAGCAGGCTCCCTGAGGAGCAGAGAGCCCGATGCGGGGCTTGATCCCAGAACCCTGGGATCATGACCTGAGCCGACGGCAGATGCTCAACCCACTGAGCCACCCAGACGCCCGGAAATATTTTTTTTTTAAAGATTTTATTTATTTATTTGAGAGTGAGAAGGAGTGCTCAAGCTCAGAGGGGCAGGTGGGGGAGGGGTGGGAGAGGACCAGGGGGACAGGCAGAAGGGGAGGAGCAGAGGGGAAGGGAGAGGGACAGAGAGATTATTTTGCTGATCACAGGGCCTCATGCCCAGCTCTATCTCAGGATCCTGAGATTATGACCTAAGCAGAAATCAAGAGTCAGATTCTTTTTTTTTTTTTATTTTTTTTTTATTTTTTTTTTTAAAGATTTTATTTATTTATTTGACAGAGAGAGATCACAAGTAGATGGAGAGGCAGGCAGAGAGAGAGAGAGAGAGAGAGAGAGGGAAGCAGGCTCCCCGCTGAGCAGAGAGCCTGATGCGGGACTCGATCCCAGGACCCTGAGATCATGACCCGAGCTGAAGGCAGCAGCTTAACCCACTGAGCCACCCAGGCGCCCAAGAGTCAGATTCTTAACTTACTGAGCCATCCAGGGGCCCCTAGCTGGAAGCATATTTCATTGTCATGACCAGGGGGATGATGACACTGGCATATAACTGGTAGATGGCAGGAATGCTACAGAACATCCTACAATGCACAGTCCAGGCCCTGCAATAAATTATCCAGCCCCAAATGTCAGTGTTGAGGTTGAGACACCCTGGGTTAGACAAAGAACATTACATCCATAAAATAAATTGTTTTTCAGCCATAATAATGATGATGTAGGTCTCTATTTATTGGCTGAGAAAGGTAAATCATTGAGTGGCAAAAACCAGATTACAAAAGTAAAATGAATGGTAAGATCCCATTTTGGAAAGCAAACAAAAAGCTCTTCCTGACAGCAAGTTTAAAAAGTTGCAAAATGCTGAGTGGTATGCTCTGGATGGCAGCGTCTTGATTCTCTCTTTTGAATCTTTTTGATTTTCTGAAAATTTTTTTTCTGAAAAAATTTTTTCTGAAAAAAATTTTCCAGGAAACATGTTACTTCTTTTAAACAGAAAAACAAGACATTTTCATCTAAAAGCAGTACAGAGCAAAAAGCACAGAAATATCTGAGATGAACAGTTCTGAAAGAATAGAGTATCTAAAATCCTTTGTACTGAGTTACAGAAGTGAAGAAGAGTGAAGAAGTGAATTACAGAACTGAGGAAGGCCACTGGAAACAGGATAGGAGGGAACTGAAAAGGGAGAGGATGGATCCATCCTGCCTAAAGACAAGAAGGTCCCCAAGTTAGGGGCAGGAATTGGAACAGAGGGAAAGACTATAGCTCGGGGCTAAATACCTCAACAAAGGTCAACAAGAATGAGAACGGAAGTGTTACTAGATTTTGTGATTTTTTTTTTTTGAAAGATTTTATTTATTTGAGAGAGAGAGAGAGAGAGCAGGCGTAAGTCGGGGAGAGAGGGAGAGGGAGAAGCAGACTCCTCACTGAGCAGGGAGCCCAATTCGGGCCTCGATCTCAGGACCTTGAGATCATGACATGAGCTGAAGACAGATGCTTAACCCACTGAGCCACCAGGCGCCCAAGATTTTAAATATTTTAAATAGTACCAAGTTGTACTTCTATAAAATGTCAAAGTATAATTTCAAAATGTTATAAAATAATGCTCATACAAATACAGTTAAACACAGGTCAAGTTTTTTAACTATTGAGAAAACCAGCAGTAAACAAAGATGATTTAAAGAAAGATAAGAGAAATAATGTGTATCATCAGTATGAGAAAATACTGAAGTTATTCTAAATTATTGCTAAATTAGATATAAATCTGATTAATGTCCTACAGGACAATAAACTATGACCTTTGGTGCTATCTTCTTTACAGAGCAGAAATTATGAGCATCTTACCAATTTTCTACAAGTTAAAAACTAAATTTCCTTTTTTTAAGGATAAGTTTTAGTTTATACCTATTAAATAAATTGAATCAATAATGAATAACCTACCCAAACAAGAGGTGTCAGGCCCAGGTCAGTTTACTGGTGAATTCTACCAAACATTTAAAGAAGAATTTATACCAATCCTCTACAAACTCTTTCAGAGGATGGAACCAGAGGGAACACTTTCTAATTTGTTCTATGAGGTCAGCATTACCCTAATACTAAAACCAGATAAAGGCATTATAAGAAAAGAAAACTAAAAAAAAAACAAAAAACAAAACGAAAAAAAAAAACTATAGGCCAATATCTGTGATGAATATAGATGCAAAAATCCTTAACAAAATATTACTAAATCAAATCCAAAGTATAAAAAGAATTATGTGTCATGACCACCTAGACTTTATCCCAGGTATGCAAACCTCATTAAATGTTCAAAAATTAATTAATGTTATCCATCACGTTGACAGATCAAAAAAGGAAAAATTACGTGATCATATCAATAGATGCAGAAAAAGCATTTAACAAAATCCAACACCGATTGATGATAAAAACTCTCAGTAAACTAGGAATAGAGGGAAATTTTCTCAACTTGATAAGGACTATCTACAAAAAACCTAAACTCACACATCATACTTAATGGTGAGAAACTCAAAGCTTTTCCAGTAAGCTCATGAACAAGGCAAGGATGTCCCCTCCCACTACTCATTTCAGTTTTATACTGAAAGTCCTTCCTAATACAACAAGAAAAAAAAAAGGCATACAACTGGGAAGGAGATATAAAACTGTCTTTGTTCACAGGTGATATGATTGTGTAGAAAATCCAAAAGAATTGACAAACTCCTGGAACCAATAAGTGATTATAGTAAGACTGTGGGATACACAGTTACTATTACAAAATCAATTGCTTTCCTATATGCTAACAATGAATAAGTGGGATTTGAAATTAAAAACATAATAGCATTTACATTAGCACCCCCACCAATGAAATACTTAGGTATAAAACCAACAAAATATGTACCAGATCTATATGAGGAATACCACAAAACTCTGGTGAATGATATCAAAGAAGTAAAACAAATGGAGGGATATTCCATGTGGGTGGATCAGAAGATTCAGTATTGTCAAGATGTCAGTTCATCCTAACTTGCTGTATGGATTCAATGTAATCCCAATCAAAATCCCAACAAGTTATTTTGTTGGTATTAACAACCTGATTTTAAAGGTTATATGGAGGGGCACCCAGGTGGCTCAGTCAGTTAAAGCATCTGCCTTCAGGAACTTGGGTCCTGATCCTGAGTCCTGGGATAGAGTCCCACATTGGGCTCCCTGCCCAGGGGGGAGATTGCTTTTCCCTCTGCCTGCCATTACCCTTACTTGTACTCTTTGTCTCTCTCACTCTCTCTGATAAATAAATAAAATCCTTTAAAAAAAAGAGTTTATATGGAAAGGCAAAAGCTCCAGAATAGCTAACACAATGTTGAAAGAGAAGAACAAAGTTGGAGGGCTGATGCTATCCAACTTCAAGACTTAACTCTAGGGCGCCTGGGTGGCTCAGTGGGTTAAGTCTCTGCCTCGGCTCAGGTCATGATCTCAGGGTCCTGGGCTCAAGCCCTGCATCGCATCGGGATCTCTGCTCAGTGGGGAACCTGCTTCCCCCTCTCTCTCTGCCTCTACCCACCTCTCTGCCTACTTGTGATCTCTCACTCTTTGTCTAATAAATAAATAAAATCTTAAAAAAAAAAAGACTTACTCTAAAGCTATAGTAATCAAAGTAGTGTGGTACCAATAAAAGAAGAGATAAATAGGTCAATGGAACAGAATAGAGTCCAAAAATAGACCTCCATAAATACAGCCAACTTATCTTTGACAAAGGAGCAAAAGCAATACAACAGAGCAAAATAGTCTATTTAATAAATGGTAGTGGGACAACTGGACAGCCATAGGCAAAAAACCTGGATCTAGATGCTGTCCTTACATCCTTCACAAAAATTCATTTAAAATGGTTCATAAACCTAATATAACACTTACAAAGCTATAAAACTCCTAGAAGATAACACAGAAGAAAGCCTAGATGATCTTGGGTGTGGTGACGCCTTTTGAGATACAATACCAAAGACAGGAATCGTGAAAAAAAAAATTGGTAAGGTGGACTTTATTAAAATGAAAAGCTTTTGTTAGGCAAAAAGTGGAAAAGGTGAAACTCTGGAGACAATAAAAAAGATCAGTAGTTGTCAAGGTGAACAGGTTGTGAGTGGGCAAGAGCACAGAGGACTGTTAGGGCAGTGATGATGATGGATATATGTTGTTATACATTGGTCCAAACTCATAGAACGTACAACAATAAGAATGAACCCTAAGGTAAACGAGGGACTTTGGGTGATTATAATGCGTCAACATAGGTTCATCCATCATGAAAAATATACAGTTCTAGCAAGTGAAGCTAATGACATAAGAGGCCACACATATGTAGCTCAGGAATCCAGGGGTTTCCTTCTATCAGGAAAGCAAGTGTTCCTAGGAGAACCCTCATAAGTCCAAATGGCATAAAGCAAAGAAACAATCATCATTCACTTATATGGAAGATTTCTTGAGCATTCCCAGACCCCACACAAATAACCTCTTTTGGGCATTTCTGGTATCTTAGGATACATCCTGATAGTGGAGGGACAACCTACATCCAGATAAAGCACAGATGCTCACAGACACAGCTGCGAGCCACGGTGGCTTGATGCTGAGAGGCTGAGGGTAGTGAGTCGGGGCGCCACTCTTGCCACTTGGGGTGCACACTGCCTCTCTGTTGGCTTGTGGCAAAGCAAACACTGAAGGCTAATGTTACTTTTCATCTTTTTCTGTAAAAGTGAAAATCAGAAACGGATACTGATGTAGGTCTTTTGTAAAAGCAAAGTGGTGTAATACGAACTCTTGAGAAGCAGAAGATACCTGTAAATGGGAAATCTCTGGACCTCTTTCTCAAATTTTTTATAAACCAAAAACTGCTCTAATACATTGCCTTTAAAAAGGCAAATTTTCTTGAAATTTCACACGTAAAATGATGTCCTAATGCCGCTCACTGATTCTTTCCACTGCCTACTGTTTCCTGTATACCTAAGAGAGTATTTAGGTTAAGCCTGACTCTTCAGGTACCTTTCACTCTGCACTATACCTACCTCTTGCCAACTGGCCCCAGCAAATCAGATCTATCCCCCCACCGGAACTGGATTTGTTATTATCTGATAAACACAAAAGAAGAAAGGGACCCTACAATGTTGCCGAATAGAAAGATTATAATATTTAGCAAAGGATTTGGAAGTCGTTAGTGGAAAGCTAGATGGTTTCCATGAAGGTCCAGAATTTGACCCTTCCCGTTAACTACCAAGGAGCGATATCTAAACAGTGGGACCCAGAAATTTAAAGAACACAGCTTAACTCAAGCATTCTGTTTAAAACAAGAACTCTGTAGTCTGTGTTGTACCTATTTTTGTTTTGTTGTTGTTGTTGTTGTTAATATTTTAGAACTGTTCGTCTTTTTAACAAGTGTTTCTCTAGGGATGGTGGTTGTGTTTTCTATTTGCTATAGAAGCTATCCATCAAAATCCAAGCAAAGTAGTTCTTTTATCTTGGACCAGCAACTGTAAATATGTTAGCATTCCTTTGGGAGATTCATAAAGAATTTATGATAAAGTTCTGAATCCTAGAATTCTCTCTCTCTTTCTTTTAAAGTTTTATTTATTTATTTAAGAGAGAGGGAGAGAGAGCATGAGGAGAGAGAGAGACAGAGAGAGAGAGAAGGAGAGGGAAGGGAAAAGAATCTCAAGCAAACTCCCCACTGAGCACAGAGCCCAACTCAGGGCTTGATCTCATGACCCCGAGATCATGACCCAAGCTAAAACCAAGAGTGGACACTTAACTGACCAAACCACCCGGGTACCCTTGAATCCTAGAATGCTTGGTGGCACACACACAAAAATAAAAGGACTGGAACGCCTGGGTGGCTCAGTTGGTTAAGTGTCTGCTTTCTGCTCAGGTCATGATCCCAGGGTCCTCAGAACTGAGTCTTGCATGAGGCTCCCTGTTCAGCGGGGAGCCTGCTTCTCCCTCTCCCTCTGCCCCTGCCCCTGCTTGTGCTCTCTCTCTCTCTCTCAAATAAATAAATTAAATTAAATTAAATTAAAGGACTGAAAAATGCTATTTAAGTAATCAAAAAGCACAGCATATGGGCACCTGGGTGGCTCAGTTGGTTAATCATCTGGCTTTGGCTCAGGTCATGATCTCAGGGTTCTGGGGTCAAGTCCCGAGTCGGGCTGTCTGCTCAGCAGGGAGCCTGCTTCTCCCTCTTCCTCTGCTTGTGCTCTCTCTCTCTATGTCAAATAAATAAATAAAATCTTCAAAAGAAAAAAAGGCACAGCATAGTTCCTGGAAGAGTATGAGAAAACACAGCATGCCTGTAAAGGCATCCACCATCACCATTCTTTCCGTGGTCCCTCTTCAGCACTGTGTCATTGTGGGAGTAGATGTATATGTGGCTCTGCCCCACTCTCTTATTTTCACTCATTCACTCATTCATCCCTTTATCAAGTATTTATTGCTTACTCTGTGCCAGGCGCTAGGATGTTGCCTAAGGATTACAATTGTGAACAAGACAGGCCAAATCCTGGCCCTCATGTAGCTTACGTTCTACAAGAGCCCAAATTCTCCAATAGAGAACATATGTTCTCAGAAACCTGGGATCTTTTCTGGGAGCTGGCTTGACATTCCTTTCTGCCTCTTACATCTTATCCTTAGTGGTGTGGACCACATTCTTCACTGCACAGCATGGCCTTCTTGGCTTAATATTTTCTCTATCTACTGAGAGTGAAGCAGAATTCCAATTTAATCAGATCAAAGTTTGATCCAATAGCCTAGTAGGTGCTAACACACCACTTGAGAAATACTGTCAGGAAACATTGAAACAAGTGGAAAATTTAATCTGGTCCAGTAAGCTACCTCTAGAGTAAGTGAAGCATCATGTTATAATTTTTTGTTTCCCTCATGGCGTCTAGGTCAGTGCGCAGTACATGCTTGCTGATTTATAAATGTTACTCTAGGAAGGATAGAACATCAACATATAATACGTAATAAGTAACACAGTGACTTTTAGAAACTGTGTCTTTGGAGCCAGACTACCCAAGTTTAAACCTTAGCTCTCTGTCACTTACTATGTGGCCTTGAGGGTGTTACTTTACCTCTGTTTTCACATCCTTAATCTATAAAATGGGGCTAATCATGGTATCGATCTTACAGGATGATAGGGAATTTAAGGGATGCATATATTAAACGAGTTACTATAAGCTAAGAGCTTATAACCAACAGTGGCATATTGGCAATGCTTCATAAGCTCCAGACTAAACCTATTATTATTATTACCACTAGTGAACATGAACAAAACAGAAAGAAAGGAATATAAGGCCTAATATATGTTTGTTTCTCTTTTATTTCTACATGCTAGCCTCTTCCAACGTACTCCCAGCAGTGGAATAGATCTTTACCAATTGTGATAATTTACTATCAGGGAGCAATTGTTAGGCCAATGACTTTTTCTCTTCAAAGCATGGTCTTTGAGCACAAAAGTAATTCTTTTCTGCTATGCTTTATATATATACTATATATATATATTATATATATAGTATATATATATTATATATAATAGATTTGAAAGAAAGCTTTCTGGGCCTAATAAGACAAATTTCCAAAGATGGTAACATTTAGCAGCACTGAATCTGGTCATTAGATTATGTAGGTATCAAACCATCGGATGTAAGAGCATATGATAAATGTACTCTTACCTCTTTAGGAAATGGTGTAATCACCAAATTCTATTTTCTTCTGTGGTTTGTATTTTTTTTAATGATTTTTATTTATTTATTTGACAGAGAGAAATCACATGCAGGCAGAGAGGCAGGCAGAGAGAGAGGAAGGGAAGCAGGCTCCCTGCTGAGCAGAGAGCCCGATGGGATGCGGGGCTTGATCCCAGGACCCCGGGATCATGACATGAGCTGAAGGCAGAGGCTTAAACCACTGAGCCACCCAGGTGCCCCTTCTGTGGTTTGTATTAAATGTTGAGAAGTAGCCATCTTTTGGCTCATTTTTTTAAATATATATTTTTAGAGATTTTATTTATTTATTTGACTGATCGATCACAGGTAGGCAGAGAGCGGAAGGGAAGCAGGCTCCCTGCTGGGCAGAGAGCTTGAGCGGGGCTCGATGCCAGGATGCTGGGATCCTGACCTGAGCCGCCGGAGGCTTTAACCCACTGAGCCACCCAGGCGCCCCTTGGCTCATTAAAAAAAAAAAACAAAAAAAAACACACCCTGTATATTTGAGAAACAAATACCCTGACTTGTTAATATTCCATACCAGCCAGGAAAAGGGGTGGGGGTGGGGAGAAAGAAAGAAAAAGATGTACATAAATGAGAATGACAAAGAGACTATTTGAATATAGTTGAAACTTCTAAGTTTCACCTATGTAGAGGCAGCTTTTAAACTGCTAAGAACTGATAATACACTTGATTTTAGCCAAAAGGCTGTGAAGTGATATAAAGGATGCTTTAGACAACAGGTTTGAGCAATGGAAACCTGATCGAGGCAGAAGGGCCCCAAGTGACTCTGAGCCCCTGACTGAATACAGGTGATCCACCTCAAAACGACCTAGACCCTAACTAACCAATGGGCTACTTATAACCAGGAAGAGTCAGCAGAAAAGGGAGCATTCCCTACGTCCTCTCCATACCCCCTCACCCTCCCTTTTTAAAGCAACCCCCACCCACAGCCTCCTTGCAGACCGACTCCCCCTCTCTGTCCTGCTTCGCCCCCGCCCCCCCAGCCCAGTATTCAGTACACTTTTATCTCCTTTGTCCTGCCTCCAGGGAATCCTTTAATGGCCCACCCACAAGCTCCCACCCCACCCCCCCATTTGGAAGCCCTCCACCAATCAGGAGAGACACCTCATTTAGACACCACAGTTTAATCATTTACTTTCCAATTGATTGTTTTGAAAACAGCCTAAATCTTGTCCATTCAACAATGGGCTCCACAAAGTCAAATTATAAATACATTTATTTATTTATTTATTTTAAAAGATTTTTATTTATTTATTTGACAGAGAGAGATCACAAGTAGACGGAGAGGCAGGCAGAGAGAGAGAGAGAGAGAGAGAGAGGGAAGCAGGCTCCCTGCTGAGCAGAGAGCCCGATGCCGATGCAGGGCTCGATCCCAGGACCCTGAGATCATGACCTGAGCCGAAGGCAGCGGCTTAAGCCACTGAGCCACCCAGGCACCCCTATAAATACATTTAGATAACACTCAAAGCAAACTCTCTTGTCTTCTCATGCTTAATTGATTCATTCAGTCAGAGTGCCAGTGTTACGGGATTTTTTTCCTTGGTCGGTGCCCCTGGTTCTTGGTCACACAGCTTGGAAGAATGGAGAGGCCCACCAGAGTGGTGAGCAGAGCAAGGAGATGGTACAAAGCTCCCAAAGAGGGAGGGGACCCGAGAGGGTTGCCGCAGGAGTTTCTGAGTCTAGAGGTTTTTATGGGCTCCTTGGAGGTCTGTTTTAATCTAATTAACCCTCCTGTGCCTGTCATCCAATCAGGTTTTTGTCACCTGTGTCTGTATCTATGGGAAAGGCTGGAGGGTTCCTTCTGGGGGGTGTAAAATCCTTCTAAGGGTGGTTTTCTCTTAGGGTGGGGCACCTTGTCCTTGCCCACCTGCCTTCCAACTATCCTTCATCACCAGTAATTATTTATTGAGCATTTAATAATATGCTAAGCACTGGGAATGCCATGGATGATGGGAGAAACAGCGGTCATTTTAATAGAGCTCATATTCTATTGGGGAAAACTTCAACCACCACTCAATGACCATGTTGATCTGTGTGACAAATGGGAAATTGTAGATATTGTGACCCAGCCTAACAGAAGGTTCTAACTGGATAGGGGTGGCCATGAGTGGAGGTCAAACAAGGCTTCTAGAAGGTGTGTCTAAGTCGAAGCCTGGAAGGAAGGAGAAATAGAGGGCCTGGGCAGAGACAATCGTATGCTTTATTTTGCATGCTCATGTAATTTTTATTATATTTCTTCACACACATCAGAAACAATATTGAGATAATGGTAAGCTGTTTTGTTTTGGGAGGCATATTAGGCTTGGAGACTGAGTTTGTCTTTGCCAGCACTTAACACAGTTTTGCTGTGGGAATCTCACAAGCCCAGAGCATACAGGATAAGGTCTCTTAATAAACTAATTAAGAAATAAAATACCCCAAACCAGTGATAGATTAGTCACATAATTCCAGGCAATGGGAAAAGAAAGGAATAAAGTCCAGATGTAGTTGGGGTAGTGCCTTCATATGAGTTGGTACTAAGGTTACAGGACTACCTTCCACACTGTTGGAAAAGAGTCGCCTTTACCATGTAGGAGCTAATTGCTCCAAGGTCTTTGGAGAGTTATTTAGGTCAGCTACACCATGCCTTGTCCCAACCAAGCATTTTTGGACAGGCCTCACACACTTTTGGTATTTATAGTCAAAATGTCTCCTGGGACGCCTGGGTGGCTCAGTGGGTTAAACCCTCTGCCTTCGGCTCAGGTCATGATCTCGGGGTCCTGGGATCGAGCCCCACGTCGGGCTCTCTGCTCAGCAGGGAGCCTGCTTCCCTCTCTCTTTGCCTGCCTCTCTGTCTACCTGTGATCTCTGTCTGTCAAATAAATAAATAAAATATTAAAAAAAAAATGTCTCCTGGCCATTGTTGCTTCTCTGTGTGCTTTTATTGATATGCCCCTAGTGGGGCCCAGAGTTCCTAAGACTTTTGGAAATTCCTGAGGGATGAGAGTTTAAAGGTGTCTTGTTATGTTAATTAGGTGATGCGGGGGTGTGGATCACACCTAAGAAGGGGACTGGTTGCCAGGAGAACCAAACATGTGACTAGATGGTTGGAACTTTCACCAGTGAAAAAAAGACAGTTATCTTCAACAAATGGTGTTGGGAAAATTGGGCAGCCACATGCAGAAGAATGAAACTGGATCATTTTTTTAAAAACACCATACACAAAAATAAACTCAAAATGGATGAAAGACCTAAATGTGAGGGGCTCCTGGGGGGCTCAGTCAGTTAAGCGTCTGCCTTCAGCTCAGGTCATGATCCTCAGGTCCTGGGATCCTTACCTGCATTGGGCTCTCTGCTCAGCGGGGAGTCTGCCTCTCCCTCTCCATCTAACTGTTCTCCAGACCAGGCTCTCTCTCCTGCTCTCTCTCACGAGCTCTCTCTCTCAAATAAATAGATAAATAAAATCTTTTAAAAAAAGGACCTAAATGTGAGACGGGAATTCATCAAAATCCTAGAGAACACAGGCAGCAACTTCTTCAACCTCAGCTGCAGCAACTTCTTGCTAGACGGGTCTCCAAAGGCAAGGGAAACAAAGGCAAAAATGATTGGGACTTCATCAGGATAAAAAGCTTTTGTACCACAAAGGAAACAGTCAACAAAATCAAAAGACAGTCTACAGAATGGGAGAAGATATTTGCAAATGTCTTATCAGATAAAGGGCTAGTATCTAAAAATCTATAAAGAACTTATCAAACTCAACACCCAAAGAACAAATAATCCAGTCAAGAAATGGGCAGAAGACCTGAACAGACATTTTCTGCAGAGAAGACATCCAGATGGCTAACAGACACAAGAAAAAGTGGTCAGCATCGCTTGGAATCAGGGAAGTGCAAATCAAAACCACAGTAAGATACCACCTCACACCAGTCAGAATGGCTAAAATTAACAAGTCAGGAAACACTAGGTGTTGGTGAGGATGTGGAGAAAGGGGAGCCCTCCTACAGTGTTTGTGGGAATTCACGCTGGTGCAGCCAGTTTGGAAAACAGTATGGAGGTTCCTTAAAAACTTAAAAATAGAGCTACTCTATGATTCAGCAACTGAGCTACTAGGTATTAACCCAGAAGATATAAATGTAGTGATGCCAAGGGGCACGTGCACCCCAACGTTTATAGCAGCAATGTCCACAATAGCCAAACTATGGAAAGCCCAGATGTCCATCAACAGATGAATGGATAAAGATGTGGTGTGTATATAAAAAGGAATATTATTCCACCATCAAAAAAATAAAATCTTACCATTTGCAATTATATGGGATGGAACTAGAAGGTATTATGCCAGGCGAAATAAGTCAATCAGAGAAAGCCAATTATTAGATGATTTCACTCATTGTGGAATTTTAAGAAACAAAACAGGATCACAGGGGAAGGGAGGGAAAAATAAGATGAAATCAGAGAGGGAGACAAACGATAAGAAACTCTTAACTATAGGAAACAAACTGAAGGTTGCTGGAGGGGAGGGGTGGGGGGGATGGGGTAACTGGGTGGTGGGCATTAAGTAGGGCACTTGGTGTAATGAGCACTGGGTGTTATATGCGACTGGTGATGAATCATTGAACTCTACTTCTGAAACTAATAATACACTATATGTTAATTAGTTGAATTGAATTGAAGTTAAATTAAATTAAAAAAATATATAGAAAGTTAGGACTTTCAATCCTACCCCCTTAGTCAAAGGGAGATGGGGCTTGGAGGTTGGCTTAATGACCAATGATTTAATCAACTGTGTCTCTGTAATGAATGTAAAACCCCAAAAGTGTTTGGAGAAGTTCCAGGTTGGTGAGCACGTGGAGATTCAAGGAGAGAGGCAAGCCTGGAGTTTGGGAGAGCCCCGTGCAGCCAGGACAGTCTCTCAAAGTACGGTTTTTTGGGAAGTCCCAGAAAAACCAGACATGAGACCAGATAGCTGATGTAGGCAAGACCCCTCCCCTCCGCCACTTAAGAATTACGGGATGCAGTTGGCATGGAAATAACCCCTGAAGGCATGAATATACCACATAATGCTATGTGGTATGTTCGTGTTATAAATATTGAATTTCGGGAGTGGACGTCTTATTTTGTCATTTGTAACAGTGAAGCGACCGGGAGAGGGAGTGAAGGTAGGTTTGTATGGGGCAGAGCAGGGCCCTGAGCACAAGCCACCGCTCAGAGACTTCGTCACTCCCCTGCTGACTCATGCAGTTGGCATGGTACAGCAGCTGGGCCCTCTGCTCCTGAGGTCCTGTCAGAGCTCCTCCTTCAGCCTTTGTGACTCCAGGGCCAGGTGTGGTGTGTTTACCCCAGACAAAGGTGCCTGCTACTCCTGGAAGTCATCCTCACGTAGATGGCGGGGGCGGGGTGGGGGGGTTGCTCAGAGGCAGGGAGATACTGTAATGTGGATTCCAGCTGGGGTCCGCAGGCTCCGAATTTTCCTTGCTTTCTCCTACTTTCCTTCCCAACTGTCTGTCCCCTACTGCAGGCCTAGCATTGGATGCAGAAGCAATAGCCTTCCGCAGACCATTTAATGAGCTCCAACAATGACCCTTTCAAGGTCTTAAAACAAATACCTCACTCTATCTCTCCTGTTGCTTCTACTTCTCTGACTAAACTCTGACTGACATAGGGAGTTAAACATACAGATTTCAAGGTCTCGCAACCTGATGGAACCACTTCCAGCTGTTCTACCTTAGGCAACTTACTCAACCTCTCGGAGCCTCCCTTTTCCCATCTGTTAAATGGGAACACTAATCCTTTCCTTCTAGAATTGTTGCGAGATTATAAATGAAAATCATTTAATGGTGCCTTGCCTTCAACAACATCCTACACTTTTCTTGTTGCTAGGTTTGGGGAATATAATGGAAAAGAAGGCTAGCAAGTCCCTTTTCTGGTCAGGCTGGGGGGCTAGTGAGGAATATGGGTAAGTTAGGAAGAATGTAGTAGGTACACTGTGTTAAGTATTCCTATAAGGGGAAGAAAGAACAGTAAGGGAAGACTGGCTTAGTTTGGGTGGTGAGTGGGAGGTGGGGTGAGGTATGTCAAGAAAGGATTCCCAGAGGAAGTAGCATTTAGACTGAGACCCAAGGACAAGTAGAAATCTTTTAAGCATTCTGAGAAGAGGGTACTGTGTGTTGCAGACCTGGGAGACAATCGAGAGGCAATGACTGTTGGAGTTGGTTAGATATGCCCAGTGCTGGCTGTGCCAGCCCCCACTGCCAGTGGGCCTTGAGTCCAGAGCAGGGAAGAGGGGTGGACCTTGGAAAGTGGGTAGAACCCAGAACTGCAAAGCCTTGCTGGGAGCCAGGAGACCTAACCAGAAGACAACTGGCCAGGCTGTGAGGTACCTCTAGACTGAGAGAGGAAATAGAAAGCACTTTTAGGGTTGGTTTCTAGTAAGCAACTGTGACTTTCTTTATAAGAAGAGGAGAAGGAAGAAGGGCAGGAAAAAAGGAACCCAACACCATGAGTTACATAATGTGCCAGTGAAGGCCACGGTGAGGGTCATGTGGGAACGTAGAGGAAGTTGGAGTCCTGTGAAGCGTATTCGCTGAATTGGAATTTGGCAGAAGCTCTCCTTGACCTGTGTGCCCCCCACTGCTACAGCATGGGAAGTTACTTGGCAGGAAGGCGGCAGAAGGCCTTCATACACAACTGATAAAGAGGGTATATCTTCTTCAAGTGCCAGTCTTACTTGAAGATTATTTTGGGGGATATCTTATTTTAAAAATGTATCCAACAGATACATTATGGAACAGAATGCAAATATCTTTTTTTTTTCTTTTTTTAGGATAAAATATAAGTCTTCAAAGAAATATAACGTTGAGATCTGTTTCCTGCTCTTCCCTTAGATCCGGGTTAGTGAGTCCTAGGTGTCTCTGTTTTGCCATTGGATGTCCTTGGGAGGAGAAAGAACTTGACCAGAAGCCGGTCAACAAGCACCAGGGTAAGGCCCAGGTGAGAGTCAGGACTGAGCTTGCTTTTCCCAGCAGGCTAACCCACCTCTGGGACAGGGGGACCCAGTGCAAAATGAAGATGTAAGGTCCTTTATTCAAAGACTGGTAAGAATTTGAAGATGGTGAAGACAAGAACCCTGAGTAATGATGTAGGTCCCACACTCACGAAGCTGGTTCCATTTTTCTCCCCTCTACCAAACCCAAACCTGGGACACTTCAGAGACACCAGCTGAAAAGAGGGAGGGGGGTGAGAGAGAGAGAGAGAAAGAGAGAGGCACTTTCCTCCAGTTTTCCGATGTATAGCCTTTCACACCTCCCAGGGTCTTTGTCTTCTCTGAATGGTTGAGAAGAGGGTGGACAGGGCAAGATTCCATGAGGTTCCATGTTGTCAGTTAGTCCTGCTGGTTTCTCTGATGCTGGCCTGTGTTTTCCCATGAAAGTAAGTAGGAAGGCAAACCATTTGTGGCTACCCGTGCACACCTCCTCTGTGCTTACAGATGGATGGGTCAGGAGAATATGAGGCTTGAGCTCTGCTACCTGGATTATATTGTGGTCTAGTTGCATGATAGCTGAAGTTGGATGGCGGAGCATCTTCCTACAAAATTTATAGGTGACCTATTAAAAAAAATTATAGGTGACCTAACCCAAACCGATATTTCTCAAGATGATTAGGTCAGTCAGGGGAGGTAGGTACTAGTTCATAGAAAATGACTTCCTCTGCAAGTTGTCACTGAGACCCAACCCAGGACACTCACACACATTGCCACCACAGAATATTTGGCTCCTTCCACCATAGGCAGATACAGCAAGAAGACGGCTGCCTTGGAACCAGGAAGCTCTTGCCAAACACCAAATCTGCTGACACCATATCCTTAACTTCTCATTCTCCAGAACTGTGAGAAATTTCTGTTTCTAAGTGACCCAGTATTTGGTATTTTGTTATCACAGCCTGAACAGACAAGGATGAGGGCCTTCTATATCCAGGTGTTGGCTTCCAGTGGTAATCCTGAGAGACTAACTAGTCCCTGCCCCTGCTGTGGTAGCAGCCTGGTGATGCGAGAATTCTTGCTAGCTTTTTGAAGGCAGGAACTACTTTTGACTCATCCTTGTGTCTCCTTCAGCAGTAATCACAGCCCCTTCCCCTTACCATCTGCATCATCAACAAAAATAGTTGTTGCCTTCAAAGAAATAGATGCTATTTCGGTAGTACGTTGTGACAAGTGAAAAAAGTCTGTCACAACTCTAGACAAATATTTTGCTAGTTTGGGGATTAATTTTAATGTGAATGCCTTAAACCACAGAAGTCAATGCCATGTGTTTATGGTAGCTTTGTTAGTATTACAACATAGAAATTCATCAGGCGTAAGTTATTCCCAGTCAGGTTTTCTATTTTTGTTAGTGTTTTTACAATTGCTTTTATTAGTTTTTCCTTCATGATGTCTTGGAGAGCTACCCCATAAAATTATTAATGTTGGCTATTTGGCAGCTCTTTCAGGACATCGCAGGATTTACAAGCTATGTAGGTGGCAATGAAAACTTCACAGCATTTTTTGTTGCATATTTTCTGTGTGCCACATAGTTTAGAAAAAAAGAAAAAACTTGTAAGCACATTAGATGCTCCTGGACCAGCACAGCTTTGTGTGGGTGCTGCCTAAGCTTGAGGAGTATGCATCTATATTTCTTCAATCCCCTCATTCTGTTCCTAGTACTCTGCCTAGTTCCTGCCAAGATTGCCAAAGACCCCCAATGGCCACTTCTCAATGGTTCCTTTGCTGACTTCTCTGCTTATCCTCTAAATGGTGGTGTTCTTGACTCATCTTCTCCATTTACCCTGTCTTTAGTTAATCTCATCCAATCCCATGGTTTAGACTTCCATCTGTATGCCAATGACTCCCAAGTTTAAATTTTTATCCCTGACCTCTCCTCCGTGGTCTAGACTTACATAGCTAAATGCTCACATGATAGTTCTACCTTGATGTCTAATAAGCATCTGACTCTCAATATTTTGGGAGATGTGAGTCTTGATCTCCCCCTTACAACTTGTTCCACCAAACTACCCTCCCCAGCTTTTCCATCTCAGAAAATGACACCATTATACATTCAGCTACTCAAACTCAAACCCAGGAATCATCCTCTCTTTCCTTTCCTCATGGCCATATGGAATATGTCAGCAAATTCTGTTGACTCTATCTCCAAGTCTATCCTGACTTTGCTGCTGACACCTCTACAGATGCCATCCTCATCCAAGCCAGCATCATCTTTGTCCTAATTGCCTTCTCTGCTCCCTCTCTGTCATCTGGAGTCAAGTCACAACCCAAATGCCATAAGGTTATGTCAAAACATAAGCAGAATATGTCATTTCCCTGCTTGAAACACTCCAGTGGCTTCTGGTCACACTTAGAAGCAAACCCAAAGGCTCATCCTGACCTCTAAGACTTCACATAAACTGGCCTTTGCCTACCTTTCCCCCCGCTCATCTCCCTTGGAAATCCTACACTCTAGCCACAGTACCCTGGAACACACAGAGCTACCTCTCACCTTAGCACCTTTGCATTAGCTCTTCCCACAGGCCAGACATGTTCTTTTTCTAGACCACCCCATGTCATCCTTCTTATCATTCAGGTCTCAACTTCAATGTCATTTCCTCAGAGAGACCATCTTTGACTACTCTGCTGCAGCCCCCACCCCGGTTCTGTGGTCACTTCTCTTCACATCACCCTGCTTTATTTTCACCATAGTGGTTATCATTACCAAATATTTCCTTATTATTTGTTCATAGATTTATGTGGGGGACATGCCTAGAATGTAAGTTCCATGAGAATAGGGACCTGATCACCTTGTTCAATGTTGTATGTCCTGGCACAGGCTAAGTTAGTACATGTTTGATGACTGAATAAAGAAACGATAAAGTGTCTTTTATTTTTATTTTTATTTTTTTTTTTAAAGATTTTATTTATTTATTTGACAGACGGAGATCACAAGTAGGTGGAGAAGCAGGCAGAGAGAGAGGAGGAAGCAGGCTCCCTGCCGAGCAGAGAGCCTGATGTGGGGCTCGATCCCAGGACCCTGAGATCACGACCTGAGCCGAAGGCAGAGGCTTTAACCCACTGAGCCACCCAGGCGCCCAATAAAGTGTCTTTTATAGAGAGCCAGTCCTGTCCATAGGCTGTTATCTAAATTATGAGACTCAGAGGTATCTCAAACTCCTAGTTGCATAGCCATAATTTCAACTCTTAACGGTCACTCCATTGCCACTGTCCTGAAATATTGTTATTGTTATTGTAAAAACAAAACAAAACAAAACCGCAAAACAGACAGGAGAACAGGATGCTACCTTGTTAATACATTAATTCATCAAAACATGTGCCTGAGAAAGAAATTAGATTATTTTCACTTTGGAAAGCAGAAGAAGTGGGACCAAGAACAAGTAGATTATAATGAAAGTAGCAGAGAGACTATGAAAATTTGCCTACCTGGGGGTGCTGCCCAATAGGGACAGATAAGGGTGAAAAATTAGCTGGTGGGAGGAGCTTGATCCCTGAGAGGCCATAACTGGAGAGAGAGTGAAGAGAGGATTTGCTGAGTACTTTCCACATGCCAGCATTATTAGGTGACTTAAGGATAGGAAGAAGTAAAACACAGACCTTGGACATCAGTGCCTTTGAGAAAGCTGACTTATGGTGATTTCTAATGTGGAAGGATAATTATGCTTAATAAATAGGCACAAACATTTCAGTTCTGTCATATCCCCAGTCTTTTCTCCTAATATCAGTTTATATCTCTACAAGCAAAAATCAGTTAGCTTCGGGGGTTGATAAAATTCACTGAAACACACATGTAAAAGTAGATGTTACTTTGCTAATTTGGAATGAATTCTGGCAAGAATTCCCAGATAAACATACAAATACATTCTTTGTTCGTTTCCAGGAACAGCCTTTTTATGTCTTTTGAGACCTAGTCTAAATCAGTTACCGTAAGAATTAGTGTTTCTGATAGGTGTTGGCCTTGTAAAACTGGAAAAAAAAAAGAATCATATTTTCTATAACATATGAATGCACAAGTGATTCATTCTTTGGCTCAGGATGGAAACTTTTTTTTTTTTTTGGCATTCTTGATTCATCTTTCTGCATTAGCTTAACAGATTTTTCTCAATAAGATGTAGACACTGAGTAGACTTCATTCACACCAGGAAACACCAAGATAAATGGAGTGACTGATATCCAGCAATTTGAAGCTTGTAAATATTTATGAGAAAATTATATCTGTCTTTGTGAGGATTTCTGTTTGGAACTTGTATGTAACTATTATGTGCTCTAGATTCTCTTTAATTTGTGGATTCTATGGTTAGTATTGCCATGCTACATGACAAAATCACTATGAAAATTTTGTATAAAATAGCTACATTGAATCTTAAATAAAAGGAACAATCTGGCTTATTTACTCATTATAACCCTTCTCCCAACTGAGCCTAGAGCATCACATCTTGGAATCAGTAACCCAAGTTCTAGAACAGCTAGATAATTTCTTGGGCCCAGTACAATATGAAAATGTGGGGCCCTGGGTGGCACAGTTGGTTAAGCATCTGCCTTTGGCTCAGATCATGATCCCAGAGTCCCAGGATGGAGTCCCACATTGGACTCCCTGCTCAGCATGGGGGTCTGCTTCTGCCTCTCCCTCTGCCCCTCCCCCTGCTCATGTTCTCTCTTTGTGTGTGCTCTCTCTCAAATAAATAAATAAAATCTTAAAAAAAAAAGAGAAAATGTGGGGCCCCTTGTTAAAAGATTGTTAAGAATTAAAAAAAATTTCAAGATGGCAATCCAGCCATCACACTACTGGTTATTTACTCAAAGAATAATAAAAATCAAAATGATACATGCACCCTTGTTTATAGTGGCGTTATTTACAATAGCCAAGATTTGGAAGCAACCCAAGTGTCCATTGATTGAAGACTGGATAAAGAAGATGTAATATATATAATGAAATATTACTCAGCCCTAAAAATAATGAAATCTTGCCATTTGCAACAACATGGCTGGAGCCAGAGAATGTAATGCCAGTTGAAACGAGTCAGTTAGAAAAAGACAAATAGCTATGATTTTACTCATATGTGGAATTTAGGAAACAAAACAACTGAGCAAAAGGAAAGAGAGAGAGAGAGAGAAACCAGAAATAGACTCTTTTTTTTTTAAAAATTAATTAATTTATTTATTTGACAGAGAGAGAGATTACAAGTAGACAGAGAGGCAGGCAGAGAGAAGGGAGAAGCAGGCCCCCTGCCAAGCAGAGAGCCCAATGTGGGGCTCCATCCCAGGACCCTGAGATCATGACCTGAGCTGAAGGCAGAGGCTTAACCCTACTGAGCCACCCAGGCGCCCCCAGAAATAGACTCTTTTTTTTTTTTTTTTTAAGATTTTATTTATTTATTTGACAGAGAGATCACAAGTAGACAGAGAGGCAGGCAGAGAGAGAGAGAGAGAGAGAGAGGGAAGCAGGCTCCCTGCCAAGCAGAGAGCCTGACGCGGGACTCGATCCCAGGACCCTGAGATCATGACCTGAGCCGAAGGCAGCGGCCTAACCCACTGAGCCACCCAGGCGCCCCATAGACTCTTAACTATAGAGAACAAACTGGTGATCCTAGAGGGGAGGTGGGTGGGGGATGGGTACAACAGGTGATGGGGATTAAGGAGGGCATTGTGAGAAGCACCAGATGTCATATGGAATTGTTGAATCAATACCTGAAACAAACATAGCACTATATGTTAATTAATTGGAATTAAAATTAAAACTTAAAACACAAAAAGAGTCTCAAGATGGCAATAGCAGAGTATTAGGCCCAGCCTGGGGCTTTCTAAGTATGGACCCTTCAGTGACCACATAGGTCTTGAGCCCAGGAAGCTCTGAACCTACCTTTCCCTGTGTACAGCAGGGAAAGAATAACCCACTTTTGGTTAAGCATGCTAGGACCTATAACAACTGAGGGAGGGAAATCAAGTTGTTTATGTAATTGTGATGTTCAAGTAAGAGAAAATAGAATTTTATAACAATTTGCTAGTGTAAGGGTTTTTCCTGACAGTCTTCTAATTTAAACTTGGAACTTTAGTAAGAACTTCAAAATCACTTTGGAGTACTAGACCCAAATATTTACTTGTTCATGAAAATATTTTAATGCTTCCCCTCTAGTATGGTGGCACCCAAACCAGGCTGACCATCATAAATACTTTGGGACCATTTAAAAAACACAGATTTCTAGGTCCACTATGGACCTAGATTGGCAATAAGAAAATACATAGAAAATCAATCAATCAATCAATCCTTTTTTGGCTTACTTATCTTAAGTAGAGGCTCTGCAACTCAGTATTGGGAACTATCATCCTCAGCAAAAATTAGGAGAGATTGTTAATTTCGACTTACAGGATAGATCCAGCCATTCTTAAATAAAGTGCTGTGGGACAGTGGTCAAGAGGACAGGAAGAGTTATGAGAAAAAGAATGTAAATATAGTCTTTTAAAAATTTGTATTATATATTTTTATTTTAAAAACAACTGTATAAGTTAGAATGCCATCGTAAGTATACTTAACTCAGTAAACCTTTAAAATGTTCTATTATTTTCAGTATTGTGTCTCATGGTCTTTTTAATAGGTTTTCAAGATTTTTTTAGTTGTGGTAAAATATATGTAACATAAAATTTACCATCATAACCATATTTAAGTCTACGGTTCAGTGGTGTCAACTGTGTTTACATTATGGTGCAACTAATCTCCAGAACTTTCTCATCTTGCAAAATGGAAACTCTACCCATTAAAAATATCTCATTTCCCCCACTCCAGCCCTTGGCCACCTTCATTCTACTTTCTTTCTCAGTGAATATGATTATCCTAGATACCTTATATGAGTGGAACCATATAGTATTTATCTTTCTGTGACTGGTTTATTTAACCTAGCACAATGTCCTCAAAGTTCATCCATGTCAAAACATGTGTCAGGGGGCTCCTGGGTGGCTCAGTGGGTTAGGCCGCTGCCTTCGGCTCAGGTCATGATCTCAGAGTCCAGGGATTGAGCCCCGCGTCAGGCTCTCTGCTCAGCGGGGAGCCTGCTTCCTCCTCTCTCTCTGCCTGCCTCTCTGCCTGCTTGTGATCTCTCTGTCAAATAAATAAATAAAATCTTTAAAAAAAAAAAAACCAACATGTGTCAGAATTGCCTTCCATTTTAAAGGCTGAATAATATTCCATCCTATGCACGTGCTACATTTTATTTATCCACTCATCCATTGATGGATACTTGGGTTGCTAGTTTTTGCTTTATACTCCCAAAAGAGTTTACCAAGACATTGCTTCAAAACAAGTACAGTGTTCTCCCCAGAAAGAATTCTACTGAATAATATTTCTCCATTGTTACCAATAGCAAATTTGTAGTTTGGCTGCTACATTAAGAAAAGGTGAGTTAAGGGGCACCTGAGTGGCTCAGTGGGTTAAGGCCTCTGCCTTTGGCTCAGGTCATGGTCTCAGGGTCCTGGGATCGAGCCCCGCATCGGGCTGTCTGCTCAGCAGGAAGCCTGCTTCCCCCACCCACCTCTGCCTGCCTCTCTGCCTACTTGGGATCTCTCTCTCTGTCAGATAAATAAATAAGATCAATTTCTTAAAAAAGTGAGTCAACCCATCATTAAGTAAAGTATCACTACTGTTTGAAAAAGTTAACATCATCTGAGAGTTTCAGGGTCCCCAGTGATAAATGCTGTCTAAATGGTGATTGTGACTTTTCTTTGCTCTCATTTGCACATGATAGCTTGGAAGCAGCAGAATTAACAGAAGGTTTAGCAAAGAAGGACTTGATTTTAAAGACCATTTTTCTTGCCAGTGTGACTTCATGAAAAAATGAAGTTCATCAAATTCATGTAAACTCAGCTGGAACCTTTATATACATGTGGTAGAGTTAAGGAAATCCATGAACTTTCCATAAACATCCTGAATGTGCTGTGTAAGGGAGCTCCTGGCCTTCCAGTCGGCTCCCTTGCTTCCCTTTCCTTCCACCTCATCCTCTTTGATCAGAAATATATGTGGCTTCAGTCCTGTATGAGGCTTCTGCCTGCCTTGTGTAAAGGAAATAAATAAAAAGGGAAGGTGTGACTCATTGGGGGGTAAAAGAACAAGGAAGAATGAGTGAGGAAGTGTCAGATCAGAGATATACAAGAAGCACGTTAAAGACTTAAGACACATGAACAGCCACATCTTAATGTTTGTGTTGATAAATGGGACCAAAGAGAGACTGTTGAAGAAAACTGGCAGAAGTTGAAAGCATGAAATGGAAAGAAGACAGATAACCAGCTTTTTGCTTCTATTTCTTGAGCCGAGCCAATTTGGTCAGAGACCTGCTCCCATAAGTCTATGAACCAATGTGGAAAGTTGATTAAAACAAAAACAAAAACATTAAATGCAGAAACTCCCAGACCTCTGTCCCCAGTCAGCTCCCAGAACTGGACAGTTTTCCTGGACTTACCCTCCAGGTAGGAGATGGTAAGACTTCTTACAGCCCAAAGGGAAATACTTAAAAATACTAAATGGGGGTAGAGGATGAGGAGGAAGAGAGTCAGCAAATAATCCACCCATGCATTCTAGAGTGAAGATCAAAATTGCTAAGCCTCTTTCTTGAACTTCCAAACAGTTTTTAGTCTCCCATTCTTAGTCAGGGTGTTGGCAAACAAAGTAGACACAAATCCTGTTCTCTATGAGCTAATTACGTTCTGATGAGGGAGCAGAAGACCAGTGGGTAACATATTATATAGTATTTTAGAGAGCAAAACATGCTTTGGATAAAACTTGGGTGGTGGTGGTTATGAAAAGCCATTTCGGGAGGGTATTGCCATAGTAAGTGACATTTGGGTTGGAAGGGACATCTCGTGCTTCTCCTGAGCCTGCCATCTTCCTCCAGAAGCTCTGCGTCTGAACCACTTTCATTTTCTGGGGCACTGGACTCCTCATTCCACCTGGCCTTCCACTTCTGTCAGAATGAGGTTTGGGGTTGTGCTTAGAATGAACTGGGTTAGCCTCACCTCTGTATTTTTATTTGCCTAATCAATGCGAGGAGGAAAAAGGCTTTGGGTATTTTCCTTATGCCAGGAAAACCAACAGGCTTTTACGCTGGTTGAGTTCATTCTGTCAGCCTCGGCGAGGTCTTCACTGGCTCATTATCACAAGGCTGGTGAACTAGCTTAACCTCGGATGACACACAGTTTACGACATCAAGTGAAGACGCATGATTCTCGGCTGCAGCTCTCTACCGTGTAGAATGCCGTCCTACAGGACCAACGTTCATGGTCTCCAGGTTATGAATCAACAGCTCACCTATAAAAACACACCTCTGAGTGTTGCAGGAGCGCTCTTTGCCCTTCTTAGTAAACAAGGAGAAACCTAACTTTATGATCACAAGGCAGAGAATCGTTCTAGATCTACCTTTCCTGGGAACAGGTGTGTAAACATTCTCTTCCCTTCCTCTGTATGTTTTCAAACAGAGGGGAATGACTAACCTGGTGCTATGTGAAGTTAGAAGAACCTTCTGTCGCAATGTAAGTTTCTCATTGAGCACCACTGAAACCCTGATGGTCTCAGCTACCATTTATTTTATTTATTTTAAGATTTTATTTACTTATTTGACACACAGAGAGAGATCACAAGTAGGCGGGGGGGGGCAGGGAAGCAGGCTCCCCGCTGAGCAGAGAGCCCAACACGGGGCTCAATCCCAGGACCCCTGAGATCATGACCTGAGCTGAAGGCAGAGGCTTAACCCACTGAGCTACCCAGGCACCCCTCAGCTACCATTTTAAACGAGGGCGAATCCAAACATTTGGAAGTGAAGATCATTTTATTTCATGCTTTATACCACCCCTGGGACATCATTCCTCCAGGAAGCCTTCCCTGATACCCTAGGAAGTTGAAATTGCCTCCTGTACTCCCCCAACATCTACTTACTTGTAGATGTAGATTGTCCTTGTCTGTTTCCCAATTTTGAATACCCCAGTAGACTGGACACTTCTGAGAGCAGAAACTAAGTTTCTCTTTTTCTCAGTTCAATAACCGGGGCCCAATACAAAAGCCAGCCTCCAAGGGCACAGAATAAACATTTGTTGAGCAAATGATTAAAAATATAAATGAACAAAAAACTCAACATCATAATAGGGCATTAAATAGTTCATATACCTTAAATCTCAGCAACCGTTCACTATTATTTATTAAGATGTTCATTGACATTGAACATTGAAAATGTTTAATTAAAAAGTTAAACGTTGAGCTCTGTTCCAACGTCGCTTTCTCAATGATGCCTTCTTGAAATATCCTGAGTTTGTACCTGAGTTAGTTGCCCTCTCTAACCCTCCTGCCTTTCCTGGCGCTCATAGAACCACCTGATGCGTACATCATCTGTCTTCCCGTTCTGTGAGATCTCTGTGAAAACAGAGATCTCAGTTTACTACCATTGTATCCTCAGTGCCTAGAACAATGCCTCGCATACGGTAGCAGTAAATGAAAAAACCTCTTTAAAACAAATATAGGTTAGGGGCACCTGGGTGGTTCAGTGGGCTAAGCCTCTGCCTTTGGCTCAGGTCATGATCTTGGGGTCCTGGGATCAAGCCCTGAGTCGGGCTCTCTGCTCAGCGGGGAGCCTGCTTCCTCCCCTCTCTTTCTGCCTGCCTCTCTGCCTACTTGTGATCTCTGTCTGTAAAATAAATAAATAAAATCTTAAAAAAAATAAAGCAAATATAGGTTTTTATTTTATTTTTTTTTAAAGATTTTATTTATTTATTTGTCAGAGAGAGAGAGGGAGAGAGAGCAAGCACAGGCAGACAGAATGGCAGGCAGAGGCGCTCCCTGATGGGCAAGGAGCCCGATGTGGGACTCGATCCCAGGACGCTGGGATCATGACCTGAGCCGAAGGCAGCTGCTTAACCAACTGAGCCACCCAGGCGTCCCAAATATAGGTTTTTAAAGACTAATGTTAGTAGAGAGTAATTACTGGGGAAGGATTGAGTTAATTAATTTTTTTAATGAGGAGAACACTGGATATTCTCTGAAGTCCTGTGCTTTTAAACCCATTTGACCAAAGCCCACAGTAGGGATGAACTTCACATAGTGACTTTGAGCATTACATGAAATAATATTTACCTTTATTACATGTGATGTTCTTTTCTTGTTTTTTTTTTCTTCTTTTCTTTTTCCCTCCATTCTATTTTATTAAAAAAAAAAAAAAAAAAGCCAGTCTGACCCACTTAACTGATTTCCTAACCCACTCACTGTTTGAAAAACATCGATCTTTTACCTAATTAAATACCTGACTCATGAAAATAAAATAATGACTGCCTTCCTGATGGTACTTCAGGTTTGTCCTGAAAGTTCCGTGATAGCTCTGTTGATTGCTGAAAACAGACCAAGATCTAGTTCCAGCTTATTAAGTAAGCTTATTTTTTTAGGTCTGTTGGACACATTTTTTTTCCCTAAATAATTTTATTTACTCAGTGTTGTCCAAAAGATAATTTTATGGTGTATAAATAAAATGTCTTAATATTCTAACATACTAATTAAAATTTCTTTTTGGGTGTATTTAGAGGAGGGAGGAAAGGAAATGTAAAAGTCATTATACGTGAAGTGTCAAGTGTAGATGAGAAATGTCATTGGCAATGAATGGTTACAATAAATTTGTAGGGTATATAGTTCCTTAGATATCTTAAATATTTTCTTTATTTTAGGGGCACCTGGATGGCACAGTTGGTTAAGTGTCAGCTCTTGGTCTAGGCTGAGGTTGTGTTCTCAGGGTCTTGAGATCTAGCTCGCCCCTGTGCTCAGTTCGAAGCCTGCTTAGGACTCCTTTCTTTTTCTTTCCCTCTGCCCCTCCCCCCTGCACTTTCTCTGTCTCTCCCAAATAAATAAATAAATTTTTTTAAAAATTTGTTTTTGGGACACCGGGTGGCTCAGTAGGTTAAGCAGCTGCTTTCAGCTTGGGTCATGATCCTAGGATCCTGGGATCGAGTTCTGCGTGGGCCTCCTTGCTCAGCAGAGAGCCTGCTTCTCCCTCTGCCCGCCACTCCCTGCTTGTGCTCACTCTCTCTCTGATTTAAAAATAAAACATTAATGGGGCGCCTGGGTGGCTTAGTTGGTTAAGCAGCTGCCTTCGGCTCAGGTCATGATTCCAGGGTCCTGGGATGGAGCCCAGCATCAGGCTCCCTGCTCAGCGGGGAGCCTGCTTCTCTCTCTCTCTCCCTCCGACTGCTGTTCTGCTTACTTGTGCTCTCTCTCTGTCATATAAACAAATAAAATCTTAAAAAAAAAATTAAATTTTTTTCCTTCAATTTATAAGATAAGACCTTAGATAGAAGAAATTTTTAGGCTGAGTTTTGATATTAGATTATATAATAATATATTCTTTAGGAGTGAAAAAAGTTGTGTCAAAGTAATCATCACTCAGAAGGAAATGGTCCAGGCAGAAAGCATTTGCAACAATACATGAAAGAGGAAATACAAAGACTAACATATGGAGAAATGTTTAACCTCACGGGAAAGAAAAGAAAGACACTAAAACAATAGTGAAAACTGTTAACTTATCAAAAGAGCAAATTTTTTTTTTTAATTTTGTATTTACTCATTTTTTAAATTGAGATTTCTCATATGAGTCAGGGTAAAGGAAGTGGTCATTCATACATTGTGGGCAGGAATGAAAATTGCTCCAAACCTTTTAGAAAATAATTTTGGGATGTAGCTTTAAACATGTTTATTAAGGTAATTCTATGAACCTACCCCAAGGGTATCATCTGAAATTTGGAAAAGGTCTTTTATCATAAAGGTAGTAGTCATAGTATTACTTATAATAGCAAAAAATTGGAAGTGAGGTTTAAGCTAAAGACAAATGGACTACGACCTCTGTTAATATATTGGCACTTACCTGTCTGTACGTTTTTTTCTCTGCATGTATATGCATATATTTTTGTTGTTGTCCTTTCAAAATGGGGCAATTCTAGTAAGTTTTTAGTTGCCTATATATGGTCAACACCTTTCCAGGCAAATATACAGTTCTATCACGTTATATTTAACAGCTGCATATATTCTGTATGATCATACTGACATATATTTCACCAAATTGCCCATTTTCGATATCTATAAACCAATGTTTTTCATACAGTAGTCCATGATTCTTACTAGATCATGAAATAAATTTAGGGGATCATGACTAGCAGTCTTATTTATTATACTTTAAGTAATATATCTTTATAATATGTTTTTGTAAATAATTGATAGGATAAGCCCTTCCTTAACCACATTCTCCTGTTTTTCTAAATTATATTGGTTACTCTCGTAAGTTCAGTCTAAAAAGCTGAGGTTTGAAATCACTTTGAATAGGTCCAAGAAAAATACTATGGAAAATTCCACACTAAATTTCCAAATTAATCTGGAAACTGATGCCTTTATAATAATGAATATTCCATTCCTAAATAAGTGCATCTCTTCCTTGATTTATTTTCTTTTTTGTCTCTGAGTAAAGTTGTAGGGGATTCTTCATACAGGCCCTCATATTTCTTGTTACATTTATTCATCGGTGTTTAAAATTTAGTTTTACTATTGCAAAAATATTTCCATTATTCCTTTTTCCAACCGAACACAGCCATCTGTAGGGAAGATACCAGTTTGTTTATACCCTTATTTTGTAACAGAGCATACTGACTTCCAAAAATATTTTCGCACTCAAGTTGTGTAAGTGGCATGAGAATGAGTGCTCTGAAATGTAACTGAAATGTAACTGAAAATTTGCTCCTGTCCCTCTTCCTTCCTCAATCACATTTTTGAGTCATTTTCATCTCATTAAAATAAGTGGCTGGCCCGTAAAAACAAAAATAAGAGCGTAAGGACATCTGTACCACCAAATCTCTTTCTTGAAAAAGCAGAGTGAATTCCCCAGTAAACATGATTAAATAGCACGTAACAGGACCCACCTGGGGTGGCTTTATCCGTCCCCTTTGTCAGCAGCTGCACATCCTGAAACCACGCTCTCGCCGAACAGGAAGAACATAAAGGGCACCGTGGGTAGTTAAGACCCGTGCCTGCATTTTGACACTAGTTGTTATATATATTAATATCGAGTGCTACTATTATCCTCATTTCCCAAATGAGAACAATAGGCCCAGAGGGGTTAAATCCTTCATTCACTCCTTCACCGAGTGTGTCTCGAGCACCTACTATGCACAGGGCCCTCCTGTATGGCTTCGAGCTACAGGAAGTGCTCACCCCCATGGAAGTTACACTTTAATGGGGCAGACATGTGTCAATAAACAGGTACCTTGTTCAAGGCCATACAGCTGAATTATAAATCTGGCTGCAGCCACCTTGGGCTTGACCACTACCTTGTATCACATGAGGAGAGACGAGAACATGGGCCCGGAGAAGGTCATCTACCATCTCCTGTGAAGCCTTCAAGCTGGCATGACCTGGGTGAGCTGACCACAGCCCAGGCTATGATCTCATTCATTGTACAGGTTCCAGGCAGGGAGAGAATATTGATCTCCCAGAGACAGCTGATTATTATTATTTTTTTTAAATCAGGCTTTGGATACCATTTTTTTTTTTAAAGATTTTATTTATTTATCAGAGAGAGAGGGAGAGAGAGCGAGCACAGGCAGACTGAATGGCAGGCAGAGGCAGAGGGAGAAGCAGGCTCCCCACCGAGCAAGGAGCCCGATGTGGGACTCGATCCCAG